>NC_142355.1:1881785-2192500 GCF_059441175.1 Urocampus carinirostris
CCACACAGGAGGTTCCCAAGACCTTAGAACTGTGCTGCCGTGCTCCTGTTGGGAATGTAATACAATTTAAACCATTCTGTCTTTGTATCTGTTGTGTAATCGAACGGTAATGCACATCGTATATAAATCACTTTTTGGTAACACGTTTATTTTGCCTTTTTCTACTCAAATCGCTCGTATTGAAACTGTTATGCACTCTACCATAAAGCTTATTTCAGCATAATAAGCTTTATGGTAGAGAGCATAACAGTAAAATGAAACGAAATGATCTGCATTTATATAGCGCTTTTCAAGTCAATGACTTCCCAAAGCGCTTTACAATGTGCTCCACATTTCCCAATAGCGGCCTTGTATTGCAGCCATGTAAGACGCTAACCTGCTTATTGGGGGTATTAGGGGTTCAGTGTCTTACCCAAGGACACTTCGACATGTAACGCGGACGAGCCGGGATTCGAACTGGGATCCCTTGATCCCAAGACGAGCGCTCTACCTGCTGAGCTTCTGCCGTTCTCAAAAGTGTGCATTACCGTTCAATTACATTCACAACAAATACAAAGACGGAATGGTTTAAGTTGTATTCCATTCCCAACAGATGCAAGACGAAGTGGTTTTGGTTATATGTTCGCCGTTCATTTCCTGAAAAGTGATATAAAAGTGAGATAAAACGAGGTCAAAGTGGTTATAGATGCATTTCTCGGCATAACACCTGGCTTACATTAATAAGCAGATATATAAGACATAATATATTTACTAGGAACCTTTTTGGGGGGGTGATGAATGTACATTTTTGAAATACTATAGTTTGCTCTGCATTGGTTTGTTTGTCAAGTAAACAGATAATTATAGTAAAGGGTGGGCAATTCATTCAAATTCATTATTCAGATTTTCACTTATTCTTAAAAACAGCACGTAAAATAAGAAAAATGTTGATGGATATGGTGTCATTAAAGATCAGAATTCTTCTATCACAGGAACCACCATGTAGGTAAAATGGCCTTCAAAAACAAAAAGAAATAATTTCAAATAAATAAATCCACTCAAAAAATTAGGAAACCAACCTACACACATCTGTCCATCCATCCAAAAATTCTAACATGCAATGATTTTTGAATACTGGAGGAATACGACATACAAGCTCTGTGAAATGAATACCGTAAATTCCGGACTATAGAGCGCACCTGATTATAAGCCGCACCCACCACATTTTAAGAGGAAAACCGATTTTGTACATACACAAGCCGCACCTGTATATAAGCCGCATGTGCCCACATTTACACAAACACAAAATTAACCCAAACCCGACTTCAAGTCCCGCGATTGAAACTATATGTCCTTCATTAAAGTCCACAGTCCAAACATCACAGCCGGCAAAATGAACGGAAAATGATACCGGTACTTAAGGTTTGATGCAGACCTGCAGAGTCCGGGTCCCGTTGAAAGCAATCCAAGGAAAAAAAGTGTATATTTCCAAAGGTAAGGGTGGGAAAAATATATCAGATGAACACATTTACTCACGCAACTCCTTTTTCTTTAACCAACTTTTTACCCCCTCTTATTTCCTTGTCTGTCCCTCACCTTTAGCGGTCCCCACTTAAACTCGGCACCCCGCGTTTGTTCCGCCCCTCATTTTTCGTTCATTCGTGCAAGACATATCAGAATAAGTGTCTAAAATAAATACAAATAAATATATTCCACTAATATACAGTTGCAAATACATATTATACATGGGTTACACATATTTACAAAGAAAGACGGTACACCGAGAGAGTTTTCAAAGCTTTAATAATAATAATATAGCTTTGACAGGGCAGTTAATGGTAGCAACACTCGAGCGCCGCTAGCGGCCGTTAGAAAAATTACATAAATTGGCCGCATCACTGAATAAGCCGCAGGGTTGAAAGTTAGGGAGAAAAGTAGCGGCTTATAGTCTGGAATTTACGGTAATTTGTTTTCGCCATAGTCAAGTCAAGTCAAGACATTTTTATTTGTATAGCCCTTAATCACAAAGAGTCTCAAAGGGCTGCGCAGGTTATTGCACAGACTATTATTTCAGACTATTATGACACCATCCCCTGATCTGAAACCAACATGAGGGCAAGGAAAAACTCAAAAACCTCAACATGAGGAAAATGAAGAAACCTTGAGAAGGGACCACACTTGTGGCATCCCCCTTTCAGGATGATCAGGCTGAAATGGATGTTGCAATTACAAATAATACAGAGATATTGTTAACAAAAAATATAGGTTATCCATATGCTATAGAGTAGACTAGAGTATGTTTTAAGCTTAGATTTAAACATTTCCACTGAGGTTGCAGATTGGATCTCAGGGGGAAGAGCATTCCACAGCACCGGTGCCCGGATGGAGAACGCTCCCCATCCTGCGGAACTCTTCTTGGCTCTTGAGATCAATATCATAGTCAGAAATTAAAATCAGTTCCAAACATTTTACTTTTGGCGTGAAATTTTATTAAATCTGCACACCAGATGAGACTACAAAGTCTGGTAGACCTTGAGGTCCGGAAAAGTTTTCACTGTATCACTCCCAACTTAAAAGGTAGGATCCGCTGAGCCCAGATTTGTTTGCTGAGATAACTGGTGTGAGACTTCTTCCTAGAGTTGGAAAAGTGTTGATTAGGCAATTCTCCAGGGATAGCAATGGTTAAGTTCAGCTGGCTCATTGACCCTTATCCGCCCTCTCTATCATATTCTTTGTTGCTTGCTTGACCCCTGATCAGCAAACTTGGCTCTCAGGCAACTGATGTCCAACCCCGACCCCGAGTGTCCACTCAAAGGAGAAAGAGGTCAAAGCTACAGCAGAGAAGGTGAAAATTTATCTCAGGCCAATCCTGTTTGTTCATGATGCCCCTCACGCAGACTGAATAGCAAATTCAGCTTCAAGTCTACCTCTATTCTCCCTGGAGAAGAGCAACGTGTTGCTGGAATCATTCATTTAGGCGGTTCTTTGACAGCATTTTTATCCTCATCACTTTTTTGAAATTCCCTTGCCATCATTATCTCTCCTCTCATCTTATCTCTCTCCTATCTTCAAATCTTGTACCGCTCTGGTGCATTTCTAATTCCTGTTCCCTCTCAGTGTGGCCCGGACACCCTGTAGTCTGGAAACGGGCCCGTCCCTGCCCTGCCCTTGAGGCCCGTTGCACGGCCCCATGGGTAATAGGCATTGTGAATTTTTACTGATCCCTGACGAAGCCATATTGTGCCTCGGTGGGATGTCAGCAGCACAATGCAAGCCAGCCTGCCACATTGTCTCACACTCCAAATGAAGAAGTTCCTCCTCTGGCTACCAACACAGCCTTGAAACGTAAAAAGGGGAAGGAGGTGGCCGAGAGTGTCGGTACGGGTTGAATGCATGTGTGCTTTGTTTAGGACGGGTGGGGGTTGTGAAAGATGAGGGATGTTTTGGTTACTCATTAATGCACTGGCACTCTGCTCATTTGGATCTAAATCCGAGAGGCCAGTGCTGGAGACACATGCAATTTCTGTAGTGGGGACTGGCACACACAGAGTTAGGCTCCAAGTCTGCCATTTTCTTGATCCACGAATTGTATTTTTAAGTCAGTTATCAGGTTCATGTCAAATAGATCAATGAGGTGTGACCTTTTCCAGCAAACTTTATTTTAGGCATTGTTTAGATCAGCTATTTCCATGCAGACAATAGCCCTATTAAGATCAGAGTACTGCGGATATTCGGGTAATGTCGTCATGTCCTGCACGGTTGTCATGGCGCCCAGCTGGCCCCGCCCCTTGACACTGGCTGACCTGCATTTTCCTGATTACCCCTATGGGTACTTAAACGCGCCTTTTTGGAACTGCCCTTTGTCAGATCATTGTTTACCCTTGTTGAAAACCTGTTCATGCCCGTTTGATACCTGTTTATTCTTGTTTTGCTTGTTGGACTTTGTTGCACTTCGGTGTAACATTCTGAGAGATTCCTGCAAGTTCTGTTTAATTCCGTTAAATGCCTAGTCTGTAGTTTTGCCTGCATTTGAGCCTGCTTTGTTTTGTTTTTGGTCCGTTTGTGTGTTGGACAACTTTTCTTTCTCAATTAAAGTGACAGATCGTCTACGCAAATGAGTTCCAACTTCCTGCTTCCCGACCCGTTTCAAGACGGTCCCGTTCCGCTTCGTGACAAATGTAAAGCCGTGTGTCTCAAGAACCCACTCGGGATGGTAAAGACACATACATTAGTGTAGGAACCGAGGTCTTTTTTTGGACAGGGTTAGGTACACGGAAAGTCAGGTAGCGTGGCACCAAACTTGGTCCAAGATGCAGGCAAGGGGTCCAGAAACTCAGTCAGTGAAGGACAGTGCAATAGTTAATCAAGGGTGGGAAAAGGTTTGGTACACTGGAATAAAAAAATGCTGAGACAAAGTGCTTGGGACAAGGAAGGCAACAAACTAGCACAGAGCCAAGGGGACAGAGTGTTTAAATAGTGACTAGGGAGTCGTAAAAGGGTGGAAATTAAGACAAGAGCCCGGAAATGAATGACAAAATAAGGTAATGTCAAGCAAGATAGAGCAAAATTATTCATTTTCCACGCCGCCTATCCTTACAAAGGTGGCGGGTTGTTGGACCGCATTCCAGGCAGGGGACACCCTGGACTGGTCCTCAGCCAGTCGCAGGGTATCTGTCATGATAATAAGCGGGGTACCTTATTAATTGTGGTGAGTGACATGAATAACATAATCTTTTATTTCATGCCAAAAGTATAATTCAGTGGTTTGCCCCTTCCACTCCGATTATTCACAAAGGCCATGTATGTGGAGTTGTTTGTCTGCGATTAACAGGGTTGGATAGGGTTACTTTAACTGGATTACTTTCAATGACTTTTGGATGACTCCAATACCAAATATGCTCAGAAAATACAAAAGAAACTAAATATAAATAAAATGATGACTCTCAACACGTGGTAAGCTTTCTCTCCTGGCTTTGATTTATTTGATCTCCGGCAAAACGAACATCAAATGCGACAGAAACAAAATGAAAATCAATCCAAACAGCTTGCCAATATCATTTTTGCCGTTCCGTGTATTCCGTTACTCCCCAAGCCTGCACAAAATTTAGTCATTTTATTCATATTTAGTTTAATTTGTCTTTTATTAGCATATTTGGTATTGGAGTAATCCAAAAGTAATTGAAAGTACCGTATTTTCCGCACTATAGGGCGCACCGGGTTATAGGGCGCACCCCAAAAAATAGTTTTTGGTCCTATATCTTCCATGGATAAGGCGCACCGGATTATAAGGCGCTTCAATGGGAACGTGGACAAAACAGTCAGATGACTCAGTCCAACTGATTACCCCCTTAACATTCCCAAAGCTTGCAAAGAAGCAAATACGTGTCGTAGACACGTGCGGATGCGGTGTCCGTACGATGTCACTCAAATGCGTCGTTTCAAATATCATTCGGAAGGTTAAAGTCTTGGGATTCAAGAAATGCCAACCATTCCTTAGTTTCTATTTTCTTTTTCGCTCGCAACTTTACTGTGCATATGACAATAAACACTCAACTCATCACAGCAACATCAAGATCGTTCTAAAACAAGATACCGGGAAAACATAAAGCCGCATAACTCTCCTAAGTTCTCACGTTCAATAATGATACGCAATCATGGTCTTCTTACAACCGTGAGTGAAGTAAATCCAGGAGAGTAAATTATTTGCAAATACAGACTAATAAAACATGTTTCTTCATGGTGTACTTTAGCAAGCTTGCTAAGCTTGCCACGCCATTGCTAAACTCGGCCAATTGCAGGGTTTGTTTTGGCCATCTAGCCAATCCGAGGCTCCGAATAACTTCAGCCAATAGCGATCGATTTAACGGATGATTGACACATCTTTTTCGGCCAATTGCAGGATTTGTTTTGGCCCTCCAGCCAATCCGAGGCTCCGAATAACTTCAGCCAATAGCGATCGATTCAACGGATGGTTGATACATCTTTTTTGGCCAATTGCAGGGTTTGTTTTGGCGCTCTAGCCAATCCGAGGCTCCGAATAACTTTAGCCAATAGCGATCGATTCAAAAAAATCATACTTGATTTCAGTCGGACAATTGCCTGCATGTAAAACCTACCAAGTGATTGGGAACTGGCAAGGTCAGGTCAAAAACTTCTGACACAGATTAAGTGTGGATGGGTTCTAGACAGGTATTGAAATAGGTCCTAAGGTGTTTTCTACTATGTACCTGATCTCGTTGTCATTTTACTACTTTAAAAACTTTGGTTGCAATTCAAATTTAGTATTTTATTGTAATATGCCTTTTCTCATCTGCATTTTTTCATTCTTTAGTGAATGAGCTGTTTTATAATTATCTACGGTACTACACCTACATTACAAGAAGTATAAACTATACCTTATTTGTTGACGGATAATAGTCATAAGGCAGGGGAAGGAAACCTATGGCTCGGGAGCCATGTATGGCTCTTTTCATGAGTACATATGGCTCCGAAATAAAATGTAACTATTGCACATCTCTCTGTGGCGTTCCAAAGTCAAGTGATTTCATCCTGTTTTTGGTCCATATAAAGCCGGAGCAACTGAATGCAGAAGTTCGATAAGAAACCATTTCAATTAATAAATAAAAACGCTGGCAAACGATTTTGATTGGGTGAGCAATACAGGTGGGCGGATCCCTGCACACAGCGCAAGGCCTTCTCTCTCTCTCGCTCAGTGCAGTCTACACCCAAAGTGAATATGACGATATGCTTATCGTTTGCAGTCTTTTGTGACATTTTTACAAAAGAACTTTGCATGCACCTTGTTTTGAAACCGTTATTAAGGACAAATTTCATGGAAAAAATTGCCTCAACACTCTTAACTGAAGGTGGATTACGAATTGTAAATGGCATATTTACATTGATTTGGGACACGGGATTTGGCATTATTATCATTTCATACATTTGATGAAATCATCAAATGACACACAGTGAAATAAAGAATTAGCTTTTGTCTAGAGAGGGTGTTTGGCAGTTTTTTCAATTTTGTCTGAAAATATATGATGTGGCTCTCTCAATTTCTTTCTAAAACATTTTTTTGCTTTTATGGCTCTTTGGGTCAAAAAGGTTCCTGACCCCTGTCATGAGGGATCCATTCTGTTCATATATATATTAGAATTAATGAAAAGTCAAAGTGACTATGACAACTGTATATTTGGAACATGTGTTAATGGGGCGTTTGAGTTCCTAAGATAATGAGACTTTTGAACAAGAAAAAAGCATAACTTGACCAATTCAGACACGTATTTTCTTTTTGGGACAAAATATAAAAATAATCCATTTGCTGACTCAGTTTTTAAAACATGCTTTTAAAAGAGGACAAGACAAAATCTGGAAAGTTGTGAAGAGTTCATGATTGAGCGTCCGTGCGTGGACCTGGTGAATGTGATTATCCCACGTTAGATGACAATGATGGTTTGCAGCTAGATAAACATAGATAAGCATAACCTTCCCAGGATGCTAAATTGCTTCGCTACTATCACCAATCAGGAGTGATTGGAATGAGACGTGACCACCACGTCCATGTCCCGTCTAACATTGATTGATGAAAACTGACCATTTCTTAGCACCGGTTTAACAGCTTAATCTTTTAATGGACATGTACGGAGAGAGCTTTATTTTACCTACCGTATTTTCCGCACTATAAGGCGCACCTAAAAGCCTTTATTTTTTTCAAAAGCTGACCATGCGCCTTATAATACAGTGCACCTTATATATGGATCAATATTAAGTCGCAAAGTCTTGCAACTAAGGCAAGCAGCCGCCGACTCGATTTTCCCCCGAAGGCGAAGTAGTCCGCGGTGTATGCTGGGATTTATATACCGGCGTTTCATTTCTTAACCAATGTGTCAATCATCAGTTTAATCGATCACTATTGGCCAAAGTTATTGGGAGGTAAAGGGGGCGGATCCTTTTTATCATTTACAGGCTCCAATAGTGAACGTCCAAGCGACTTCATTTTTGAACTTTTTTATAATAAACCTCATTCATGTCGAGCAACTCTGTATCTCACAACAAAATGTTAATTAACAATATGCATGATATAACTAATAACATGTTACAGTTCTAAGTTCTTGGGAACCTCCTGTGTGGGTTCAAATCCAGCTACCGGACTTCCTGTGCGGAGTTTGTATGTTCTCCCCGTGCTTGTGTGGGTTTTCTCCGGGCACTCCGGTTTCCTCCCACATTCCAAAGACATGTATTTCAGGTGGATTGGCCGGTCCAAATTGTCCCTAGGTGTGAATGAACGAGCGAGTTGTCTATCCCTGTTTGCCCTGCGATTGGCTGGCCACCAGTTCAGGGTGTCCCCTGTCCACTGCCCGATGATTGCTGGGATAGGCTCCAGCACCCCCGCGACCCTACTGAGGAAAAGCGGTGCAGCTAATGAGATGAGATGTTAAACTACATAAATAAATATGTTTGAAAAACAAAATGGTGCAAGATTATTTCGTATTTTGTAAGGGAAAATACGACAGTTTGTAAGGACATGAAGCCCTGGAGCGCGACAGGTATGTTCCTATCTCAACCTTTGGTATATTTAGATTTTAATACATTTAATAATATTAAGTGATTAAAGATGACTTACTTGACTGTATAGGCAAGTATTTCCAACTGATAAAGCAATTCTTATTTCTTTTTTTTGGGCGGCCGCTCTTCCAATTTGAGTCAAAAAGTTTGACCACCCCGTTTCTACTACTACTTACTATCATTTTTAATATTTGTTTTTTAAACGTTGGGTGAGTTCAAGGCAGATTAAGGACTCATGTATTTTACTGAAAATGCAATTGCAATGGATATAACTGTCACAGACTTGCAGGAATACTGGTCGTTAGCCGGGACGGGAGAGCAGGAGCGGTATCAAGTTCAGAAACGAGGTCGGCAACAGGTGTCAGGCAGGAAGCGGGGCAAAACAGGTCAAATGTAGGGATGGCAGAACAGGGCATAAACGGGTCCAGAAACAGGTCGGCAACGGGTATCAGGCAGAACAATACAGGGCAGGAAAAATGTCGGACGGAATGAGCTTGCCTAGCTGGGAGCATAGGGTCGCAACAATCTGACGGCGTCCTCTTGAAAGCCGGGTGTTTAAAAAGAGTCTCTTAGCCAATCAGCTCTCAGGGCTGTTGGCGCCAATTGGGGAGTCACAGGTGCCTTGAATCGGCAATCATGACAATGACATATTCAAGAGTCTGATGCCCAATTTAGTCTATATTTCTCATCTTTATTTCAACTACATACTGAAACAGACTAAATTGCATTTTTAATGAATTTAGATAAATTACTCACACAAAACAAAAACAGACTCAGAGACAGTTTCTTACGCAGAGCCAGCACAAGAAACTGAAACTCTTGCAAACACACTACCTCATACAGACTTAGAATTGTATTCATGTCTATGCTCACTTTGCACATTGTTGACTATTTTTGCATATTGCACTAAATTACGATCCCAAACTGTATGTAACATCCTACATGCCCACATTTCTTGTGTAAATATTGTGTAAATTATAACCTTATCTTCTTTGTTCCTTTATCTTCTTTGTTTTCTTTTATCCTCACTGTCAAATGTAAAACTGGAGTGCCATGCCCAATTTCGTTGTCACAATATGTTCAACCCATTTTGTAACAATGACAATAAAGGTATATTCTATTCTATTCTATTCTATTCTATAAACCAGTTTCAAAATCATGAAAAATAAAGTGGGCCTACCTCATCCCCCAAAAGTCAAAATTTGAACGTTTAAAAGACATCGTCCTCTTGGAAGTTTTCTTTCTTGCAGATTATCTTTCTTGAACAATACACATTGAACATTGGTTTCCTGATTAGAACCACTTGAATATACTGCACTGGTCATTTAATTCCGGTTCCATGTTGGCATCAACCTTTAGCATTCCTGTGACTGAAGTACGCTATTAACCTGTGAATAGAGCTGTATGCATTTGACTTAACTAATACGAACAGAAAGAGCAAAGCGGCCACTTCATCAAATGATCCCGGCTAGTAAATTGTACTTTGTCTGCTCAAGAATGTTGATCTCTCCCAAACATGCGTACTAAAACCTTAATAAACGTGTGTTTGTGCAGCACTTGCAGTTACCAGAGTGAAAACATGCTTTCCTTTTATATGTTTAGCAAATGCAGTAATGCCTCCATGTTTGTTTTCTGTTTGTCAGCCATTCTTATTCAATTGGTCTCACCGGTGCTCAAGAAAAGGCAATCATCCGCTGTTTTGAAAAGTGAGAATTCACTGGCTCAAGCGGTGGCGTCAACAGGATGTCGGCCACCTGATCTGCTGAGAATGCGTAGTTTGCTCAGCTGCAATGTGGTTCGATCACCAATCATTGCTTTTTGGGCTTGTCCCATTACAAAAAACAAAGCAGTATTGTATTTGGTTGTACAGTATAGCTAGAAAGGGCTGCCAAAAGACCAAGAGTAGCAACCCATGAAAATATACCTGTCAACCTCCAGGGCTCCATGCCCTTACAAACTGTCGTATTTTCAGTGTGCCTTTAAGGTTTGACCTTGTACAAGATATACAATCTGCATATGGGCCGCACCTTTTTGTATAAGAAGGATGCTTAACCACCTCAGTTTTTGTACAGTATTTGTGAATTCCTATCGCTATTGCCAGGAACTCATTTATGCACAGAATATTCTGTAAATAAAACCTTCATAAGAAACGCTTTCGGGCAGCACGGCGGAACAGTGGTTAGCGCGTGTTCGGCACAGTTCTGGGGTCATGGGTTCAAATCCAGCTACCACACTTCCTGTGTGGAGTTAGCATGTTCTCCCCATGCTTGGGTGGGTTTCCTCCGGGCACTCCGGTTTCCTCCCACATTCCAAAAACATGCATGTCAGGTGAATTGGCCGGTCCGAATTGTCCCTAAGGGTGAATGA
The DNA here is from genome assembly GCF_059441175.1 of Urocampus carinirostris. Lineage (NCBI taxonomy): Eukaryota > Metazoa > Chordata > Actinopteri > Syngnathiformes > Syngnathidae > Urocampus > Urocampus carinirostris. The sequence goes on from NC_142355.1 coordinate 1,892,697, forward strand.
GCGAGCGAATTGTCTGTCCCTGTGTGCCCTGCGACTGTCTGGCAACCAGTTCAGGGTGTCCCCTTCCCTCTGTCCGAAGATGGCTGGGATGGGCTCCAGCACCCCCGCGACCCTACTGAGGATAAGCAGTACAGATAATGGATGGATGGATGGATAAACATATTACAGGCAGCACGGCGGCACAGTGGTTAGCGCGTGTGCGGCACAGTTCTGAGGTCATAAGATCGAACCTCCTGTGCAGAGTTTGCATGCTCTCCCCGTGCTTCCGTGGGTTTCCTCCGGGCATTCCGGTTTCCTCCCACATTCCCCAAACATGCATTACCCCCCTTCTCCTATCACAAGAACTCTCGCCAGCCAATGAAAAGAGAGCAATCGTGATTTCCAATGAAACGGCGCAGAGGAGCACGTAGAAGCGCGAGCAGGCGTGCGTTATCTTCTCCGAACGAACAGAGGCCCACATTCATACTCAGGTCTTTAGAACGAGCCAAAGAAAGAATAATTTGGGCGGAGGTTTTCTTTTTGGGGGGACCCAAATGGGGGTACAGAATGGGTAGGGGGGAGGGGCTGTATTGTTTGCCTAATCCGTAGTGACTGGGAAGTTGTACGCTGTGCAAATAAGGCATATTTGAGTAGCTCTGTCCAAAGTAAAGCTCCTTCTGGCCCAAACATTAAGATAAGCGCTCGCGGAGAGGAATGTCTTAACGGACTTTTTATTTTTGGCTCTCTCCCATGTCAATCTCATTCACAATTATGTTGTAGAACTTTTTAAATGCTTTGACATGGCGGAGGATTTTGCTAGTTTCAAAAAAAATAGGGTGAAACCATGAACAAATAATGTGAAGATTTGCTCTACTATTACTACTTATCCATTCTACTCCAAATGCTCATGGCGTATGGACAATAAATTGGTACAGAAATGTGTTTACCTCCTTCAAAAAAAAAATCATTGGAAGAGAATTGTGTCCATTATAAGTATTTTTTAAATTTTACAATAGTTTTGGCTTGCAAAGCGATTTTTCTACACTTTTTAGCCTATTTTCTTGTAAAATAGGAAAGGTAACTCTCAACATGAGCACCATTTTTTATATGGTATAGAATATAATAGAATATAATAGAATAGAATACCTTAATTGTCATTGTTACAAAATGGGTTGAACAAATTGTGACAACAAAATTGAACGTGGCACTCCAGTTTCACATTTAACAGTGGGGATAAAAGAAAACAAAGAAGACAAAGGAACAAAGACAATAAGGTTGTAATTTACACTACAGAAAGGAACTAAGAAGATAAAGGTTATAATTTACACAGGCAATGTGGGCATGTAGGATGTTACATACAGTTTTGGGATCGTATTAGTGCAATATGCAGTATGTGGTGGATAGAATTGCTTTTTTTATGTTTTTTTTATGCTCTTTCCATTTCAGTATTATTGCTCGCAGAGTGCTCCGGAAGATGTGTAAACGATGCGAAATTAGCAATTTATGTCAACATTGGATCATTCAGAAGTCATCGGAGATCTACTGGTGTCAGTTGGCTGAGCTAAGAGAACAGGGGGCCACAATTTTTGCCACACCCATTTTTCTATTTTTTTCGTCTATCCATCTACCTTGGTCATATCCCTCAAGAGGGGTGACCGACAGCAAGACAAACACAATAAAAAAGAAAATAAAAGGGAAAAAAATAGCAAAAAACTCACACAAAATTTTGTGGACCATGGCCAACCCAAATACCCAAACACCCAAACAAGTTAGGCACCTCTGCACCTAAGTTGGTCATGCTTTCGTCCCTGCAGATGAAACAGGACACAAGAAAGCGGCTTTGTCCCTCAGGTCAGGGTGACACAACACACTCTTCTTTTCAACAGGAGGAGCCGACAGCTTTAACTGGTTTACCCCTGCCGCATCATACAGGTGCCCTGCCAACCCCCTAGAACGCGTCCAAACATCCCACTATCCTTTCACCACACCTCTCCACTCATTCCTATCACCAACAAGAGCTCGAGCTTCCACTAGATTTCGACCTCTTTCCTGCAGTGCACTCATAACACCATCCATCCACGTCAATGGCGGCGTTCCTCTTGGTCTCCTTCCATTGACTTCAGCTCTGTAGATCCTCTTCAACATTCGCTCCTCATCCATCTTCTCCATGTGTCCAAACCAACCGAGTACTCCCTTATCCACACGCTTGCTCAGTTCCACGACTACTCCAGTTCTGTCTCTCACAATTTCATTTCTCAATCTATCCAATCTTGTCACTCCTAATATATTCCTCAAACACTTCAACCCAAAAACATTTAATTTCCTTCTTAAATCTGCGTTCAGGCTCCAAGTCTCTGCACCATACAACAAACACACTCTCATACGGTCCCCTCTTCTATACTCCATCCATACTGATACTCTTGTTGCTCATCACTCTCCTCAGAGCACCCAAAACCTTGCTTCCTTGATTCACTCCGTGCAATACCTCGCACTCCATTCCACCAACTGCAGCCACATCACAACCCAAGTACCTAAAGCTTTCAACTTCTTCCAGCACCTGTCCATGCAAACTTATTTCACGTGAGCACTTCATCACCTTACTCTTCCCAACATTCACACATAACTTGCGCCTATCACATACTCTTCCGAACTCTGTTACCAACCTTCTCAATGTTTCCTCAGAATCAGCCATCTGCAAACAACACCTGACTTACCTGCCACACCGTTCCATTGTTATCTATCATCTCTACACCTCAGCCAAATACTCTTGCATTCACCTCTCTCACCAAACCATCCACGTACACATTAAACACCCATCACACACCCCTGTCTCACACCAGCCAACACAGGGAACCACTCACTTGTCTCACTCCCTACTCTTACACATGCTCTGCTGTTCACATAAAAATATGGAAATAATTTGGTTTCATTTTACAATTGTGTCCCACGTGTTGTTGATTCTTCAAAAATATTTTCTGATTTTTAGGTTTCAGTTTGAAGCCTGAAACGTGGCCAAAGATTTTGCTCGGCACTGTATTTATTGTTTGAGATGCGTGCTCCACTAGCTAGTTCCAAGGCCCTCCCATCTGCATTGAACGCCAAAATCAATGGGCAGATCAACGGCAGCGAGCCCAACTTGTCCAACAAAGTGTTTCTTTATTTCAGCCGGCCCTTTAAACACGCAAGACCTGATCTCTTTGGGGATGTTTGGATTGGAGGTTTGAATCCCTCACAAGCAAAAGTCCTTTTTTTTCTCTCCTCCGTATTGAGAAATTGCCTTATCTTTCCTAAACAGTGGCACAGCACAGAAAAGAGCAGGACCCTCCATTGTGGAACCTCAGTACCAGCCTTCTTTGATAATGTTTTCTGCGGTTCACTTGACACCCCCCCCCCCACACACCAGTATTGTTTGCCTTGCCCATTATTCCCCTTCAGCAGATTCACAGCTTTTGGGGCACTTAAGCAGGGGGGTTCGGTCTTCGGTTTGACGCTATTGAGAGGTAGATGCAGAAAGGATAAGGAAGTTTGTCACTAGTTTGGAACAAGAAAGGCCCCAACCAGGCAGGGTGAAGCAAAATACCACGGAGGCATATGGAGTGTCGAGACAATCAAATTACTCTTTTTTCCTTGCCACCATTCTGTGCTTCTTTCTTTTATTTTGCCTAAATAAATTACAGCTTGCCTTTTGCTGCTCAAAGGCAAAAAAGGCTAAAGTGCATGGTGACCTCTACTAATGAGTTAATGAAATCATGACATCAGCCTTTGTACATCATGACCAGAAGAAAAGGGCTTTCGGAATTTTTTGGTAGGTCAGAAAAACAGCACAGGAAAAAGAGACGACAATCGGCTAACAAAGTCAACACTTTTAACCTTGCTAAAAGAGCATTTTTATGTGGGGTTTTATCTGGTCCTATGCTAAGTTAAAGGGATGGTGTCATATTCGATCAATAAATATCATTCTACTGTGTTGTTCAATGGTGACTGTTGGAATAATGTACATAAGTTATTCAACTTTACTATAATCTATGTGTGTTATATGTTTGCTTGAAATATTGTGCTTACAAAATAGAATGTTCTCACTCTAAAAGTTTTCCACTGCACCCTGGCAAGAACTAACGGTATGAATCAGTTACAGATTTGACCGCAGGCCAAGGTTCTTTCCTGAATATAGCGTGAAGAGAGTTAATCAGTCACAATAAAAGTAACAAATTGTTGTGCAAGAACTGGTTTCAACTGAAACATTAAACCGTCAACCTCATCCCTTTACTCTTAGCAGTTGAAACCACCTTGTAACTAGGACGTTCCTTTCTAAAAAAAAAGGCAATCAGAGGGAAGACTGCTTCAGAGTGAGTGGAGGATTGTAACTGAAGCAATCTTCCTGTCACTTTTCTTGCAAGTAAAACCATACACAATTCTCTGTGTCTTTTTGTATGCAGGTTTTTGTTACAAGTGTTGGGTTGAACCTGACAGTGAACAACCCTTTTGAAGCAAAGAACTTTTGTTTGTTTCTGATGGGCGCAAAGGGCGACCAGTTTGATGATCGTTAATAAACAAAACGTTATTGCTAAGTTGTTACTATGTTATTATTATGTTATTACCAGGTTGTAAATATTAGAGGTTAACATAGGCTCAGTCAACCACTAAACATAATGACAGTTAGAAATCACATTTCGTAGAAAATCAAAATTACCCATGATATATTTTCAGAAACAGTCCACAGGGAATTCAGGTGGTCTCAGGAGGGTACTTGGTGCCCGTGGGATATCCCTGGTGTAGTGCAACTCAAAAACAAGTGCTTAAAATCACTAGTAAAATTACAAACTACAAAGACTGTGACCACATATCACCATTTTTCTTCTCATTTCTTTGCCCAGCTTTTCGTAAGTTTTTTTTGTTCCCGCCATCCCCTTTCGGGTGAGCTCACAAAGAAAGCATAAGAAAGACACACATACTACCAAAATACTGCTACAGTAATATTTGTCATGATTACTGGTTCAGAGCATCTGCGACAGCTGATTGGCTGATGCACTCTTTTTAAACCCTTGGCTCCCAAGAGGAAGCCGTCAGATCGTTATGCGAACTGTTGCCACCAGCTCAGTAAGCCCTTACGTCCGACTCTGTTCCTGCCCTGCTTTTCTCTGCCTGGTCTTCGTTGCCAACCTGTTTCCGGACCTGACTTTGCTCCGTTATGCCTGCCTGTTACCCGATCTGTTTTGCCCCGTTACCTGCCTGCCACCTGTTGCCGACCTCGTTTCCGAACTTGACACCGCCCTTGCTCTCCAGTCCCGGCCAACGACTTGTAATTCCCGCCTGTCTCCGATCATCCTCTCTAGACACGGAAGTGCCACTTCTGCATCGCCCGCTCCTCTTGTCCGTCAGCCATCGGATTGTGGAAGCAAGCCCTGCTCTCCCTCTTTATCAATATAAACCGAGAAAACAAGCACTATTGGGTCCTGTGTCCGTTTCTGGTCTGTGACAATATTACAAAAATACAACAGTACAAAAACAGGGATCTAATATATGAACTTTCTTTAAATTTGTTTTTCTTAATAAAAAATTATGAATCAAATATATTTAAAATGAAATCTACAAAGAAATATAACATGTAGTGTAAATTCGGAATACAAGCCACCAGGGCCGCTTAACCTGAAAAATGTAAGAGTGTCAGGAAGCGGACCGGGAAGCGGGAAGTCAGAACTCATTTGCGTAGCCGAACTGTCACTTTAATTGAGAAATAAAAGTTGTCCAACACACAAACGGACCAAAAACAAAACAAAACAGGTTCAAAGGCAATCAAAATTACCAACTGGTCGTGGTATTCAATGTTGTTCAGGCCTGGGAGAGTGGAATATCTTTCTGACTCAACAAAACTTGCTGTATTTTTCACATCAAGGGTAACCTACCTGACTGCCTGTGAAATATGGTGATCATTTCCAATGTTCCCTGTAATTTTCCTTACGGGTCTGAGCCTTCACACAAAGTCGATGAGCAACGCTTGAAACAACAGTGAGCAACGGCAATCCCAAGGGTGGCAACTAAGTCATTATCAAACATGTCCAAAACTTGACATCAAGTTACATTTTGCTGAGTTACCGGCAATGCAAAAACTGTGGAATGAATGAATTGACTAATGTATTATTGCAAAGGTTGTACGGCCTACAAACGTCATTTCTTTTTTTTTCCTGGTATCTTTTGTCGCATCATACTAACATTTTTGGGGGCTTATTGAGTCAGTTGCACGATACACAACTGTATTTAATCACATTTTTTAGTGGAAGTACAATGTTGGCAACAAGATTGACTTGGTATAACTGGAAATTATTTGAATGCAACACAAACTTTTTCTTCTTTTTCCCTGTTTTTTTTTTAATTCCTTTAAAAAAATCTCATTGTGTTTATTTTTTTTCCTAGCTGTTACTTTTTTCTTTTTGTTCTCTATTTACTTTTTTTCTTTTGTTTCCTTCTTTTCTTTTTTTCTGGCTTTTTTTTCTCAATTTTCCCTTCTTTTTTCTCTTCCTTTTGTTTCTTTTTTTTTAGCTTTTCACTACTTTTTATTTTGGTATTTTTTTCTTTTTTGTTCTATTCCCCCTTCCTTTAAGTCATTTTGTGCATAATGTTACATTATATTTGGTCATATGGGGATGAAAGAAGCAAAAACAACCTGAAGAGCCTTTTGGGACCCGAAAGAGCCGGTTCCTTTTAGTGAGCCGAGCCGAAGAAGCCGGTTCTTGAAAAACTCTACTGACTTTACTCAACTTCGTTCTCCTTCGACATTGACTTCAAAATACTGCATTTAGAACACAGCGTCAGCGGAACCCGTGTATTTTTACCTTCATGCACTGTAACTTTGACCTAATTCGCTTGTTAATTAGCAAGTTCGAGCCCTGATTTTTGTGAACAGGCTAGATTTTTTCTTGTGCGCAGAAAATCTCTGGGTAGTGCGCAATGGCGCACGCACGCAGCTTAGAGGGAACAATGGTCATTTCTAAACCCCTTCCTCCTTTTCTCGGGTGGACAAACAAACAGGCAAACAAACAGATAACAGACTTTCCTTGAATGAAACCAAAATGAAAAAACACTATGAAATCTATCATAAAAGTAAATAAATGCCGAACCTGTAATGACTGTCCATCCAAAAACGTCCCTTTTGCCACCATCTTACATGGATGTTTGTGTTCACCATGACAACAGGCCTACTAGAATGATTTCAATAGCAAGGTGAGTTCGAATCTGCACGTGTTTAGGCAAAGAAGCCATGCCAGAGTCAATGCCTGGGTGGCCAATTAGCAAAAAGCACAGAAAAGACCTTGTGCCATCTACCAATGGTGGCAGGGAGAGCAGTGAAGGGGATTCATTTGATTTTTTTGTCCGCCTAAGCCGCCCCCTCCCTTTCGACCCTTCCCGTGTTCCTCTTTTACTCTGTCCGTCAACTTGGTGTCCACAGCAAAACTCTGTCAGAATTCCTAATGAGGATTACTAAGCGGCATGATTTCTAGACTTTTTGCGTGTTCTCTGTGTGTGCGTCCCTTGTTTGTGGGACAAAACTCTCCTGATGCGACTTTGGACAGACGCTGGGCTGTCTCGCAAGCCGCAGAGGATTACAAACCCTCTTTTTGCTTCTTCACACTGGCCCATAGTGTTGATTCGCTTAATGAAGCAGCCAGAAAGTCATTCTTGTGCCTTGGATGGACTCTGCCCAAACTGTCCCTCAAGAATAAAAAAAAAAATATACACTACCCCTCAAAGTCCTAGTTTTTTTTTAAAAACAGTTAACATGAAACTAAACAGGAATACACCACATACATCAATAGCATGTTAAATTAATATTTTAGCTGCAAATATCTGTTTTAAATGCAATATCCAGGGTTGGGTAGGGTTACTTTAACTTGATTACTTTCAATTCCTTTTGGATGACTCCAATACCAAATATGCTAATAAAAGACAAAATAAACTAACTATAAATAAAATGATGACTCACAACACGTGGTAAGCTTTCTCTCCTGGCTTTGATCTCTTTGATCTCCGGCAAAACGAACATCAAATGCGACAGAAACAAAATGAAAATAAATCCAAACAGCTTTGCCGTTCCATATGGTCCGTTACTCCCTAAGCCTGCACAAAATTTTGTAATTTTATTCATATTTAGTTTCTTTTGTCTTTTATTAGCATATTTGGTATTGGAGTAATCCAAAAGTCATTGAAAGTAATCCAGTTAAAGTAACCCTACCCAACCCTGGCAATATAGGTGCAGGTTTCTTCATTTTCCTCATGTTGAGGTTTTTGAGTTTTTCCTTGCCTTCATGTTGGTTTCAGATCAGGGGATGGTGTAATAATAGTCTGAAAAAAATAGTCTGCGTAATAACCTGTGAAGCCCTTTGATACTCTTTGTGATTAAGGGCTATACACATAAAAATGACTTGACTTGACTAGGTGTATATGGGCCCATTTCCTGGAACCAGCACTCCAGTATTCTAATAGTACATTGTGTTTGTGTTTGTCTTTTTTCATTTTCTCTTTTCATACTTCCCTTTTTTCTTAACTTCTTTATGCAAAATTGTTAGGTTATGGACGGTTGCCATGGAGCCCAGCTGGCACCGCCCCTTGAAACCGGCTGACTCGCATTTTCTGATTACTCCTGTGGGTACTTAAACGTGCCCTTAAAGACTTCACCCGAAAAAGACGGTTCTCTAAAAAGAAACGGACATCCTTTCACTACACAAACTACCACATGACATCCGAGGCGGCAGACGCATGCGCACAGTAGCATCAAACCGCTCGCTTCGTTTGCGACGAAAAAAAAACCCGATACAGAGATAGAGGCTACCGCGGCGAACTGGTTTGACTCGATTTATTTGCCGTTTGGTGATCGTCGGTGTATACCGGATGGTACCCATCATTGACAAATTTTCGATTTTCCGTACAGATTTTCTTGTACGTCGTACACGTCTTAAAATGCATAATTAACGTACTTTGTACGGCAAAAACGTACAGCTTGACAGGTATGGCATTGTTAACACATTATTACCGTGTTTTCCGCACTATAGGGCGCACCGGGTTATAGGGCGCACCCCCAAAAAATAGTTTTTGGTCCTATATCTTCCATGGATAAGGCGCACCGGATTATAAGGCGCTACAATGGGAACGTGGACAAAACAGTCAGATGATTCAGTCCAACTGATTACCCCCTTAACATTCCCAAAGCTTGCAAAGAAGCAAATACGTGTCGTAGACACGTGCGGATGCGGTGTCCGTACGATGTCACTCAAATGCGTCATTTCAAATATCATTCGGAAGGTTAAAGTCTTGGGATGCCAACCATTCCTTAGTTTCTATTTTCTTTTTCGCTAGCAACTTTACTGTGCATATGACAATAAACACTTGGAATTGAGTTGAATTCACTCAACTCATCACAGCAACATCAAGATCGTTCTAAAACAAGATACCGGGAAAATATAAAGCCGCATAACTTACCTAAGTTCTCACGTTCAATAATGATACGCAATCATGGTATTCTTACAACCGTGAGTGTAGTAAATCCAGGAGAGTAAAATATTTACAAATACAGACTAATAAAACATGTTTCTTTATGACTTCAGCCAATAGCGATCGATGTAACGGATGATTGACACATCTTTTTCGGCCAATTACAGGGTTTGTTTTGGCCCTCTAGCGTATCCGAGGCTCCGAATAACTTCAGCCAATAGCGATCGATTTAACGGATGATTGACACATCTTTTTCGGCCAATTGCAGGGTTTGTTTTGGCCCTCTAGCGTATCCAAGGCTCCGAATAACTTTAGCCAATAGCGATCGATTCAAATGATGATTGACACATTGGTTAGCCAATGAAACGCCGGTATATAAATCCCAGCATACACCGCGGACTACTCCACGTTCGGGGGAAAATCGAGTCGGCGGCTGTTGCGTAAGTTGCGAGACCATGCGAATTTAATATTGAGCCATATATAAGGCGAACTGTATTATAAGGCGCATGGTCAGCTTTTGAAAAAAATTAAGACTTTTAGGTGCGCCTAATAGTGCGGAAAATACGGTAATAGAGAAAACATGTAATTTTAAGCTTTTTAGCGACATCTCAAACTACTTATCCTACCTTTAAGGATTTTTTTTTCTATTTTAGAATCAAGATAGCATGTCGTAAAATGGGCAAAATAACAGTACAGTTTACTTAAAATGAGTTTTTGTAAGTGCATTCGAATTGTCCTCAACGACCTATTTTTTCCATGCGTTTTTTTTACTGCAGCGGTAGCTTGCGCGTCCCACTTGGAAAACAAGCCGCTCCTTTTGAATGAGCGCCGACTGCTGAAATTGAGAATAGCTAATGAGCGTGAGCTTGCATTTGAGAGCGGGCGTGCTTTTTTGTGGGCGTCTGCACGCAGGGGCGCTCGGGCCTGGAGTGGGGTGCTGCAGCCGCTTTTGTGGCTCTGTGTGAAGCGGGGTCGACCTCGTGGGGCTCTCCTCCGGGGCCAGCACAAAGCCGGCGCGGGATTATCCTGGAGGGGACAAAGTGTGCGATTAGCATGAGAAAGCGGGGCGGCCCCGGTAGCTGAGGAGTGGCGGGCGCGGTGGAGAGGTGGGCCGCCGCTTATTAGCCGCGGGGGAAACGCTGAATGCGGCGCACACTCGGCGCACACGCATACTGATATGTATGCTCATAGTCATGCACAAAACACATGCCTGCAGTGTCCCGAAATGTTCTTTCCAAGATTTTGCATGAAAAAAGATATTCCCAAACAGAATCGTATTTCTTTCAATTAGGCAACATGTAGTTTTTCCTCGTTAAACTTATGCAAATATGTTGCAAAATATTCTGTGCACTTGGGACCAGGGTTGGGTAGGGTTACTTTAACTTGATTATTTTCAATGACTTTTGGATTACTCCAATAACAAATATGCTAATAAAAGACAAAATATATAAATATATATATATTATATAAAATATAAATTTTGGGAGTAGGCTTGGGGAGTAACGGAACACATGGAACAGTAAAAATGGTGTTGGCAAGCTGTTTGGATTGATTTTCATTTTGTTTCTGTCGCATTTGATGTTCGTTTTGCCGGAGATCAAAGAGATCAAAGCCAGGAGAGAAAGCTTACCACGTCTTGTGAGTCATCATTTTATTCATATTTAGTTTCTTTCGTCTTTTATGAGCATATTTGGTATTGGAGTCATCCAAAAGTCATTGAAAGTAATCCAGTTAAAGTAACCCTACCCAACCCTTTTTGGGACCAATGTTCCCTGTCATTTTTCTTACGGGTCTGAGCGTTCACAAAAAGTCGGTGAGCAACGCTTGAAACAACAGTGAGCAACAGCAATCCCAAGTGTGGCAACTAAGTCAATATCAAACATGTCCAAAACTTGACATCACCTTACAATGAATTGACTCATGTATTATTGCAAAGGTTGTACGGCCTAGAAACGTCATTTGTTATTACAATTTCTTCACAAAATTTCCATTTCTTTTTTTCTGGTATCTTTTGTCGCATAATACTAACATTTTTGGGCGCTTGTTGAGTCGGTTGCACGATACACAACTGTATTTAATCACATTTTTTAGGGGAAGTACAATGTTGGCAACAAGATTGACTTGATATAATTGGAAATTATTTGAATACTGTTGTGGTAAATACACTTGCATATGTAGAATAGATTTACATACATGTAGAAATGTAGAATAGACTTGCTTACATGTAGAAATTTGGAAGGACTTGCTTACAGGTGTGGGAAAAGGCTGTGGGAAAAGGCTGGGTAGACATCCTTGAAGATACTCTTGGCAGACATTAAGTTTCCTTGAAGATAGCGTGCAAGGGACGGGACGTTCTGTACTTGATACGTGATACAGGACCGCCTTTTGGGGTGTAATCGAAGCTTAATCGTCGCTACCAGCTTTAAAAACACTGTCATTTTCCCTGCTCTGGGAGATCTTTGTTGACGCATCAATAAAGTGACATCTCCCTCCGCAACGAGGCTGGCTCCTGTCTATTTCTCTTATCCACTTATGAGAAGACTTTTCTCTCGATTATCGGACCTCCAATTTCTCCAACAATACAAACTTTTTCTTCTTTTTCCCTGTTTTTTTCTATTTTTTTATAATTCCTTTAAAAAAATCTCATTGTGTTTATTTTTTCCTAGCTGTTACTTTTTTTTTGTTCTCTATTTACTTTCTTCCTTTCTTTCTTTCTTTTCTTTTTTTCTGGCTTTTGTCAGAATTTTTCCTTCTTTTTTTCTCTTCCTTTTTGTTTTTTTTCTCAGCGTTTCACTACTTTTTCATTTTGGTACTTTTTTCTTTTTTTTTCTATTCCCCCCGTCTTTTAAGTCATTTTGTGCATAATTATACATAATATTTGGTCATCTTGGGATTAAAGAAGCAAAACAACCCGAAGAGCCGTTTGGGACCCGAAAGAGCCGGTTCCTTTTAGTGAGCCGAGCCGAAGAAGCCGGTTCTCGAAAAAAGTCTTATGACTTTACTCAATTTCGTTCTACTTCGACTTGACTTCAAAATACCGCATTTAGGACACAACGTCAGGGGAACCCGTGTACTTTTACCTTCATGCACTGTAACTTTGACTTAATTCGCTTCTTAATTAGCAATTTTGAGCCCTCATTTTTGTGCGCTGGCTAGATTTTATTGTGCGCTGAGAATGTGCGGGCAGTGCGCGATTGTGCACGTGCGCAGCTTAGAGGGAACATTGCTTGGGACTCAAGAAACAGTCTCAAAGTTGACCCAAGTTGCTTGTTTGGTCAGAGCTGTGACGTAATTGAAGCAACACAACACTTTCAAATCGGGGACTCCTATTAACACAACATGTGAGGCCTGCTCCAAAACAGACAGCGATTTTAGTGAACAGCGATTGCATAACGCTCATTCCTACTTGGAGATAACTGATCGTGGCTTTTTGTTTGTGTTTTTTCCCGTGTGTGTCGCAGAGGTTATGATTTTGTCCGGCTAGCTGCCTGTTAGGGTCAGGGCTACCAAGGGATTTCCTTTTATGTTTGCTTCCGGTTGGTGCTTATTTTCTGCCCTCCGTGTGTTGTTTGGTCGGCTAGCCTGGTCTTGGCGCCAGTTTAGCTGTGTCCCTTGGTTAGTTCCTGCCCCGCTTTGTGTTTGTCTCTGTTGCCGCTTATCGTTGTTTATTCCTAGTTAGCCTGGCTGCTCACAACGTGTTTTTTTGATGGCTAGCCTAGCATTAGCGGCAGTTTTGCCATCTTCCTTGGTTTGTTTATTCCCATCCAGCTTTGCGTTTTTTGCCGTCACCATCGCCACTTTTCGTTGTTTGTTTTTCGGTTAGCCAGGCTGTTCACTGTGTGTTTTTTGATGGCCAACCTCGAGTTTTTTTGCTGAGGGTGTAGCCGCCTTTATTTAGATTGGTCCCGGTTCGCCCCCTACTGGCGGCTGTCCGTATATTTCTTTTTCAGGTTAGCTCATTTTTTTGCTGCTCGCTCTTTGTTGTACCATTACTGCTTACACCTGCAACACAAAGCCTATGCATTCTTCACACAAAACTACCAAAATATTCGTATCCTAATTACCACGCAAAACTATTTGGCAATTGGTTCGCTAGGGTTCTGTTGTTCCTCCGATGACATCACAACTCAGGATGACAAAGACATTACATACTGTCATCAAAATGTTTCATCTCAGAAAAAAATTGGACTTTTAAATATATACACATTTCATGCAAAAACCATGTCTACTTTTGGACATTTTGCATTTTTAACAATTTTGGAATACTTTTGATGAGAAAATATTCTCCTTTTACCTTTTTAAGGTCACCTTGAATGATGCAACACACCTTGAACAAAAAAACAAGATACAAGACTGCCAGGGTAAATAGGCGCACATATTTTTAACGTCGTGCTTAGAAAATGTTCTAAGGTACGATACTAGTCCAATGGAAAAAAAAGTGCATCGTAACGATGAAAAACTTTGCAAAATTTTGCAACAAATTCCCAAATCAGTCGCAAGATTTATATTTTCATAGTTTTTAATGCTTGTTTAGGGTTTAGGGGCCCGGGGAAGAAACTGTCCCTGAGCCTGTTTGTCCTTGTTTTGTCCTTCCGCCTGGTAAATGGTCTGCATTTCTATAGCGCTTTTCAAGTGAATGAAGACTTCCCAAAGCGCTTTACAATGTGCTTCACACTTACTCATTCACACACACACTCACACACCAATAGCGGCCATGCCGCCATGCAAGGCGCCGACCTGCTCTTTAGGGGCATTAGGGATTCAGTGTCTTGCCCAAGGACACTTTGACATATAACACGGAGGAGCCGGGAATCGAACCTGCAATCTTCATAACGTTGATGGCGCTGCTGCAGAATCGCCAGGCAACGGTATCGCTTGGCTGTTTTCGTCTGCAGGATATCTGAAAATAAGCTTCGCATAAAATTGTTAAATGGCAAATGGTCTGCATTTCTACAGCATTTTTCAAGTGAATGAAGACCTCCCCAAAGCACTTTACAATGTGCTTTACACTTACCCATTCACACACATACTCACACACTAATAGCGGCCATGCAGCCATGCAAGGCGCCGACCTGCTTATTGGGGGCATTAGGGATTCAGTGTCTTGCCCAAGGACACTTTGACATATAACACGGAGGAGCCGGGAATCAAACCTGCGATCTCTTGATCCCAAGACGAGCGCTCTACCTCCCAATTGTTGTGTACTGTATTTACAAGGTCAGCAGACTTTGGCCATGTTCAACAAAGCAAGTCGTCCTGTAGCGACACTCTTAAAGCGAGCCACAGGTCTTCTGAAGCATTTGCATGCTAAGCCGCCCTTCAGTGGATTACCCAGCTCTCCACTGAAGAGCTTTTTTTGCCCTAAGAAGGATGATCTGATCTTCCTCATCTTTCCCGCTGTCTCCTACGAGGAGGATGAAAGGGAAGACGTCTTTTGTTGCAAGAAGGCCAGAACGTCCGAGGAGATAGGCGGTGGGGCTGATTGGTGATGAAGTAGCGATGAAAGATGCTAGTGAGGACGCTAGGATACTGAAGGATTTTATACAGTCAACTATAAAGGATTTTATACGATTGAATATAAGTTACATTTATTGAGTGCAATGAAGATTTTCACCGAGTAGGCTTAAGTTCAATGAGCAATGAAAGTTCAGGGCACCCCGGTAGGAAATATTGTTTACAGGAATGGTGGAAACGGAACGTGAGGCTGATAAGATAGTAAGCACATCCGACGATGCAGAAAGGCCCTGATGACGGAGGACGGCAGGCATTGTTATGAGAAACACTCTCCGCTGTTTTGAGTTTTCCAGACATCGTGGCGCTCTTCTCCAAGATGGTGGAGCCCAGCGGGCTTTGTTGGCACACCCATGGGAGGAGCCAGCACACCATCTTGCGGAAAGACGTGGGCCGAGAGGAGAAGCGAGAGGATTTGAAGAAAAGGCTGCCCAGAGACTCCGACGACTCTAATTTGACAAATTCGGCCGTATTCGTTGGAGTTCACTTAGTTCAATTGTTAATGAAATTAAATCTGACCCCGTGTGAAAATGTCGGCTTTTCTTGGATATGCTGATAAGATAATCAGCAAATCCAGACGCAGAAAGGCCCTGATGACGTAGAAACACTTGGTGTTGTTTCGAGTATTCCAGACATCGCGACGCTCTTCGACAAGATGGTGAAGCCCAGGGGGGGCTTCCTTGGCATGCCCATGGGAGGAGTCGGCATGCCATTATGCGGGGAGAGTCAAATAACTAATTTGATCAATTTGGTAAACGATACATTTTAATATTTAATTCACAACAATTCGCATACAAAGGGAAAGATGATGAGCGTTTTGTTCTAAACAAGGTGACAGCCTTCAGTCAATAGTTCTCGCTCCTGCCACTTTGAGCCCTTTTGCTCTTGCTTACGTTTTTGGGACGGTTTCGTCTTTGTCTTTCACTACGGCGCTTCTTTACGAGCGGTTTTGTTCTCGCTCTGGTGGGAGGCGCAAAAGCGGCATCGGGCAGGCCAGGCTGCTCCGGTGGTACGGCTGCAAGTTCTGCTGACTAGAGTTTGGATTCTTCTCATGCTGGAGGTTGAAAATTCCTCTTTCTTTCTCTCTTTCTTTGCAACTTCAGGCACTTTATTTCCTGGCAGTCAGCTCACAGCTGTAGGGGGATAACAAGTCATGGGTTGCTTTGTTTTTCGTCCGAACACAAAACATACCAACAAGAGAAACTCAGGCAACCACCTTTTGGTTCAGCTCATTGGTTTGGGGGGAATGGCATTGCTCATTCTTAGCAACAGAAACGTTGAGGTATCAGACGAGCCGTAGTCGAAAGTCTATTTGTATTACAAGTTTGGTTTGTTGACATTCTACACGTCAGGGCCATATCATTTAAATTATAAAATAGATAGATAGATAGATAGATAGATAGATAGATAAATAGATAGATAGATAGATAGATAGATAGATAGATAGATAGATAGATAGATAGATAGATAGATAGATAGATAGATAGATCGGTAGGTGGGGGTGGATGGATGGACGAATGGACAGATAGATAGATAGATAGATAGATAGATAGATAGATAGATAGATCGGTAGGTGGGGGTGGATGGATGGACGAATGGACAGATAGATAGATAGATAGATAGATAGATAGATAGATAGATAGATAGATAGATAGATAGATCGGAAGGTGGGGGGTGGCTGGATGGACGGATGGACAGATAGATAGATAGATAGATAGATAGACATATAGATAGATAGATAGATAGATAGATAGATAGATAGATAGATAGATAGATAGATAGATAGATAGATCGGTAGGTGGGGGTGGATGGATGGACGAATGGACAGATAGATAGATAGATAGATAGATAGATAGATAGATAGATAGATAGATAGACATAGATAGACACGATTGGATAGATAGATAGATAGATAGATAGACAGACATGATTGGATAGATAGATAGATAGATAGATAGATAGATAGATAGATAGATAGATAGATAGATAGATAGATAGATAGATAGATGGACATGATTGGATAAATCGATAGATAGACATGATTGGATAGATAGATAGATAGATAGATAGATAGATAGATAGATAGATAGATAGATAGATGGACATGATTGGATAAATCGATAGATAGACATGATTGGATAGATAGATAGATAGATAGATAGATAGATAGATAGATAGATAGATAGATAGATAGATAGATAGATAGATAGACATGATTGCCAATTTTCGACCTGCTACCCTTGTCCGTCAACCATCGGATCGTGGAAGCAAGCCCTTCTCTTCCTCTTTATTAATAAAAACTGAGCAAACAGGCGCTATTGGGTCCTGTGTCTGTTTCTGGTCCGTGACAATCTTGAAATGTCACATGATCTGAAAACAAGTTACATAAACAATTTGAAGCAGGTATGAAAAACGACACGCTGGTGCACGGTGCCATTGGCATTCTGCAGCCCAAAACCTGGACGCCAACCGTTTTAAATGAAGTAATGGACAGAAATAAGTTCATTTTTATGGCGGTTTAAGCTTGATGCTTAAACTCCAGTGCAGCTTGTACGAAGACAATTTTTTTTTTCAACTGCTTGTTTGTTTAACATGTTATATTGCACATGTGTTTCGTTATATCATATATATTCTTAATGAACATTTTGTTGTGAGATACTGAGTTGCTCGACATGAATGAGGTTTATTAGAAAAAAAATTCAATAATGAAGTCGCTTGGACGTTTACTGTAGAAGGAAAAAATACATGCAAATAGAATTAAGTAGAATAATACATTTTCTTATTCATATTATGAATTCATTTTCTGCATTCAATTATTGTTGATAATATACTGATTAAAGGGATAACCACAACCCTGTCTTTTTTCATTTTCTCCTTTTATACTTCCTTTTTTTTCTTAACTTCTTTATACAATATAATATAATGCATCAAAGCAAGTGAGCCGTTTGAGAGCCGGCTCTCTTTAAAGAGTTGAGCCGAAAAAGCTGGTTTTCTAAAAAGAGACGGACTTCCTTTCACTACACAACTACCACATGAAATCCGAGGCGGCAGACGCATGCGTACAGTAGCATCAAACCGCTCGCTTCGTTTGCAACTAAAAAAAACGATACAGAGATAGAGGCTACCGCGGCGAACTCGTTTGACTTGATTGATTTGCCGTTTCGTGATAGTTGGTGTTTACCGGATGGTACCCATCATTGACAAATTTGCCTTTTTTCCGTACAGATTGTCTTGTACGTCGTACATGTCTTAAAATGCATAATAAACATACTTTGTACGGCAAAAACGTACAGGTTGACAGGTACTCATGTGTCCTCTCTGTATTCGGAATTGAAGGTAGTAAGTGCATGGCGGCGGTTAGCGCGTGTGCGGCACAGTTCTAAAGTCTTGGGAACCTCCTGTGTGGGTTCAAATCCAGCTACCGGACTTACTGTGCGGAGTTTGTATGTTCTCCCCGTGCTTGCGTGGGTTTCCTCCGGGCACTCCGGTTTCCTCCCACATTCCAAAGACATGCATTTCAGGTGGATTGGCCGGTCCAAATTGTCCCTAGGTGTGAATGAACGAGCGAGTTGTCTGTCCCTGTGTGCCCTGCGATTGCCTGGCAACCAGTTCAGGGTGTCCCCTGCCCACTGCCCGATGATTGCTGGGATGGGCTCCAGCACCCCCGCGACCCTACTGAGGATAAGCGGTGCAGCTAATGAGATAATGTAGTTCACTATAACAGTGATTTCCGTTTGTAAGACAGCCAAAACACAAGACTAACGGTTCATTGGAATTTGTCTTATTTGAACCCAAATATAAGCCTTGTTTTGCTATGCAACCGTTTCCCCAGAATTACCCGACAATATATTGTAAAGCGATGGATGGATGAATAAACTCATTTTATAGAGTCAACATAATAACTCTCGGAGGAAACGGAATACATTCAGTCTGCTATATTAGTGCACCAACCCCAGAGTATAATTCACAGATGCTTGAAAAAGCGAAAAGAAAAAAACAAACCCAGCACCGTGAGTCTATTAATATTTGACTTTTTCAGCAATACTGCAGGGAAATGCTTGATGAATTGAAAGTAAGAGGACATAAATCCCATTTTTAGGAGGCCTAAAAGTACAAGTCGGAGTCCTCCAGAACATCTTATTCAGCACAAAAGTCGAGCTTGTTATCTGTGACACATTACAGTACAACATATATTTTACAGTCTCCTCGTCTGACCTGCAAAGGCCTCGTTTCTCTCTTCTATTTTTTGCACTTTCATCACAGTTTTGAAAGCATAATTTTTGATGTAGGATTTTCGGAATCCTATTTTTGTTTGACATATTTCATTTCACATTGATTTGTATAGAATAGAATAGAATATACCTTTATTGTCATTGTTACAACATGGGTTGAATAGATTGTAACAACGAAATTGGACGTGGCACTCCAGTACCATGTTTTACAGTGAGGATGAAGAAAACAAAGAAGATGTTTGTACTGTCCCTGTTGCAGGAAGTGGCACTTCCGTGTTGAGCGAGGATAATCTTAGACAGCAGGGATAATGGTCATTAGCCGGGACGGGAGAGCACGGCCGGTATAGAGTTCAGAAACAAGGTCGGCAACAGGTATCAGGCAAGAAGCAAGGGCAAAACAGGTCGGATGTCGGGATGGCAGAACAGGGCAGAATCGGGTCCAGACACAGGTCGGCAACAGGTATCAGGCAGAGGAAAACAGGGCAGGAAAAATGTCTGAAAGTATGAGCTTGCCTAGCTGGGAGCAAAGGTTCGCAACGATCTGACACCGGTAACTGGGAGCCAGGGGGTTTAAAAAGTGGCAGGGAGCCAATCAGCGACCAGGGCTGTTGGCGCCAACGGGGCAGATGCAGGTGCCCCGATTCAGCAATCATGACATAATCATAATATTTCCAAGTAAAAAGTACGATACTGAGAAAGACGCCCTTGATGGCAATAGTTGTGAGAAGGAAGTTAAGGACGATCTACCGTGGATTTCACATTTACGCGATGCTTTTTCTTCACACGTATGTTTGATACAATGCGAGCGTGATCCTACTAGCATGTTGGTACCTTTCAAAGGCATGGTTTGGGATGAAAGCTTTGAAAACTCTCTCGCTGTACCGTCTTTCTTCGGAAATATGTGTAACCATGTATAATATGTATTTGCAACTGTATATTTTTGTAATGTATTTATTTTAGGGATTTATTCTGTTATGTGTTCTACGGACGATTCAAAAATAAGGGGCGGAGCAAACGCGGGCTGATGGGAAATGTGGTAAAGCTGAGTTACCGGTAAATCTGTCTGTTGTTGCAGCGGACAATAGTGAATATATCTTTTTCCCACCCTTAACTTTGGAAATATACATTTTGTTTCCTTGGATTACTTTCAACGAGACCCCGACTTTACAAGTCTGCATCATATCTTAATTACGGGTAATCATTTTCTATTTGTGATGTCAACTGTGGTTCTGAAATTGTGTACTTTCGACTTTGGCCCGGATCTATTGACACTAACAAAGATGTTATATAACAAAATTGTGAATATGCTTGATTGCTGTTAAGAAGATTGTCGGTTGTTTGTTTGCTGTTTTTGCTGTTAAGATTGTCGAGAAGGGTTGTTCAAACCTCACATTGTTTGTTTGCTGTGATTGGTGTACATAAATTTGTTCAAACCAAAAAGAAGTTATAATTGTGGAACTTACACCCTAACCTGGGTTAGACTTGCAACTGTGTCGCAAGCTTAACTGCGGGCGCCCGCGGCTTATACATGGGTGCGGCTTGTGTAAGGAAAACATTGTCAAATCACTCAGAAAGTGGTGGGTGCGGCTTATAATCAGGTGCGCTCTATAGTCCGGAATTTTCGGTATTTGGTATTGGAGTCATCCAAAAGTCATTGAAAGTAATCCAGTTAAAGTAACCCTACCCAACCCTGGTATTGGATAGGTATCAATCAATATTACCATGTATTGCCTTGGATCAATACCAAAATGACCAGTATCGCCCACCCCTAGTTGGTGTTCGTTTGGTGGCAAAGATACGTGTGCCGGGTACTGTTCTCCCAATTCATCCATCATTCTGTTCAACAGTGCAGGAAAAGTTTGAATTCCTAAGGCAAGGGAACCCAGCAAGCTGTTGCACATCTAGCTCACAGAAGAAGAAAAAAGGGATCAAGTCCTTCTGCTGAGTTCCCCAAGCCTTTTGTGTAGAAGTCCCCACCCCAGGGCCTTTAGGCACGGCTCTGAGCCCTTACAGCACGTCTGGGGCAATGCACACCATGCTTGATGCTTTGGAAAAGCGGAGAATTGCTCTTTAATGAGCTTGACGCTCTCCATGGCGATGTTCACCTGGGAAAATCACAATCTGTGTTGCCGAGGACCCGACACCGCTTCACATGTCGGAAGATACACTGGCTTAGTTTTTGCGGGCGATATATACTATTGTGATGCTGCTGAATGGAGCTGGAAAGGGGCCAATCACGCTGTACACATTGGTGAGGCTAGAGGTTGTTAGGAATTTAATATTAAAATGTTCGGATGAGTTATCTGACTCCATTAACCAAACACAACCTGCATTCTCCTAACAATGCGTGCTCATTTTTGATGGGAAAATATGGACAAGAGACCGGCATTTCTACACGGGGGCAGATTTAATTTCTTAAATAATTTAGCTAAGGGCAGCACGGCGGCGCAGTGGTTAGCGCGTGTGCGGCACAGTTCTGAGGTTGTGAGATCAAACCTCCTGTGTGGAGTTTGCATGTTCTCCCCGTGCTTGCGTGGGTTTCCTCCGGGCACCCCGGTTTCCTCTCATTCCAAAGACATGCAATCAGGTTAATTGGCCGGTCAGATTTGTCCCTAGGTATAAATGAGCGAGTGAATTGTCTGTCCCTGTGTGCCCCTGCCCACTGCCCCAAGATGGCTGGGATGGGCTACAGCACCCCCCGCGACCCTACTGAGGATAAGCGGTGCAGATAATGGATGGATGGATTTAGCTAAGTGAACTCCATCGAATATATGGCCGAATTAGCCAAATTCGTGTCGCTCGAGTCTCTGTCAAGCCTCCTCTCTCTATCTTCTTCCTTTTCTTCTCCCGGCCCACGTTTTTTTTCCCGCAAGCTGGTGTGCCGGCTCCTCCTATGGGCGTGTCAGGAAAGTGCTGATTATCTTACCTGCCCTTTGTTCCAGTTCCCCGCTGTTCCTGTAAACATCATTCTCCACTAGCAGGGTTGGGTAGGGTTACTTTAATTGGATTACTTTCAATTACTTTTGTATTACTCCAATACCAAATATGCTAAGAAAAGACAAAAGAAACAAAATATGAATAGCGACATAATGAACATGTCTTTACTTTTTAGACTATTGTCTAACTACAAGATGTTGCAGTGTTGTGCAATCAAAAACGAGTGCTAAGAAGCATCCATTCATCCGTCCATCCATTATCTGCAACGCTTATCCTTAGTAGGGTCGCGGGGGTGCTGGAGCCCCACCCAGCTATATCCGGGCAGTGGGCAGGGGACACCCTGAACTGGTTGCCAGCCAGTCGCAGGCCACGCAGGGACAGACAATTCACTGGCTCGTTCATACCTAGGGACAAATCAGACCGGCCAATTAACCTGATTGCATGTTTTTGGAATGTGGAAGGAGTGCCCAGAGGAAACCCACGCAAGCATGGGGATAACATGCAAACTCCACACAGGAGGTTCGATCTCATGACCTCAGAACTGTGCTGCACACGCGCTAACCACTGCGCTGCTGTGCTGCTCAGCTAAAAAGCAGAAGGGAAAAAAACAAAAACTATGGAGACTCAATGTGACCAAGCAAAATGGTGGACAGTCAAATATTTCCTCCATTGGGTATGTGTTAACAACAGCCGTTATTTTTTCCACCATGAAAATCTTTTTTAATCTTACTTTTAGCAAAGCTGTTCGGAGCAGAACATGTTAAGTAGGAGGAATGGGGGAAGAGTGACTTCATGCTGGGGCGGCATTAGCTCAGGAGGTAGAGTGCATGTTTGATTCCTGGCTCCTCCATGTCATATGTGGAAGTGTCCTTGGGCAAGACACTGAATCCCCAATGCCCCCAATGAGCAGGTTGGCACCTTGCATGGCTGCACGGCCGCTTTTGGTGTGTGAGTGTGTGTGAGAGGGTGTGAATGGGTAACTGTGAAACACATTGTAAAGCGCTTTGGGAAGTCTTCATTGACTTGAAAAGCGCTGTATAAATGTAGACCATTTACCATGCTCATCCCTGTGTATTTTTTGCTTATTTTTGTTAATGTAGCACGCAAGTTTTGAAAATAAGAAATGCCTGTTTTAAGTACAGTCCAAACGCCAACCCAAACCCTGACACAACCCAGGAGATGACTGCTGCAAGTAAAAAAATTCCAAATTTCATACAGCTCCTTTAAATTTATTTTAAAATGTTTGGTGTTGCTCTCGGTGAAAAAAATATCAAAATATTTTGCTTTAATGGCTTTCTGAGTCAAAAAGGCTTTAAACGTCTCCAACACCTCTGATTCAAACAGCTCTGCTGCAGTGTCCCAGTGGCTTATTGAAACAGCGAGACGCCTCCTGGTGGCGGGGGGGCATATAACAAGCGGTTTCATGTGATGCAATTTTTCAGCTGAACATGCAAACTTCACTGTAAAAGTACTTTCATCTGTTTCTTGAGCAACCAAGACAGGTTATAAAACGTCAGTAGACCTTTTTTTTTTGCACCCAACAGAACTCGTTGTCAGGGTTGGGTAGGGTTACTTTAAGTTGATTACTTTCAACTACTTTTGGATTACTCCAATAGCAAATATGCTAATAAGAGAAAAAAAAAACTAAATATGAATAAAATGACTAAATTTTGTGCAGGCTTGTGGAGTAACGGAATACATGGAACGGCAAAAATGATGTTTGGATTTATTTTCATTTTGTTTCTGTGGCATTTGACGTTAGTTTTGCCGGAGATCAAAGAGATCAAAGCCAGGAGAGAAAGCTTACCAAGTGTTGTGAGTCATTATTTTATTCCTATTTAGTTTCTTTTGTCTTTTATTAGCATATTTGGTATTGGAGTCATCCAAAAGTCATTGAAAGTAATCCAGTTAAAGTAACCCTACCCAACCCTGTCCACTAGGTTGCATTGGCCTCGCCCCACAGCTCAGCCAGTGAATATCTTTTGCATTTAAATGTAATTTGTATTTGATCGTACAAAATCCTTTATAGTTAAATGTATAAAACCCATCAAGGTTGTCTAACTGTGTCGTAAGTTTTAAGACCTTCTGAGCCCACAATTCAATATGTCCCTGTGTCATCTGTTAGTTTTAGTGTTGTTCAAGTTAAAACTTTAATGGGACAGAGTATGAATAATATTTAGTTTTTTTTTCTTTTATCAGCATATTTGGTATTGGAGTAATCCAAAAGTAATTGAAAGTAATCCAGTTAAAGTAACCCTACTCGTTGTTTCAATCAAGCAGTTCTTATTTCTTCCGCATTGAAACGTTCAAAAAATCCAGTGCCTCTTGAATGCAAGCAGGACACAAAAGTCCTGTTGAAGTCAAACTATGCAAATCTTGTGCAGATCTGCCGTCAGTGCCCCGCCTCACCTGCGTTTTACAGTTTGTCCTGAGTCACCCGAACGCATCACGGATCGTTTTGAGTTTGGTGCTCCTGTTGCCCCCAAAAGAGTGTCGGTGGCGGCAAGGGGAGGGCGAGGGCGGCCCCTTTTGACAGCTCAACATACAGGGTCTGCTGGTGACCAAGGGGCCATTGGGGGGAAGACACTATTCTGTCTCAGCCTCCATCACAGTCCGGTTCCATCCCCCAGGCCTCCGGCTGTTGTTCTTCCCAAGCAGAGGGTGTGTCCGCAGGCAAGACCAGGCGAGGAGCGGCAGGGTTCCCAACAAAAGACGCTCCTCGGGCCAGAACTGTTCTGCATGGTAGCGGCTGTATTCTTCTCCCCCCTCTTTTTTTTGCCTTTTCTTTCCTTTGACTTATGTGCTTTTGTGGGGACGCGATGGAGGCCGGAGGGCAAATATGATGGATGGAACCCGGGGGCCCGGACAAGCTTTTGCCGGGGGGGTTCACGGAGAATAAGGGGGTCGGGGCCCAGTGTCGTGCTGCCTGTCTGAGAGGAACGTGCGTGGCGTGGTGTGGCCTTGGAGAGTGGGTGGACTGAGAACAAGGCAGGGGGGTCCAGATTTATGCTCTGTGGGTTTTCTTGAAATAAGGAGATCATAGAATAGCTTTCAACCACCTCCGTAAAATTGTTAAGATTCGTTCGATGCTGTCCCAATCAGATGCATAGGTTTTAATTCATGCGTTTATTACTTCTCGGCTTAAATACTGTAATGTATTGCTTTCTGGTCTCTCGATGTCTAGCATCAAAAGTTTGCAGCTGGTTCAGAATGCGGCAGCTGGACTTTTGTCTAAGACCAAAAAGTTTGAGCATATTACTCCTGTATTGGCCAACTTGCACTGGCTCCCAGTCCACTTAAGATGTGACTTTCAGGTTATCTTATTAACAAAAAAAATGTTTGCATGGACTTGCACCCTCTTATCTCTCTGATTTGTGTTCCTGCACAGAGTCTGCGCTCGGAAAATGCCGGTCTACTTGTGACTCCGAGAGGCAAGAAGTCTGCAGGCTCGAGAGCGTTCTCCATCCGGGCCCCGGTGCTATGGAATGCCCTGCCTCCGGAGATAACATCTGCAACCTCAATGGAAGTTTTTAAATCGAGGCTTAAGACACACTTCTATTCCAAAGCTTATGATTGATGCCCACCTCACATTCTGTATTGTCCTGTCTTTTTCAGACCGCCTGCCTGGTGGTGAGACGAAGGAGAAGGACGATTTGAGATGAGTCAGCGGACCAGCGTTTGACCTGAAGCATGTGAACGCCTGCATGGACCAGCCGGCAGAGATGGGAAGCTGCGTCGTGGCCGTCATGGACTTTCTGGACTAGTTTACAGGCTGGGGGCGTCGCTGCTGTCATGCACTTTCCGGACAAATTTTCAACATCTCACCTAGTGTTTACTATGTTTGTGTACTGTAATGCTAAATGTAATTCACCCTGGTCATCCTGGAAGGGGGATACCACTTGTGAGGCCCCTTCTCAAAGTTTCTGAGGTTTTGAGTTGTTCCTTGCCCGCATGCTGGTTTAAGATCGGGTAATTGTGTCATTGTAATCCTGTGCAGTCCTTTAAGACATTTTTGTGATTGAGGGCTATATAAATAAATTTGACTTGACTTGACTTGATAAACACCTCAAAAAAAGTCAGCTACAAGCAGATCTGTGTTCTTTACTACATATGAAATGTGTGTTGCCAAATGTAGAGCTGTGCTCTCTGGGGTGAAAAGACAGATGAGCGTACAGGATGGGGATGAGGCCACAATATTTCATCCCAGACAGTATAAAACCAGGGCTGCTTGCATTAAAAATAATCATCACCAAGCTGCTTCAGCTTAAAAAAAACACAATACTGCACACATGAGCAATATCATGTGTGGGGCCCTGCTTTTCATAAGGAAAAAAAACACATACATGCAAACCTTTTGACATTTGAATTTGGAACATTTCTACTCGTCGATACCATCTTTTGGTTTAAAACATGTCAGACACTCCTTATGTTGCCAGTGCATGTAAGTGCATTTTTTGTCACGGACAAGAAACGGACACAGGACCCAATAGCGCTCGTGTTCTCAGTTTTTATTAATAAAGAGGGAGAGCAGGGTTTGCTTCCATGATCCATGGCCAAACCGGTAGTCTAACACAAAAAAACGATAGCCTTTGTGAATATGTTAAAGGGACACTGTGTACTAGAGGTTGCTGTAGTGTGTAGTCACTGGAGTACATCTGAAAACAAGTGCAACAAAGTGCAATAAAGAATACAAACTACGGAGACTTAAAGTGACCAAACTGCATCTTTTTTCCCCTTCCTTTATTTGCCCAGCCCTTATCAAGGTTTTGGGTTTCTGGGGGTACCCGTAACAGCAAAATGGCTGACAACCGATACGGTAGATACTTCTGAAAAATCTGTTTGTTTGTTTAATGGGAGAAAGCGGTAGTCTAACGCATAAAACGAAGGTGTTGGTGAGTCCATAAGAAGCTAATATCCTTTGAAATATTCGAAAGAGATTAGCAGGGTTGGGTAGCGTTACTTTAACTGGATTACTTTCAATGACTTTTGGATGACTCCAATACCAAATATGCTAATAAAAGAAAAAAGAAACTAAAAATAAATAAAATGACTACATTTTGTGCAGGCTTGGGGAGTAAAGGAACACACGGAACGGCAAAAATGATGTTGGCTAGCTCTTTGGATTTATTTTCATTTTGTTTCTGTCGCATTTGATGTTCGTTTTGCCGGAGATCAACGAGATCAAAGCCAGGAGAGAAAGCTTACCACGTGTTGTGAGTCATCATTTTATTCCTATTCAGTTTCTTTTGTCTTTTATTAGCATATTTGGTATTGGAGTCATCCAAAAGTCATTGAAAGTAATCCAGTTAAAGTAACCCTACCCAACCCTGTCCACTAGGTTGCTTGACCTCGCCCCACAGCTCAGCCAGTGAATATCTTTTGCATTTAAATGTAATTTGTATTTGATCGTACAAAATCCTTTATAGTTAAATGTATAAAATCCTTCAAGGTTGTCTAACTATGTCGTAAGTTTTAAGACCTTCTGAGCCCACAATTCAATATGATCTGTCCCTGTGTCATCTGTTAGTTTTAGTGTTGTTTAAGTTAAAACTTTAACAAACCCTGGAGATTAGTCAAGTCTCCCGATGCACCTTACACTGTGGAATGGAATTTCCTCCCCTGCTACTTGGTGACAGGCGACTAATCGACTCGCTTGCCTCTCCTGGACTCCACCTTGCGACCCGGAATGTTCTTAATCCATGGAACTACACCAAAAAGAGGCCGTGGTCTCAGCAGGATCACCCCGAAACCCCTTTTAAACCTCTTGACAGCACTTCAATTCAAGATTTGTTTTGCTCTCAGAGACATCCAATTCCAAAAATCAAGATGGACGGTTCTCTTATAGCACAAAAACGTGTTCTTTTGTTGCGATTTGGGTATTCGTCCGAAAAATGTTTAGACAAATGTTTCATAGGTCGGATAAAGCGTTAAATTGAAGACTACTGTATACTGTCGGATTAACTGGAAGCATTTGTGGACACATGGGAACCACCTGCTGCATGACAAAACAGCACATAAAGCTCACTTTCGCTTTTCTCTCACAAGACAAAATATCAAACCTCCCAGTGTTGCACAGACACAAAACAAAACCCCAAAACAAAAGGAAATCAGGGCAAATGTCAATCTTTTGACAATCACATCTCAATCAAGAGCTGGCAACCTGCTGGCATCCCTATTGAGAGGGATTACTATCTGGCAACATGCTGGTTGACCAGTAGTAGGAAGTCTGGTAGCTGTCACTTCAGTCCCGGAAAGAGACATCCTTTTCATGGAGGCTCCTCCTCGAGGATCCCGCACTAGCATGCTAGTTTGTATTTTGAACACTCGTTTGCTAGTAATTCGATCAAATAATTTATTTATTATTATTCGAATAGGGCAGCACGGCGGGGCAGTGGTCAGCGCATGTGCGGCACAGTTCATGTCTTGGGAACCTCCTGCGTGGGTTCAAATCCAGCTCCAGACTTCCTGTGCGGAGTTTGCATGTTCTCCCCGTGCTTGCGTGAGTTTCCTCCGGGCACTCCGGTTTCCTCCCACATTCCAAAGACATGCATTTCAGGTGGATTGGCCGGTCCAAATTGTCCCTAGGTGTGAATTTGCGAGTGAGTTGTCTGTCCCTGTGTGCCCTGCGATTGGCTGGCAACCAGTTGAGGGTGTCCCCTGCCCACTGCCCGATGATTGCTGGGATGGGCTCCTGCACCCCCGCGACCCTACTGAGGACAAGCGGTGTAGCTAATGAGATAAGATGAGATTATTCGTGTATATATGTAACCGCGGTGTACCTGTCCCACCAAAGATCCACATTCACGCTGGACTGGAATATGAGGTTTTTATTACAGTTGCTGCAAATGAACGAGTGATTAGCTTCTCTGCTGGCTTTGATCTCTTTGATAGCTCTATGTTAGACTGCCCTAAAGATATCAAAGAGCTTTCTTCTCAGTTTACATAAAATATATTTTAGAATATCAACCATCACAATACATTTTTACATCCATTTTAACAAGATACTTTTAACAAGAGATCGTATAGTGTTTTTTTAACGTTTGCAATGAATTCAACATATTTTTCTTTAGTCCGAATTTCAACCAACATCATCATTTTTATATATATAAGAAAATAGAAATAATAACAATAATGAGTATAGAGAACGGGTACAATTTACCTGCAAATGAATGAGTCACAACACAACACGTGGTAAGCTCCTCTGCTGGCTTTGATCTCTATAAGGGGAATTAGCATTTTAGCACAGCATGCAACGTCCGGCAAAACTAACATAAAAGGCGCCAGAAACAAAACGAAAATAAATCCAAACAGCTTGACAACATCGATCACATCACTGTGCATGTTGAGAGATTTGTCAGCTGTGGTTTTAATGTTTAAAATTAACTTTTTTTCGGAGCACCAAGAAATCGTGTCTTACCGTTGACAGCTCGCTGTTAGACTGCCAACAAACCCCGCCTTCCGGTCACATGTCAAAAGCCAAAACCAAACTTTACCACATACCAGCAGGTGGCACTGTTGGACTCATCATTGCAGGACACTTACCAAAAACTACACAACATATTTCAGCAGGAATTTCAATAAAACAAAAGTTATTATTACACCCGTTACATATGCCCACATTTCTTGTCTAAATATTGTGTAAATTATAACCTTATCTTCTTTGTTCCTTTATCTTCTTTGTTTTCTTTTATCCTCACTGTTAAATGTGAACCTGGAGTGCCACGCCCAATTTCGTTGTCACAATATGTTCAACCCGTTTTGTAACAATGACAATAAAGGTATTGTCATGAAACGGAACCGGACTGTCTTGAAACGGGTCGGGAAGCAGGAAGTAGGAACTTATTTGCGTAAACGATCCGTCACTTTAATTGAGAAAGTTGTCCAACACACAAACGGACCAAAAACTAAACAAAGCAGGCTCAAATGCAGGCAAAATTACAATCCAGGCATTTCTCAGAAATCAAACAGAACTTGCAGGAATCTCTCAGAATGTTACACCAGAGTGCAACAAAGTCCAACAAGCAAAACAAGAATAAACAGGTATCAAGTTTTCAACAAGGGTAAACAACGATCTGGCAGAGGGCAGTTCCAAAAAAGACATTTAAGTACCCGTAGGAGTAATCAGGAGATGCAGGTCAGCCAGAGTCAAGGGGCGGGGCCAGCTGGGCGCTATGACAACCGTGCAGGACATGACAGGTATATTCTATTCTATTCTATTCTATTCTAATTCCAGGTCATATAAATGTTCACACATACAAACACATTCATATAATATTTTTTATATTATACACACAAAAAATACATACATCAAGACCAAGCGTATTGCAGAGGGCTGTCAAGGCCTGCAGAGCCTTCTCTGCTGGCCTAAAAAAATATCTCAATCGAGTAATGTATTTATATTTTGTCCTGTAGTTATAAAATAGTCCTAATTTGTTTGCCAGCTTTCTTCCCTAGTTAGGCATTTAACCAATCACATTTACAACAAAGTCAGTTAGTTCTTTGTTCCTTTATCTCTTTGTTTCCTATCCTCACTGTAAATGTGGAACTGGAGTCGTCCAATTTCGTTGTCACAGCATATCCCATGTTGTAACAATGACAATAAAGGCATATTCTATTCTATTCTATTTTAGCCGTCACTTGATGCCAGGGTCAGTAATCTGCCCAGAGGCCTTCACAAAGACTTCTGAAGGCAGTGAGACAATGACATCAGTCTTCGAGAAAGCTGATGGTTAAGCAAATCAGATTTCGAGTTGGAAAGGTCAGCAGCATTTGGAAGGCCTCAGGATGTGTCAGAAAATGTGTGTCTTAGTGTTGTCTTATCCGTACTTTTAACGCTTTAAAATGTTTAACTTTGCTTTCCTAGGCAACTTTTATGTCAAGCAACTCAAAATCACACAACAAAATGTTAATTTGACTTTTCAGTGCAACAACAACTAACCTATGAAATACAAGTATAAATCTTGCATTTATTATGTAAAACACATTTTCTCTGGAAAAACACAGAAAATATAAATTAAAATATTTACAGGTGTACAAAAAAAGGAAAAATAATAAACTTTTCATTCTGAACAACTTTAAAGTCAACAACACAGAATCCATCATCAACAACCAAAACTTAACAGTAAAGTAAATTAAAATAACAATAAAAATAAACATATTTATAATAACAGTTATGATATCATAATCGCAACAGTAACAACAAGTTAACCAGAGTTTTAAACGCAGTATTTCCAATCTCACTCATATCCCATTTTCTTCATCCCTGTATTTCGCCAGGAATGTTTTTTTTTGTATCTAAATTTGAACACGTGAATAGTTGGACATTGTTTGATCTCATCTTGTCAATTATTCCAAAGTTTGACTCCACACACAGACACACACCTACTTTTCCTGGTGGTTCTCACCTTAGGGATTTAGAATTTACTACAGCCCTCAATTTATAATTTCCCTCTTTCCGAATGAACAATTTTTGGATGTTTTCTGGCACCATGTTTTTTTGACCTTAAATAACAATTTTATTAAATAGCCCAATTTTAATAATTTGGACCGCATGAATAAAATGAGTATGATCCCGATATTCTACCCTGTGTAAGGTTCATATTGCACGTTTTTGAAGGATGAAAAGGGGCTGTAGTCAACTTTTGTAATTATTGCCCCAGACTTCTGCACAATATGTTAAATATGGCAGAACTAGAGAACAATATAATAAATACTTTGCATTATAATTTAAAATGAATTTGGCTTTATTAATTATTGAAATGCTTTTAGATACCTTAGTTTGTATGTGTCTAATGTGTGTTTTCAACTTAATTTATTGTCTATTTGTCACAGACCAGAACGGACACAGGACTCAATTGCATGCGTTTCTCAGATTTTATTGAACGGGAGTGGGATTAAGGCTTGCTTGATTGCTTGATCCGAAGACTGGCGGAGAGCGGAATCGAGCAAGGCGGGGATGACACTTCCGGGTCGGAAGAAGGCAGGCGGGAATAGCACGTCGTTTGACCAGGGCTGGAGATCAGAGGCGATGTAAAGTTCGTAATAGTGGTCGTAGGCAGGCGGCAGGCAAAACAGGCGTAGTCGGGTTAGGAAACGGGTCGAAAACGGGAATCAGGCAGGAAACAGGCTTTAAGAGGGATAAAGTCGGACTGGAACGCTCACTGAGTGAAACACAACAGCTCGCAACGATCTGACAAAGTTTGAACTGAAGTCGGGGGCTTAAGAGGGGTGTGGCCACCAATCAGCTTGTCCGGCCGGGCTGCCGGCGCCAATCAAGCTGCCACAGGTGCTCCGAATAAGGCAATTATGACACTATTATGACCCCTCAAAACTTGATTTCTGATACAATGTCTATTGCAGCACCATCCATTTTTACTTCTAAATCTTGCTTTGCCTTGCGATGACCAAAGAACTTTATGACACAATAATGACTAAAGGATCATCTCACGGGCCCTAGAAACCTTTCCCGTGGGTCCGATCCGGCCCGTCGGCCTTGACGTTGACAAATGTGTTTAACAGCAATTGTGTTTGGTGATTTACGCTCTCCTTTTTTGATTGTTTGTACGTGCGATTATGTGCTCTGGTCGGCGGCTGATTATACCACAAGAAGCTGTGTGTGGATCCCAAAGCCGAGGAGATTCCCACCGTGCTCAGCGTGTCTGGGCTCTGTATGTTTTCCGAGCTGCACGCGTGACTCCGCCAGCTGTTCCATTCATTTTTTGGGGCCCTCCCCGGCCAACCCTCCTTCCCTCACAGGCCTGGTCTTCATCTGATAAGGGCCACGCCGGCCAAACCCTCGGCAGAGCTCCTCGCGGCCCCTCGGAGCTTTTGCCTACGAACAAAGCGTCCTCCTTCCCCTCCACTCTGCCGCTATTTACATGTGAAAAACGGCACGGTCTTATCTTCGGTGCAGCGTAGCGACGGCCTCGCCAGCCAAAGTGAGTGAACGTGTGCGCGCCGTTTTTGGACCAAAAGGTGGCTTTGAGATAAGTGCGCCACTCAAAGTAAAAACTGTTTGGGATTAAATTATAAATTGTTAGGAGAAAAACTATATTACAAATTTAGCATTTACCAAATTGTTCGAATTAGTTATCTGACTCCATTAACCAAACACAAACTTTATTCTCCCAACAATGCGTGCTTTTTTCTTGATGTATTATATTAATTCCCTTATAGTTACCGTATTTTCCGCACTATAGGGCGCACCCAGTTATAGGGCGCACCCCCAAAAAATAGTTTTTGGTCCTATATCTTCCATACATAAGGCGCACCAGATTATAAGGCGCTACACAATGGGAACGTCGACAAAAAAGTCAAATAGTTCAGTCAAGAGACAGGTTTTTTCAACTATTTAATATATATGATGTACAGTGGAACCGAACGCCTCTCAGTTCGAAAAAATTTCGAGAAATTCTTGCTTCGCTGTTCGGTCAAAAAATCGGAGTTCGAACGCCGGTAATGCGTGAGTGCGTACGCTAGGGTGCGATGCTGAGCGGCGTACGGGTGTTTTAGCCCCTTATTATGCCTCCGAAGAAAGTCAGTGCAGGCAGCAGAGTTGCTACAGGTGAAAAAAGAAAAGTAGTGCGTACAACTATTGCATCTAAGAAAGAAATAATAGCACCACCGTTAGGGTGGTCCTTAATGGGGGTCGAAATTTTTTTTTTTTGAAATATTGGGCTCTGACCCCCCGCATATGTTCTTATATCGATAAAAACACACTGTGTGCAATTTTGAACAATTTGGATAATATTTAGAGGTAGCTCAACGACTTTGAAATTTCCCAAAATGGTAAAATTTTGGCAATTTTCGAGAAAAAACGGAAATCTTAACCCTATGTGTACGGCGTTTTAGAACATCCAATTTCAGTCCATTGCTTATAATTGTAACACAAGAAAAGTTACAAGTAACTTTGTACACTAGGTCTGATATAATGTGCGAAAAATCCTTATTTTTCATACCAAAATTTCAGAGGCCTTGAGCGACCTCTAAATATCCTTTGATTTTGATGAAACTTTGCCTAATTACGTTTTGTATATATTGGAACATATTAAAGGGGTCAGAGCATGAAATTTTAAAAGTCGAAAAATAAGGACCACCCTAACCACCGTCCATCTGCGCCTTCTGCTGACCACCACAAAGGTAAGAAATCCTATTCATCAGATTACGATAACGCGAACGTACGATTAGACTGGGCTAGCTTTAAGTTTACTTTAAACATTCAGGGTGTTGGAACGGAGCCCAACATTGAGGGTGTTGGAACGGAGCCCCCTTTCCAATGAACCGCTCACCACTTGTTGTGGAGACCCGGGTGCTAAATGACTTGTAAACGACCTGATTTTTTTATTTTTACACGTTCATGTTAGCGTAAGAAACTAAATATGAATAAAATGATGACTCACAACTCGTGGTAAGCTTTCTCTCCTGGCTTTGATCTCATTGATCTCCGGCAAAACGAACATCAAATGCGACAGAAACAAAATGAAAATAAATCCAAACAGCT
The DNA here is from genome assembly GCF_059441175.1 of Urocampus carinirostris. Lineage (NCBI taxonomy): Eukaryota > Metazoa > Chordata > Actinopteri > Syngnathiformes > Syngnathidae > Urocampus > Urocampus carinirostris. The sequence goes on from NC_142355.1 coordinate 1,927,338, forward strand.
TGCCAACATCAATTTTGCCATGTATTCCGTAACTCCCCAAGCCTTTAGTAATTTTATTCATATTTAGTTCCTTTTGTCTTTTATTAGCATATTTGGTATTGGAGTAATCCAAAAGTAAGTTAAAGTAACCCTACCCAACCCTGATTACAATTGTTGTTATAGCATTGGTGTATTTGGTGGGGAAGATGAAGGGGTAGGTAATACAATCATTTGCTTCTGACTACCCCTTTTCGAACATATTATGTAACGTTAATTTGTTGTTCATTTATTGTTTTTGTTCTGTTTTTATTTTGATGTTCGAATAAAGTTTTCATTCATTCATTCATTCATTCAACTCTAAAAACTTGAAATAGTACAAAGTGAAGGGCCTGCATAGGTTTGTGACCAGAAACATTTGGTTTTCTCTCCCTTACCACACATTAAGTGAAGAGACCCTTAAAGTAAAATTTGCTAAATTATTATGGACCTCATTGCAACATACCGTATTTTCCGCACTATAAGGCGCACCTTAAAGCCTTTATTTTTTTCAAAAACTGACCATGCGCCTTATAATACAGTGCGCCTTATATATGGATCAATATTAAGTCGCAAAGTCTCGCAACAAAGGCAAACGGCCGCCGACTAGATTTTTCCTCATAGGCGATGTGGTCTGCGGTGTATGCTGGGATACATATGCCGGCGTTTCATTTCCCAGCCAATGTGTCAATCATCATTTTAATCGATCACTATTGGCTAAAGTTATTCAGAGGTAAAAGGGGCGGATCCTTTTTATCATTTACAGGCTCGCATAGGCTAAAGGGGCAAAACAAAGCCTGCAATTGGCCGAAAAAGATGAATGTGAATAGCAAGTTTGGTTGTCTACGGACTAGAGGAAACATGTTTTACCAGTCTGTATTTGTAAAGATTTTACTCTCCTGGATTTACTACACTCACGGATATAAGAGGACCATGGTTGCACATTATTATTGAACGCAACGACTTCGGTGAGCTACTCCGGCTATATCTTTCCCAGTATCTTGTTTCAGAGTGATCTAGATGTTTCTGTGATGGGTCTTTTTTTAAATTAAACTCAATTCCAAGTGTTTATTGTCATGTGCACAGTAAAGTTGCGAGCGAAAAAGAAAATAGAAATTAAGGAATGGTTGGCATTTCTTGAATCCTAAGACTTTAACCTTCCGAATGATATTTGGAACGATGCATTTGCGTGACATTGTACGGACACCGCATCCGCACGTGTCTTCGACACGTATTTGCTTCTTTGCAAGCTTTGGGAATGTTAAGGGGGTAATCAGTTGGACTCAACTATCTGACGACGTTCCCATTGTAGCGCCTTATAATCCGGTGCGCCTTATGTATGGAAGAAATAGGACCAAAAACTATTTTTTGGGGGTGCGCCCTATAACTCGATGCGCCCTATAGTGCGGAAAATACGGTAATCAGATATTTACCTCAACCAAAGTACTTCTACAGAGACGCAATTAAAGCATTCCCAGTTGGCCTCTGCACTTTTCAAGCATTCTCAAAAAGCCGACAGCTGCCAGCCACAGTGACAGAGAGCACAAGAGAGATCTGGCCAAGTGGCCTGCGGCCTTTTAATTAAAGTCTGCGTGGTGGAAGGCCGGGCCTGAGCAAATATGGGCCTCTTGCAACAGAGTTCGGGTCCGGCTGAAGAGATTTAAAGGGGGGGTGTGAGCTGCCGAAATGAATTGTGAGAAGAATGAATTACATACCTGTCAAGCTGTACGTTTTTGACGTACAAAATAGGTTTATGATGCATTTTAAGACGTGTACGACGTACGAGAAAATCTGTACGGAAAAATGCAAATTTGTCAATGATGGGTACCATCCGGTATACACCGACGATCACCAAACGGCAAATCAATTAAGTCAAACCAGTTCGCCGCGGTAGCCTCTATCTCGGTATCGATTTTTTCGTTGCAAACGAAGCGGGCGGTTTGATGCTACTGTGCGCTTGCGTCTGCCGCCTGGGGATTTCCCATCATGCATCATTCCGTGGTAGTTGTGTAGTGAAAGGAAGTCCGTCTCTTTTTAGAGAACCGGCTTTTTCGGCTCAACTCATTAAAGAGAGCCGGCTCTCAAACGGCTCACTTGCTTTGATGCATTATATTACGAATTATGATGTTGTATAAAGAAGTTAAGAAAAGGAGAAAATGAAAAAAGAACGGTTTGTGGTTATCCTTTTAGACCAACAATAATCTAATGCAGATAATTTGATTTTACAATATATATGATATAACGAAACACATGTACAATATAACATGTTAAACTACATTCAGATTCAGATTCAGATATACTTTATTGTCATTCTTGTACACGTGTATACAGAACAAAATGTCGATACATCTGACCCGCACAGTTTCTTTGAATGTACAGATATAAATAAAATGTTGTATTGAGTGAGTTGGAGTATTGAAGTACTAATAATATACTAAATAATTATAGCTATGAGTATTATAAAGTAGTGCAAAGAGTGCAAGAGGAGCAGCTAACAAGATGTGCAAAATGGGCAGTCAGGTAAACAAGTCACTTTACAATAACAATATCACTGGAGTATGATAGTGCAGAGGAGAACAGATGTGCAAAGGAGTGGCTACATGAATAAACACGTTTCAAAAAAAATATGGTGTAAGATTTTTTCGTAGTTTGTATGGGAAAATACGACAGTTTGTAAGGGCATGGAGCCTTGGAGCTTAACAGGTATGGAATTAAGATCTAAATATAGATATTATGATTGTCCTGGGGTCAATACTGTCTTTCCATTTAACTATCACACTAATAAGGTGTTAAAAGCGCTTACCGTTTTAATTAAAAAAATAAAATATCCATCCATCCATCCATTATCTTTAGTAGGATCGCGGGGGTGCTGGAGCCCATCCCATCTTCGGGCAGTGGGCAGGGGACACCCTGAAGGTAGACATTAAAGGATTTTATATTTTATACATTTTAGTATAAAGGATTTTATACAAGTTACATATACTGAATGCAATTAAGATTTTTCACAGAGAAGGCTTAAGTTCGATGACAGGTCGCGTCGTTCCCAGTGCGGAGTGTCTTGGCTGGGGAATTTTGATAACGGCGCTGACGAAGGACGTTAGGCCTTTCTTTGATAAACGCTTGGTGTTGTTTTGAGTTTCATCAGACATCGTGGCGACGAGGTGGCGACGAGGTGGAGTCCACGTGGGAAGTCTCTTGCCCGCCCCATGGGAGGAGTCGGCACGCCCATGGAAGGAGTCCGCACGCCCCATGGGAAGAGCCGACACCCCAGCTTGTGAAAAGAACTTCAGAAGACGGAAGATAGAAGATCGATCGCGAGGGACAATCGGAAGAGAGGCTTGACGAAGAGTGACACTAATTTGGCTAATTCAATGGAATTCACTTAGTTAAATATTTCAGAAAATAAATCTGCCCCCGTGTGAAAATCTCTGCCCATTGCAAGATGGCGGCGCCCCTGTTCGGCTGCGGCGACGTCGGCTCGCTACAGTTTTTCACACAAAGTCAACTCAATTTTTTTGCTGGATATGCGATCATCCAGAAATCAAGCGCTCGGTGCTATGACCACTCGGGAGTGTTTACTTAGCCTCCATATATATATATATATATATATATATATATATATATATATATATTTATATATATATATATATATATATATATATATATATATATATATATGTACATATACATATATACATATATATATACATATACATATATAAATGAAATGAAATTGTTTATTGAAGGTATTGTTGGATACATTAATCAAAACATGACACAAAAAGAAAAACTAATGCTGAGAGTGAGCATGGCCAAATATGGTCACCTTACGCCCCCTCCCCTAAGGAAATTTGACAGATCTGTTTCTGCCAACCTTTGCTTAAAGGTTTGCACCGTATTTGCACTAATAACCCGGTCAGGCAAAAAATTCCAAATTTTTGGTATCCTGAAAGAAATAAAGTTTCCGTGCAAGTTGCTGGTAGGTCTAGGCACCCGTAACTTATATCTATGACCACGTAAACCATCAACACGACAGAACTCAAAAAATTGATCAAAAGGTACATCGATCATTCCATGCAGTACTTTGAACACAAAAATTAAATCAAATCGAATTCTACGGAGCTCCAAAAAGTCCAAGTTCAGTCTTTGTAGTCTTTCCGGATATGACAAGCTGTGCATCCCAGGTATCCGCTTCGTATACCGTCGTTGAACTCCTTCCAGTAGGTTAATGTCCTTGAGTAAGTAAGGGTTCCACACAACGCTGTTATATTCTAACCCGGGTCTAACATAAACGCAAACCACTGCGCCGCCGTGCTGCCTATGTTTTACAGGGAGTGCAGAATTATTAGGCAAGTTGTATTTTTGAGGATTAATTTTATTATTGAACAACAACCATGTTCTTAATGAACCCAAAAGTCTCATTAATATCAAAGCTGAATATTTTGGAAGTTGGAGTGGGGCTTTTTTAGTTTTAGCTATTTTAGGAGGATATCTGTGTGTGCAGGTGACTATTACTGTGCATAATTATTAGGCAACTTAACAAAAAACAAATGTATACCCATTTCAATTATTGATTTTCATCAGGGAAACCAATATAACAGCTCAACATTCACAAATATACATTTCTGACATTCAAAAACAAAACAAAAACAAATCAGTGACCAATATAGCCACCTTTCTTTGCAAGGACACTCAAAAGCCTGCCATCCATGGATTCTGTCAGTGCTTTGATCTGTTCACGAGCAACATTGCGTGCAGCAGCAACCACAGCCTCCCAGACACTGTTCAGAGAGGTGTACTGTTTTCCCTCCTTGTAAATCTCACATTTGATGAGGGACCACAGGTTCTCTATGGGGTTCGGATCAGGTGAACAAGGAGGCCATGTCATTAGTTTTTCTTCTTTTAGACCCTTTCTTGCCAGCCACGCTGTGGAGTACTTGGATGCGTGTGATGGAGCGTTGTCCTGCATGAAAATCACGTTTTTCTTGAAGGATGCGGACTTCTTCCTGTACCACTGCTTGAAGAAGGTGTCTTCCAGAAACTGGCAGTAGGACTGGGAGTTGAGCTTGAGTCCATCCTCAACCCGAAAAGGCCCCACAAGCTCATCTTTGATGATACCAGCCCATACCAGTACCCCACCTCCACCTTGCTGGCGTCTGAGGCGGACTGGAGCTCTCTGCCCTTTACCGATCCAGCCACGGGCCCATCCATCTGGCCCATCAAGACTCACTCTCATTTCATCAGTCCATAAAACCTTAGAAAAATCCGTCTTGAGATTTTTCTTGGCCCAGTCTTGACGTTTGAGCTTGTGTGTCTTGTTCAGTGGTGGTCGTTTTTCAGCCTTTCTTACCTTGGCCATGTCTCTGAGTATTGCACACCTTGTGCTTTTGGGCACTCCAGTGATGTTGCAGCTCTGAAATATGGCAAAACTGGTGGCAAGTGGCATCTTGGCAGCTGTACGCTTGACTTTTCTCAGTTCACGGGCAGTTATTTTGCGCCTTGGTTTTTCTACACGCTTCTTGCGACCCTGTTGACTATTTTGAATGTAACGCTTGATTGTTCGATGATCACGCTTCAGAAGCTTGGCAATTTTAAGAGTGCTGCATCCCTCTGCAAGATATCTCACTATTTTTGACTTTTCAGAGCCTGTCAAGTCCCTCTTCTGACCCATTTTGCCAAAGGAAAGGAAGTTGCCTAATAATTATGCACACCTGATATAGGGTGTTGATGTCATTAGACCACACCCCTTCTCATTACAGAGATGCACATCACCTGATATGCTTAGTTGGTAGTAGGCTTTCGAGCCTATACAGCTTGGAGTAAGACAACATGCATAAAGAGGATGATGTGGTCAAAATACTCATTTGCCTAATAATTCTGCACTCCCTGTATATCCAATTGCTAGTAAAAGGGCTTGGGTTTGGTCTTTGCATGGATTTTCTTTTGTGATCATGTCTTCTTGTCCTCACTAGGGTTGCGGGGGGTGCCGGAGCCTATCTTGGCTAATCCAGCCGCTGTGCCGCCCGGGGGACAAATGAATGATTTCGCAATATTGGTGGGGAAACATGGACTCCCCTGTGCAAATACATAATTGCTATACTTGGTAGGGAAAGATCTGAACTTGTATAATGGTGTGTGTATTTCTTTTAATTATAAGGCAAATATTGTACATTTTCTTCCTTTTACAGAGTCAAAACAACATAAGAAAAATACCAAAACATATACATATACATATATACATATATATATACATATATATATATATATATATATATATATATATATATATATATATATATATATATATATATATATATATATATACATACACATATACATATACATATACATACATACATACACATACATATATATACATATACATACATACATATATACATATACATACATACATATACATACATACATACATACATACATATATATATATATATATATATATATATATATATATATATATATATATATACGTATATATAGGGGGATGTGGATATTGATTCATGACGATTAAGCAAAATTAATAGCTGTATTTTTTTTCTGAAAGAAAAACAAACCACAGCATAACAATTCACTCCAATACTTAAGGCAGGTGGTACAGAATATCAATGAGTAGTGTGAATATTTGTCCTATTTTGCCCCTTTTAGAAATATTTACCTATATTATTATGTGCAATATTAGAAAAGAAAAACATTAAAAAAAAAAACTTTCAAGTAGTGAATATGACGGGGCCCTCTTTGCTATATTTCTGTGTTAAGAGCACCATCTTGTGGCCGTAGCGAAACATGATTGCAAAGCGGCTGCTTCCACAAAGACAAAACCATTTCTGTAAAACCTTTTTCTTTTCTTTTTAAAGTTTCGACCTGGCCATTAATATCACCCCCTCTTGTATACGCTTTCGTGTAACACGCCCATTTCAGGGACTCTTGTCTTGAATTAAGTGTAACATGAACTCAAAACAATAATATATCATCCATTTTTTTAATTCCTGGTACCTTGTTTAGGCTTCTTCATCCATGCAAATATTTTTCTTTTCTTGGCATTTTTTCTGTGGGTTTCTGTGACTTCCCTCCCAGCCAATTTATCCTCCAATTACAAAACAAGACCTAAAATAACTAATAAACAAATAAAATTATTTTTTTACCTGTTACCTATTATTGAGGGTGGGGGGGTTCAACACATCTGCAAGATAACATATGTATTTCCATTTAGATACATGATTTATTGAATTTTAACACCTATAGTGTTAAGGTGAGTTTTGGAAAAAGGCTAATAAATATCATTTTTTTAAGCAATTGAAGTTTAATACAAAAATACAACAAAAAGCAGTCAAAACACATAATATATGCATATTGGGAGCTGCATACTAAAATTACCTCACAATTCTTGCAATGTCGGTTTTGTTTTTGTGCAGTTATACTGGAAAACATGTCAAAATGAGGATCTCCTAAACTTCACGAGTGGGACAGGAGGTGGCGGTCACTGATTTGACTGTCAGTCCTCTTATGATTTCAATTTTAGCTGTAGTTAGTTATTATAATCTTGTTTGTAAGCTTAGGTCAAAACTAACCTTAACAATACAAATGCATACCTGTCAACCTCCGCGGCTCCGTGCCCTTACAAAATGTTGTATTTTCCCTAACAAAATACAAAATAATCTTTTTTCAAACATGTTTGTTTATGTAGTTTAACATTTTATATGTGTTTCGTTAAATCATGTATATTGTTAATTAACATTTTATTGTGAGATCCTGAGTAGCTCGACATGAATAAGGTTTATTATAAAAAAAAATGTAAAATTAATTCACTTGGACGTTCACTGTAGAAGGAAAAATTACATGCAAATATAATCAAGTAGAATTTTCTTATTCAAATTATGAATTCATTTTCTGCATTAAATTATTGTTGGTAATATATACTGATTAAAGGGATAACCACAAACCTGTCTTTTTTCATTTTCTCCTTTTAGACTTCCTTTTTTTCATAACTTCTTTATACAACATCATAATTCGTAATATAATGGATCAAAGCAAGTGAGCCGTTTGAGATCCGGCTCTCTTTATTGAGTTCTCTTAAAAGAGACGGACTTCCTTTCACTACACAACTACCACGGAATGATGCATGATGCGGCAGACGCATGCGCACAGTAGCATCAAACCGCTTGCTTCGTTTGCAACGAAAAAAAAAAAACATACCGAGATAGAGGCTACTGCGGCGAACTCTGACTTGATTGATTTGCCATTTCGTCAAAGTCGGTGTTTACCGGATGGTACCCATCATTGACAAATTTGCGTTTTTCCGTACAGATTTTCTTGTACGTCGTACACGTCTTCAAATGCAAAATAAACGTACTTTGTACGGCAAAAACGTACAGCTTGACAAGTATGCAAATGTAACAATTTCAATTAAAGCATTTTACATTTATTATTCTTAAAATCTTATTTTGTTAAAATAGACAAATCTTGCCTCAATAAACACATCCAAAATGGGTTGGTGGTGACCCTAACACAGGTTAAAAAACATAGGACTCTCTAAAAATGAGCGGCCCCACCCCCTGAAAAAAGTCGGGCAGGGATACAAAAATTTTTTATGTCCTGAGAAATACTTACCATTGCAGTGCTGAACTCATTCTAGTTGTTTTTTCCATCCATCCATCCATTATCTGCACCGCTTATCCTCAGTAGGGTCGCGGGGGTGCTGGAGCCCATCCCAGCTCTCTTCGGGCAGTGGGCAGGGGGACACCCTGAACTAGTCGCAGGGACAGACAATTCGCTCACTCATTCACACCTAGGGACAATTTGGACTGGCCAATTAACCAGACATGCATGTTTTTGGAATGTGGGAGGAAACCGGAGTGCCCGGAGGAAACCTACGCAAGCAGGGGAGAACATGCAAACTCCACACAAGAAGGTTCAATCTCATGACATCAGAACTGTGCCACACACGCACGAACCACTGCGTCGCCGAGCTGCCCTAATTAGTTCCTCAAGTGTTTATCAAATAAGACCACATTTTTAAAATATATATGTATTTTGGATTAATAATAGTTTTTGGGGAGACCTGACAAGAAAACAGATAAGTTAGTGCTAAGGGGTTTGGCCTAGTCCATCCATCCATCCATTATCTGCACCGCTTGTCCTCAGTAGGGTCGCAGGGGTGCTGGAGCCCATCCCAGCTATCTTCGGGCAGTGGGCAGGAGACACCCTGAACTGGTTGCCAGACAGTCGCAGGGCACACAAAGACTAACAATTCACTCGCTCATTCACACCTAGGGACAATTTGGACCGGCCAATTGACCTGACATGCATGTTTTTGGAATGTGGGAGGAAACCGGAGTGCCCAGAGGAAACCCACGCAAGCACAGGGAGAACATGCAAACTCCACACAGGAAGGTTCGATCTCATGACCTCAGAACTGTGCCGCACACGCACTAACCACTGCGCCGCCGTGCTGCCTATGTTTTATATCCAATTGCTAGTAAAAGGGCTTGGGTTTGGTCTTTGCATGGATTTTCTTTTAAGTGATCATGTCTTCTTGTCCTCACTAGGGTTGCGGGGGGTGCCGGAGCCTATCTCGGCTAATCCAGCCGCTGTGCCGCCCGGGGGACAAATGAATGATTTCGCAATATTGGTGGGGACACATGGACTCCCCTGTGCAAATACATAATTGCTATACTTGGTAGGGAAAGATCTGAACTTGTATAATGGTGTGTGTATTTCTTTTAATTATAAGGCAAATATTGTACATTTTCTTCCTTTTACAGAGTCAAAACAACATAGGAAAAATACCAAAACATATAAAAGCATATCCTTCAATAAGTCATGTTGTTATAAAACAGTTATAACATTATTAGATAAACATAACAAATAATTACTGAACTGTCCATGATGATTTATTTTCTTAAAGAAATATTCTGACAATTGGAGTAATATTTGACAAGTGGAGAAAGTAGAGTACCAACTTTGGAGATAGTATCTCCGTTTTATGCGCAATTCCATACATTATTCCAAATGATTGTTTTTTGTAATTTTTCATCGAGTTAATGCTTGTGGAAGATTAAAATCATGCTTTTCATTTTTCAAGTGTAGACATTCAAAACACTGGCATTTTAATAAGGGAAACAACTTATATTGTATTGTATTAATGAAAGGATGTGGCGATAACATTTGATGTACTGCTTCCAGGACACCCAACTGTAGGATGACAGGGTGAAAACCACTATCCTTCATAAAAATTATTTGGCTGTGGCAAAATGAATATGGCGTATATGGTTTTATACAATTGAACATGGTAAACTAGAGCAAACTCATAATCACAGTATTTCCAATAACAGGGCATGATAGATATTCATCTGTATATGTTGTTATATTCTAACTGGGGATTATTTTAGATAAAATCAATATACAGTGGAACCTCGCTGGTTCGCGGTTCCACTTTTGCTGGTTCAGAGCTTCGCGGGTCTAAAAAATATACCTTACCTTCTTAATAAAAGCATTTATTGACTTGACGCCATTGAGCGCAAGCTTATGTCAACTGAGGACACGGTGTGGACACTCTTATTGTGAAGGGGAGGGGGAGGCCCTAACTCAATGCTTAGTCATGGTGAGTTACTGCTTTGCTCAGACCCCCTCCTTTAACTCCTCCCACCTCACCCCCTTCTTATGTGGCGCTCAGTTTATCATGGAGGAACTCGGCGACGCGACGTAAGTATATTCTCTTCTGTCACATTTCATCTCAAGTTTGACTTTATTATACCAAAAGCGAGCGGTTGTTTGTACGACCTAAACACGGCTAATTGTGTGCGGTTTCGTGTATTTGTTGTAAAAGCCGTTCGATGCCGCTAGCTAAAGTATGTTGTTATTGTCAGAAGATAGCTCTTTCACTTTCATTCAAATGAACACAGACCATTTTTCTAACTGTTGTTTCCCAAAAGGCTTCACAAACACTCATCAAAGATCACATTTTCAGTGTTTTTATTTTCAATATGTAACCGGTAGTGTTAACAAGCGAAATAAAGCGAAATAGCTGCATGTGGTTGAGAGCGGTTAATACAATCATACTGAATGGTTCCTAGTGGTTTCGCCGCAGTCCTATTCCGTGTACATACAACGTACTTTACAGGTTTTTTTTTTGTTATAACATGAATTTCACTCTCTCTCTCTCTCCCCGCATTGAAGGGGCGTCGCTTCTTCGCGGATTTTCAGTTTTCGCGTCCCCATTAACCGCAATAACCGAGGGATTACTGTATATATTGAATTGGTCGACTTTATGCATTATTTGACCTAAAAGTAAAACAAATTAAAAACAAACTGAGCAAATAAGGCAAGCCAGTAGAAGGGATTTTTTTAATGTTTTACCAAAAGATGTACTGAAAATACTGATATCTTGCATGAAATTGCGATTGGCTGGCAACCAGTTCAGGGTGTCCCCTGTCCACTGCCCGGAAATGGCCGGGATGGGCTCCAGCCCCCCCGCGACCCTAATGAGGATAAGCGGTACGGCTAATGAGATGAGAGATGAGATGAGAAATGCCACTCTATGTAAATTCAAGTAAAAATTAAAGGTACTTATGAACTGCGTTTCTATACAAGCAAATTTTATACATGCTAGGTCATTAAAATGAGATCATGTTTAGTGCTATTATCTTACATACCAAAAAAAAGAACAGTACAGGTATTAGTTTTGAAAATATATGTAAGGAAAAATATGAAAATACTTGGATTTGATTGAAGCACACATAAACAAAACCATTTCACAAATAAAAAAAAAAACCCTGCAAAAATAGTAACATTAGTTTCTCAACTTGCTGACAGGATTCGTGGACTCAGTCAGGAGTTCCTATGCTTCATGAGTACCGTATTTTCGGCACAACAGGGCGCAGCGGACTATAAGTGGTATTTCGTGATATTTTTTTTCATAGGCGGTATAAGGCGTACCAGGACATTGCAATCACTTTAAGCAATTGTGATCGATCAATGCACTGATACGTCACTTATCTATTATAAGTATGCTTATAATGCCTTTGGGTATTTATGTATTATATTCCTTTTACCGTATTTCCCGCACTATAAGGCGCACCTGAAAGCCTTTATTTTTTTCAAAAGCTGACTATGCGCCTTATAATACAGTGCGCCTTATATATGGATCAATAATAAGTCGCAAAGTCTTGCAACTAAGGCAAGCAGCCGCCGACTCGATTTTCCCCCGAAGGCGAAGTCGTCCGCGGTGTATGCTGGGATTCATATACCGGCGTTTCATTTCCTAACCAATGTGTCAATCATCATTTGAATCAGTCACTATTGGCTAAAGTTATTCGGAGGTAAAGGGGGCGGATCCTTTTTATCATTTACAGGCTCGCCTAGGCTAAAGGGGCGAAACAAAGCCTGCAATTGGCCGAAAAAGATGAATGTGAATAACACGTTGGGTTGCGCTACGGCATAGAGAAAACATTTTTTACTATTCTGTATTTGTAAATATTTTACTCTCCTGGATTGACTACACTCACGGTTGTAAGAAGACCATGGTTACGTATCATTATTGAACGTGATGGCTGCAAGAGGACTTAGGTGAGCTATGCGGCTTTATATTTTCCCGGTATCTTGTTTTAGAACGATCTTGATGTTTCTGTGATGCGTCTATTTTTAAACTAAATTCAATTCAAAGTGTTTATTGTCATATGCACAGTAAAGAACCCCGTTTCCCTGCACAATCAAATTCTTACTTTGCTGTCCACACAGTTGCCAGCAAAAAATAAAATGGAAACGAAGAAATGTTTGGCATTTCTTGAATCCCAAGACTTTAACCTTCCGAATGATATTTGGATCGATGCATTTGAGTGATTGGTGACATCGTACAGACACTGTACACTGTTTCCGTACATGTCTGAGCTTTCGGAATGTTAATGGGGTAATAAGTTTGACTGAACTATCTAAGACTGACTGTTTTGTCCACGTTCACATTGTAGTGCCTTATAATCCGGTGCGCCTTATGTATGGAAAATATAGGACCAAAAACAATTTTTTGGGGGTGTGCCCTATAACCCGGTGCGCCTTATAGTGCGGAAAATACGGTAATTATTGTTTTATTTTCAACACAAGGATACTGCTGGAAGTGTGAATTTCCCCAAAGGGATGAATAAAGTAACTATCTATCTAGACATCTATCCACATTCTTCTCTTTATTCTATAATTAGGCTGCTTTAGAGCAGTTTAAGGTGATCAGCTGTGTGAGAGTATATCCGGTTATTTGTAACTAGTACTAGTTATTTTCAGAGTAACGCGTTACTTTTTGGTGTCAGTAATCTGGGGAAACTGAGTTTCAATTTAAATGAAAAAACTACCGTACTTATTCGTGTATAACGCGCATTTATTTATTTTTTTACCCCAAAGGTTTTGGCGCTTGATACATACAAGGATTAAGCAATCAGGCACAAGGGGGAATCCTTACCACAGGACTGGTAGTGATAAAAAAGACAGACGAAAAGTCATTGGGTTTTATCTCGTTGTCACACTAGTATTAGTCACAGTACCAGAGACAAATGTTAATTTCGTTGTGCGTTTCACATGTTATAATGACGATAAATTCTATTATTTTCATCTTTTATAAGCATTGTAAGCGATAAAGTTATTGTCGTTTGAGAATGTGAAACGCACAACGAAATTAACATTTGTCTCTGGTGCTGTGACTAAAATGACCATCTATCTATCTATCTATCCATCTATGTAGACATCCATCCATCTGTCCGTCCATCGCGTCAGTAGCTCAGGAGGTAGAGCGCTCGTCTTGGGATCAAGAGATTGCAGTTCGAATCCCAGCTCCTCCGTGTTACATGTCGAAGTGTCCTTGGGTAAGACACTGAACCCCTAATACCCCCAATAAGCAGGTTAGCGCCTTACATGGCTGCAAGGCTGCTATTAGGAAATGTGAAGCACACTGTAAAGCGCTTTGGGAAGTCTTGACTTGAAAAGCGCTATAGAAATGCAGATCATTTCATTTCATTTTCCATCCATCTATCTTTTCCAATTGTATCCATGCAAAAAGCACAACAGATTCTAAGGCACACGTTTAATCTGGGGTTTTTGCTTGCGCCCTATCGCCCGGAAATACGGTCCTCATCTACCAACAAGAACAACTGCGAGGTTTAACTAGAGTTGCCTTATTTGACTCACACAGGGGAAATAACAGCTTCTTAGGAGTTTAACACACTCTCACTTACTCACTTCAAATACTTCTCGGAGGTCTCTGTAAATTAAATCGCTACTTAAGTTGATTTTCTGCGACTCCAATGATTCATTTTGAAAGATGTCATAGTAAAAAATGTCCTCCAGGGGGAAGCAAGATCCCAAAAAACGTTTCTGGATGGAGCTAATCCTCACTGGGTTCGTTGAGCCTCTTGTTCTCAGCAGGTCAGCGTGGAGGAATGTGCAGCTTTGTGCAGTCCTGCAGTCGCTTAGAGTCATTCCATAGAACCGAGTCTACAGAGGATCCACCGTTTGTCCAGAACTGCAACTGGAATAATGCCGCGAGGACACAGTTCGGAGGGTCGGAGATGCTGAAGGGCTCTCGTAAAGGGGCAGACCCTCGGAAGATGCTTCTGGGATGTAAGGAGGAGGCGGTAGATCAAACCAGGGAGGCCGGCTGAAGGGGGGAAAAAAACGTGAGCACATTGTCAACCATTGTCGCCAGACACGTCTTTTCAACAGAGTGAGGGGTCTTACATTATGACAATCTCTGCTGAGTCCCTCATGCGCAATACCATATTAGAATTACAATATACCTTTATTGTCATTGGTACAACATGGGTTGAATATATTGTGATTACGAAATTGGACGTGGCACTCCAGGTCCACATTTATATTTATTATTATATTATATATATATTATATATAAATATATAATATTATATTTATTATTTTTAATTATTTACATATATTAGTAGAGTGTTTTTCACACCCTTTTTGAACCAAGGTACACTTTTATTTATAAAAAAGTTCCAGGCACTCCGTCCGTTGAAAATGTTTGAAAACGAAGTTATGTCAAATATTTCACTGTACTACCTCATAAGCGAAAATAATTATTACATAATAAGAAGAATATATTACTTAAAATTAAAAAAGAATGATGTGCTTTATTTATGTTATTATTTTTTACAGAGCAATCTTAAACCGCTTTGCTAAACAAATTAAGTTATAAAATGTACTGTGCTACCTCATGAGCAGATAATTAGTATATAAAAAGTGTATGAAAATGTACTGCCACCTACTGATATGGATGACTATTACAGTATATCGTCTGAAGATAGCAAAAATACTGAAAACGAGCTGTAAGACAGCTGCAGAACATCCAGAACGCTGTTGCTCGGGTCCTGACGAGAACCAGGAAGTACGACCATATTAGTCCTGTGCTCAGGTCTCTGCACCGGCTTCCTGTCGCTCAGAGAATAGACTTTAACAGCTCTGCTGGTGTATAAGTCTCTTCATGGTCTAGCACCAAAGTACATTTGTGACATGTCTGTCCCATATGAACCATCTGGGACCCTGAGAACCTCAGGGACAGGTTTTCTGCTGGTGCCCAGAGCCAGGACTAAACAGGGTGAAGCTGCGTTTCAGTTCCATGCAGCTAAACTCTGGAATAGTCTTCCTGATGACGTCAGACAGGCGTCTACTCTTAAAGTCCAGGCTAAAAACAGCTCTGTTCAACTGTCCATACAACTGAAAGGGTTCTATCTGCACTCTTCACTTTTACTTTATTTTCATTCATTGATTTTATTATGTTTTATCTGTGGTTTTAATGCATTTTAAAAACCAGATTTCAATTTTCAATCGTCTTTTCTTCTATGTTTTAACTGTAATTTTGTGTTTTTAACCTGTCTCTGTAAACCACTTTAAATTGCCTTGTGTATAAATTGTGCTATACCAATAAACTTGCCTTGCCTTGAATAATGGCCGGATTTTCTGGAAAGATAAAATTGGGGCAAATTCCAGCGGCACACTAGACAAGGTCTCACAGCACATTAGTGTACCCCGGCACACTGGTTGAGAAACGCTGCATTAGTATACAGAAATAACAGATTTAACATCAAGCACCCAGAACAAAACTTTTTAAATTTAGGATCCTTTATATTGGGTGACTGATCAACCAATAATCAAATGTGGTTATTTACCATCATGAAACCTTATATTGTGTTTTTTTAGGTTTAAAAAATGTGAATACACGAATAAATACGATATAAACAAAAAGCAAGGGCAGCTTTTTTTTCTCTCTGTGTGGCCCGGTACCAAAAGATCCACGGCCCGTTGGTTGCTGACCATTGGAATAGCTCACTAGCATCCATTACCTGGCATCCATGACAGCCTGAGAGTATGATGGAGGCGTCTCTGACGTTTGAGTGGAGGGACGAAGAGTATCCGACAGGATTTGCAGCATCTGCGCCGATGAGCTGTAGCGGGGAGACGCGCCCGTATCCCCGGCTTGCATGTGTCCGCCATCCAAGATGACCAAGCGGGACAGGAGCAAGGGTTGGTGGCGGTGAGAAGCTCCTCTTACACCAGGGGGAAGCAAAACGCTCCTCTTTCTCTGGTGATGAAGCACCAAGGCCAGCAAGGCCACAACCAACACGAAGATGACGGCACTCCCTATCACAGCGTACGTGATGCTGGGGTAATATCGCAGGCGGTAGTCCAACGTCACAAAGTCCTGCCCGGGGGCTTCTGCAAGAGAAAGTTGCAAGTAAGGATGGATACAAATATGTGGATTCAGGCAGCAGCAGGAATGAAGTGAACTATGTGGGTTTGTGACCAATGTTCCCTGTAATTTTCCAGGGGTCTGAGCGTTCACACAAAGTCGGTGAGCAACGCTTGAAACAACAGTGAGCAACAGCAATCCCAAGTGTGGCAACTAAGTCATTATCAAACATGTCCAAAACTTGACATCACGTTACATTTTGCAGAGTTTCCGGCAATGCAAACATTTTTTTCTCTTTTGAATGAATTGACTCATGTATTATTGCAAAGGTTGTACGGCCTACAAACGTCATTTGTTTTTACAACAATTCTTTCACAAGATTTCCATTTCTTTTTTTTCCTGGTATCTTTTGTCGCATAATACTAACATTTTTGGGGGCTTATTGAGTCGGTTGCACGATACACAACTGTAATTAATCACATTTTTTAGTGGAAGTACGATGTTGGCAACAAGATTCACTTGGTATCATTGGAAATTATTTCAATGCAACACAAACTTTTTCTTCTTTTTCCCTGTTTTTTCTACTTTTTTTTAATGAAATCTGTATTTTGTAGGGCTACAACTATCTGCGATTTACATATGCGATTTTTATCAGGCATGTACATTTATCAAGACATGATTCTAGATTTGGTGTAAAATTGCGAATATACTAATTTTTTAGACAAATCTTTCCCTATATAGGTGTTGTAAAAATCTACGGACACTTGAGTCTACAGAGTAGTCACTTTCATAACCAGTAGTAGGTAGAGTAGCAAAACATTGTACTTGAGTAAGACTAATGCTACTTTAATTTAAACTTACTTAAGTAAAGTTAAAAATGAATAATTGATCAATTCACTGAAGTACAAGTAAATTTTTTTAATATTTTTGCAGAAAAAATACACAACATATCATTGATTATAAAGTCTGAATTCATTTCAAAAGTTTGTACACCTTTATAGCGGCCAAATTCACTTTTTAAGGAATTTCAAAGACAATTTTTCCAGTACCATAAAAAGAAAAAACCGGTGTGACTCGAGTATTTTGGGGAGCCACAATTATATAATAATAATAATAATAATTTCCTTTGTATTGTCATTCTTTGTAAGAACGAAATGTCGATACACCTGACCCGTTGTAGCGAGCCGATGCAGCCGCAGCCAACAGAGGGCGCCGCCATTTTACCAATGTTATAAGTCTTAGGTATGACTCGGCCGAGGCGCGAACCAGCGACCTCCCAGTCTCAAAGCGGGCGCCTTATATTAAATCCCTTATAGTTACGGTATTTTCTGCACTATAGGGCGCACCCGGTTATAGGGCGCACCCCCAAAAAATTGTTTTTGGTCCTATATCTTCCACACATAAGGCGCACCGGATTATAAGGCGCTACACAATGGGAACGTCGACAAAAAAGTCAAATAGTTCAGTCAAGAGACAGGTTTTTTCAACTATTTAATGTATATGATGTACAGTGGAACCGAACGCCTCTCAGTTCGAAAAAATTTCGAGAAATTCTTGCTTCGCTGTTCGGTCAAAAAAATCGGAGTTCGAACGCCGGTAATGCGTGAGTGCGTACGCTAGGGTGCGATGCTGAGCGGCGTACGGGTGTTTTAGCCCCTTATTATGCCTCCGAAGAAAGTCAGTGCGAGCAGCAAAGTTGCTACAGGTGAAAAAATAAAAGTAGTGTGTACAACTATTGGGGAGCCACAATTATATAATAATAATAATAATAATTTCCTTTGTATTGTCATTCTTTGTAAGAACGAAATGTCGATACACCTGACCCGTTGTAGCGAGCCGATGCAGCCGCAGCCAACAGAGGGCGCCGCCATTTTACCAATGTTATAAGTCTTAGGTATGACTCGGCCGAGGCGCGAACCAGCGACCTCCCAGTCTCAAAGCGGGCGCCCTACCATCTAGGCTACTGAGCTGGTATCTGCCATTAACGTATGACATTTTTGATATTGGGTGTGCAAGACATTGATCTCGAGTCATTCGCTAATATACTTTTGTTTTTGAGAATAAAAAAATATTAATAAATAATAAATAAATATTAAAATATATTTAGCTTACATTTTCAGTTGCAGGAAGTTCTTCCTATTACAATTTCCCACTAGGATACACTACCTCAAGTTTTTTGCGTGTCCAAAGATAAATGTCCATGATTGATACGTAATTCTTTCGTTTTGTAGTTCTCTGTTTAGGTGTACCACGCAGCTGTCCTCTTTAGTGCAAACAGTAGGGGGCGATGGCGATTTATAGGACAATGTGAAGTCATTTATTTTATTTGTATAGCCCTTGATCACAAAGAGTCTCAAAGGGCAATGCCGTACAAACTAATACCAGCTGTAGTTAATCCCGAGGGAAGACATGCAATGACAAAGCAAAGCCACCAGGGAGCTGTGTGGGCGTCATTTTTAAGCAGACTTGTTGAGAAACATGGCAACAATTTTAATAATTTACTAGCACATAACCCAAAATTCAAGCACTTTGAACATTGAAAACACAAGATTAAAATTCAAACATTTCAAGAACCCGTACCAACCCTGGAACTGGCAAGGTTCAAGAGTGAAGATTGTTTTATTGTCATTAAGATAAAAATGTCAATTACATTTTCAATTGATGCCAATCACAAGTGTTTGTAATGCTGTATTGTATACAGTATAGCTGCACCTTCCAAGGTTTTTTTATCCCCAGTGATAGAAAAGTATCTGTGAACAGCTAGATTAAAAATCATCCATCCATTTTCTGCACTGCTTATCCACAGTAGGGTCACGGGGGTCCTGGAGCCCATCCCAGGTATCTCCGGGCAGTGGGTTGCCAGCCAGTCGCAGGGCACATAGGGACAGACAATTCGCTCGCTCATTCACACCTAGGGACAATTTGGACCGGCCAATTAACCTGACAAGCATGTTTTTGGAATGTGGGAGGAAACCCGAGTGCCTGGAGGAAACCCACGCAAGAACGGGCAGAACATGAAAACTCCGCACTTGAAGGTTGGTAGATGTATTTGAACCCATGACCTTAGAACTGTGCCGCACACACGCTAACCCCCTTTCTGCCGTGCTGCACTGGATTAAAAATACTAACTTGAATAATACCACCCTGACATAAGTTTAAAGATGCTTTAGCCCCTTTCTATAGTAGATTTGAAACAGCAAAGTTCGAAAATTCAGCGAAACTTTTTCATATTTTTAAAGCAAAAAATACTTTTAAATAATGAAATCAAACATTTAAATCAATGGACCTCAATATAGTTTGTGTGCTCTTTTTTGTCAATTTCCAGTTTGCATGATTTTCCCTGAGTTAAATAAATAGTAGTGGAAAGTAATTTAATTGTTGTTTTTTTAACAAATGCACAGATGATAAACAGTAAGAGAGAAAAAATCTTAGTGAAGGAGAAATATTAAGGGATAAAACTGTTTTGTTATCAAATCTCACACCACTAAATTATAATTGTAACTTAATTGTGAGCCTCCAAAGGATCCCCAGCCCTAGATGGGCACATTTTTTGTGCCATGCGCCCAATGAGAAGTGTTTTTTTCTACCATGTGGCTGGCCCCTGAGATAAAACGAGTTTAGCAACCCTGCACTAAACTATCTTCATTTGAAAAGGGAGTCAATGCATTTCTCAAGAAATATGACCCAGTATTTTACAACACGTGTAATAGCAGTTCAATCAAACCCAAAACTGCACTAGTATGGTGACCCTTGGTTCAATTTTATAATCCTCTTTCATTATCCTCACTAAATTAAAAAAAATGACAGAGGCGAAGTGATCTGAACAACCCCTCAAATAAAACATGATCCATGTGCAAATAAAAGTGGGTGACTGAGGCTCAAGGTTAGAGGTTACAGTTTAATTGCTAGGACAGGGTTTCAAACAAAAAAAAAACAATCACACCCAAATAAAAGACGGCACTGCTGAAAGACATTACCGAAGGGAAAACATCTTACTATTCTGCAGACGGAATAAAGCATTGGCAAAGAAAGATAATTTGAAATTGGCACATAGATCCAATTCCGGCGAGGTAACGGCAGATAGTACGACTGCATGTGTAACGGGTGTAATAATAACTTTTGTTTTATTGAAATTCCTGCTGAAATACGTTGTATCGTTTCTCTATAAGTGTCCTGCAATGATGAGTCCAACAGTGCCACCTGCTGGTATGGGGTAAGGTTTGGTTTGGCTTTAGACTTTGCGACAGGAAGGTGGGGGTTTTTGGCATTCTAGACACGATCTTTTGGTGCTCCGCAAAAAGTTAATTCTAAACATTAAAACCACAGCTGACAAATCTCTCAACATGCACAGTAACGTGATGGATGTTGTCAAGCTGTATGGATTTATTTTCGTTTTGTTTCTGTCGCCTTTTATGTTAGTTTTGCCGGACGTTGCATGTGGTGCTAAAATGCTAATTCCCCTTATAGAGATCAAAGCCAGCAGAGAAGCTTACCACGTGTTGTGTTGTGACTCATTCATTTGCAGGTAAATTGTACCCGTTTTTATACTCATTATTGTTATTATTTCTCATATATATAAAAAGGATGATGTTGGTTGAAATCAAGACTAAAGAAAAATATGTTGAATTTATTGTAAACGTTAAAAAACCAAATGTATTGTGATGGTTGATATTCTAAAATATATTTTTATGTAAACTGAAAAGAAAGCTCTTTGATATGTTTAGGGCAGTCTACGAAGATCAAAGCCAGTAGAGAAGCTTACCACGTGTTGTGTTGTGACTCATTCATTTGCAGCAACTGTAATAAAAACCTCATCATCCAGTCCAGCGTGAATGTGGATCTTTGGTGGGACGGGTACACCGCGGTTACACATGCAATTGTAAACTGAAGGTAGAGAGGGACTAGGTCCAATTTATTAAGGTAGAGCAGTCAAAGCCCTAATGAGGAGGGGGTGTTTTATATTACTGGTAGCTTTTTATTTCAAATTACACAAGTGCCCCGGGCTCAGCCTATAAACAGAAAACTAGGTCCCTCATAAAAAGTTGAGAACACAATCAAATACTTTATTCCTAGTCTGCCGTAGTTAGCATCTCTTCATTGCTTTTGTTGCACTTTCAATGTGGTCTGTGTTGCCTAGAAACCGTGCAGACATTTTGTTGACGTGGACTAAAAGAGCTTGACAGGAAATGACCGGCACAAGATACTTCCAGGTTGCTATAGCGAGACCATGTGGGAGGCTTAACGTCTGGAAGATACAGATCCAGAATAGAATAGAATAGAATAGAATAGAATAGAATATAGCTTTATTGTCATTGTTACAAAATGGGTTGAACATATTGTGACAACGAAATTGGATGTGGCACACAAAAATGTGTTCTATAGCTAAACGGGCGTATCAAAAGAAAGCTTGAACCCTTAATTTACGTTAGAAAACAATAGTGGTTTTAGTTTTTACCATTTTGTAGTAAACAACATTTCAGAATAACAGCTTTTTGGAAAAGGATGCATTTTAAGCCGATCTTTCACTTCTGTGCGTTTTTTTTTTTTTGCATTCATGATACCTCCAATATCTAAACAATGCTTTCCATAAACACAAGGGAACTTTGCTTGCAAAATAACATTTCATTGCAAGAACACTGAACATATGTACTAACTTTGCAAGAGCTTTTCTGTCACAGACCAGAAACAGACACAGGACCCAATAGCGCTCATTTTCTCAGTTTTTATTGATAAAGAGGGAGAGCAGGGCTTGCTTCCACGATCCGATGGTTGACGGACGAGAGGAGCGGGCGATGCAGAAGTGGCAATTCCGTGTCTAGCGAGGAGGGTCGAAGACAGGCGGGAATTACAAGTCGTTAGCCGGGACTGGAGAGCGAGGGCGGTGTCAAGTTCGGAAACGAGGTCGGTAACAGGAGGCAGGCAGGTAACGGGGCAAGGTCAGGTCTAGAAACACGTTGGCGATGTAGGTCAGGCAGAGAAAAACAGGGCAGGAACGGAGTCGGACGAAAAGGCTTACTGAGCTGGTGGCAACAGTTCGCATAACGATCTGACGGCTTCCTCTTGGAAGCCGGGGGTTTAAAAAGAGTGCATCAGCCAATCAGCTGTCCAAGCTGTTTGCGCCAATTAAGCAGTCGCAGGTGCACCGAATCGGTAATCATGACATTGTCTCCAGAAATGTGTTATTGTGACAGCCCTCAACGCAAAAAGAAGAGGAACATGGAGAAAGAAAGCGAGCAGCGAGAACTTAGGGCAGCGCCAATACATTTTAAATCCGTTGACATTTAAGTTTATGACATTTTGTGGCTGTATGTAGTCAAGTAAGAGGGCATGCCCTCATCTAATCTAATTAAGATGACGACAATGAAAAAAAAAATTCCTTCCCCCTCTCACGCAACCATTTAATTGCAGATTGGGCTCTTAACAGAAAATGGTTTCATTATTTACCTAGTTTTAACATAAAAATATAACCCAAAAAAAAAAAAAATCAGCTATACAGACACCCATCACCTTTACTCAAATGTGTCTCTCAGTTATACAGTAACTACAGTCTTCTGGGCGAGGGGAGACACACAAAAGGAACTCAAAGTGCTGCGACATAACAATGCCAGCTTAATCGGCACATTAGCTGCATATGCTTGAAAGGCCTTTGCAAATCACAAGCTAGTGAAGGATTTTATACATTTTACTATAAAGGATTTCATACAAGTTACATTTATTAAGTGCAATGAAGATTTTTCACAGAGAAGGCTTAAGTTTAATGACAGGTCACACCGTTCCGAATGTGAATGTTTTGTTTAGTTCTGTTGATAACAGGACTAGGACGGAGAAGGCCAAGACGCAGGAGGCCAGGCACTGATTTGATAATCGCTCGATGTCCAGACATCGAGGAGACGAGGTGGAGTCCACGTGGGGAGTCTCTGGCCCGCCCATGGGAGGACCCGACACGCCAGCTTGGGAAAAAGGCGTGGGCCAGAAGAACTTCAGAAAATCGGAGAAGCTCGACGAAGCCTCGAGCGACACTCATTCGGCTAATTCGATGGAGTTCACTAAGTTTATTTAAGAAATTAAATCTGCCCCGGTGTGGAAGTGCCGGTCTCTTGTCCGTCTTTTCACATCAAGAAACGAGCATGCACATTGTTAGGTGAATTAAGGTTATGTTTGGTTAATGGAGTCAGATAACTAATTCGAACAATTTGGTAAGCGGTACATTTTAATATATTTAATTCCTAACACTAGGAACCACGAAAAAGAGAGAAGTACGCGCTTGAAGCAGACTCCATTTTTGAGAGGGAAAAAAAATAATCTGGTAGAGTGCTATGCAAATTGAAAAACATTTAACATTTTAGAAAAATAAAGGACCACAAATTAGCACAAGTTTTGGCTTAAGCACAGAACATCCATGCGCCACTGCTTTGAAACAAGTGAAAATGCAAATTTCACATACAAGTACAGTACTTTGCAAAAGTATTTCGTAAAGCAATGTTTAATTGGAGCTCGTGACCTAACTACTCAACAACAAGCATTTTTACAGCGACACATTTTCAATTACTGTTTGCTACGGTCAAACTAGATGTAAAATAATCGAGCACTGTATTTTTCAGCTTTGCTACTCAAGAATTCTTGAAGTTATTGTAGACATTTCCATTAAATTCAACACGACACGGTTATTGGAAATATGAGTGTTATGGATTATGCGCTCGGCTTTTGGAAGAAATAAAACAAATATTCCGAGCGGTTATTGTATTTATTTTCTCTTTCAAAGTTTTAAAGTACCAATGTATACCTGTGAGCTGTAATGGGACAAAGGTGTTTCCCTGCAACACGTTCCCAGAACGCACTTATTTTTCTTTGGTAACAAGCACTGTCACACGTTATTAATACAATTTTGTAATTCTATGGTTTAACTATTTGGTGTGTTTTTACATTACATTGACACATCAGGCCCTTTATTGGCTAATAGCCAATTCGGAAAGAATTTTATATTTCTATCCATCTATCCATCTACCATGGTCATATCCTTCAAGAGGGGTGACCGACAGCAAGTCAAACACATACAATAACAAAGAAAATTAAAAATGGGGGGAAAAAAAAACACACACACAAACATTTTTGGACCATGGCCAACCCAAATGCCCAAACACCCAAACAAGTTAGGCTAAGTTGGTCATGCTTTCGTCCCTCCAGATGAAACGGGACACAAGAAAGCGGCCGTGTCACTCGGGTCAGGGTGACACAACACACTCTTCTGTTCAACAGCAAGGGCCGACAGCTTTCACTGGTTTACCCCTGCTGCATCATACAGTTGCCCTGCCCATCCCCTAGAAAGCGTCCAAACATCCCACTATCTTTTAACAACACCTCTCCACTTATTTCTATCACCAACAAGAACTCTAGCTTCCACTAGATTTAGACCTCTTTCCTGCAGTACACTCATAACACCATCCATCCACGTCAATCGCGGCCTTCCACTTAGTCTCCCTCCATTGACTTCTGCTCTGTAGATCTTCTTCAACATTGGCTCCTCATTCATCCTCTCCATGTATCCAAACCAACCGAGTACTCTCTTATCCACACGCTTGCTCAGTTCCACTACTACTCCAGTTCTATCTCTCACAATTTCATTTCTCAATCTATCCAATCTTGTCAATTTTGTATTTACCTACAAAATACAACAAAATACAGTTATGTGGCGCTGTCTCAAGCACAGAGCACAAGAGCACTGCAGTTCTCCTTATTTAGCCATTCTCTGTACCTGATGAATTCACATCCAAGCCAAATTCACAACCATTAAATGAAATACTGAAATCGGCTTATGTGCACATATTTGGTTGTGTGTCATCAGTAGCGAATGGAAAAGAGGAACAAGTTTGTGTTGCATTCAAATAATTTCCAATTATATCAAGTTAATCTTGTTGCCAACATTGTACTTCCACTAAAAAATTTAATTAAATACAGTTCTGTATCATGCAACCGACTAAAAAAGCCCCCCAAAATGTTACCAGGAATAAAAGAAATGGAAAGCTTGTGAAAGAATTGTAAAAACAAATGACGTTTGTAGGCAATCGTACATGAGTCAATTCATTCAAAAGTGAAAAATAATTTTGCATTGCCGGAAACTCAGCAAAATGTCAAGTTTTGAACACGTTTGATAATGACTTAGTTGCCACACTTGGGATTGCCGTTGATCACTGTTGTTTCAAGCGTTGCTCACCGACTTTGTGTGAACGCTCAGACCCGTAAGGGAAATTACAGGGAACATTGGTACAGGCCGATTTTACCTCTAACTGAAGGAGATGTGGGAATTTTTAAATCATAATCACATTTATGATAAATGTTTTAGCAAATGTCTGCATACTGTCTTTGCCTAACTGGATTTATAAAGAAAACAAGTATATCACACAACCCTTAGGGTAAAAAAATCACAGGAAAAATAAACAGCTCTCCTTCTGTTCCTGTTGCTTTAAGTATAAACACGTATGAACATCTAACATGCAATATTCACGCTGCATGCATGAAAGAGTTGTTCAGATTGTGCACGCGCATATGCTTTTTAAGGTATATCAAAGCAAAAATCTCAACTGGTGCTTTCGTTTTATATCGTAAATTTGCATACACGGTGAAATCACCTAAGTGACAACATGCATACTAGCTTTCATGACATACATTTGTTGTGACAGGTGTTCTCAGGAAATTCTCTACATGAGTCTGACCCTGCTTAGTTTGGCCCAAATGCATTGAGTTCAAAGCTGTCAGGATCAAAGGTGGATTTCGTTATTCCCCAGTGGCTTTCATACCAGACATGAAAAGCTTATGGGTACGAGGGGTCATTTTGACCAAAAAGATAGATAGATAGATACTTTATTCATCCCCGCAGGGAAATTCACATTTCCAGCAGCATCCCTGTGCTGAGAACAATACAATAATAAAGCAAAAATAATACAATATACAAATACCCAATGTGACGAGCTAATACCCACTGTAGCGTGTTATATAGAGTATCTAGGTAGTGCTAGACAGAATACACATTGCAATAAAATACAGTAGTATGCAATGTAGGGGGTGTAGTTTTATGTGGGCCTTTACTCCGCCGGGTGGAGTTAAAGAGCCTCACGGCATGAGGAAGAAAAGTCTGTCCGTGGTACAGGGCTGTGAGCAAAGCAAATGCAGAAAAATGGCCAGAGGCCATTAACAAGGAACCAAACCATCACTGATGCCCTGAGGGCATAATCTGCAGGGTTCGAACACCTTTTTTAATGGCCAAATTCAAGCCCTTTTTTAAGGCTTTTAAAGCCATTTTTGTCTCCAGTACCATAGAAGAAGTAATCCAGTGTGAATCATGTGCTTTGCAGATCCAAAAATATAGCTGTGGTTTACATATTTAATCGTGTGTGCATTAAACAAGACAACGGAAATGCTACAACATTTTTTTGGGGTGAGAATCTATTCATAGAAAACCTCCCTCCGCTTGCTTCTAGTTTGATCTGCTCAGGGCCTTTGTTGCCCTTTTTATGCCTGTGTGACCTTGGAGCTTCGTGGAGGCTTTTCAAAATGACCTAAATTTACAAATGCGCACATACTGTTGAAAATTTTTAAAAACGGGTGGCTGTTACTCTTTCAATACCCAATTCGCAGAAAAGCAATATGAAAGCAAATTGCATGTTTGGATAAACAAGGGCGCGTAAGAAACAAGATAAGGATTTTATATTTTATACGATCAAATACAAATTACATTTAAATGCAAAAGATATTCACTGGCTGAGCTGTGGGGCGAGGTCAATGTAACCTAGTGGAGAATGATGTTTACAGAAAAGCAGGAACTGGGACAAGGGCTGACGCAAGGGGAGCCTCTGTGATGCAGGAAGGCAGGCATTGTTTGGAGAAGTTGTTCAGATAAGCTCTGATGATATGAGTTTTTTAGACATCGCGACGCCCTTCGGCGAGAAGGTGGTGAAGCTGGCACCTGGCGCGCCCATGGGAGGAGTCGGCACACCCATGGGAGGATTCAGCACGCCCATGACAGGAGCCGGCACGCCAGCTTGTGAAAGGCATGGACAGGGGAAGAACTTGAGAAGATCGATCGAGATGGACAATCGAGAAAGGAGGCTCGACGAAGAGCGACACTAATTCGGCTAATTCGATGGAATTCACTTAGTTTATTATTTAAGAAATTAATTCTGCCCCCGTGTGAAAATGTCGGCTATTTTTGTCCATCCTTTCCCAGAAAGAAACGAGCATGCATTGCTAGGAGAATGAAGTTTGTGTTTTGGTTAATGGAGTCAGATTTTTACAACAACATTGAAAACTTTTTTCAAATTTAAACAACACAACTTGACTCGTGGCTAGTATTTTAGTATAAGGTTACTTTTTTGGAAGTAAGACTAAATCTTTGTGTCAGGAAAAATAGCCTTAACAATCGCATTAGAATTCCGTTTTGGGAACAGTTTGCCAATTCTGGTTCAAACAAAAACTTTTTTTTTCAATATCCTGTAGATGGATTATGTTTTGTCCATGAAACTAGAGTGCATAAGAAAATCTACCTTTTTTGTCAAAGGTTGGCATGTGTATTTGTTTTTGCTAACGGTCTTTTCTCAAGGTTTCTTCATTTTCCTCATGTTGAGGTTTTTGAGTTTTTCCTTGCCCTCATGTTGGTTTCAGATCAAGGGATGGTGTAATAATGGTCTGTGCAATAACCTGTGCAGCCCTGTGAAATGAAATGATCTGCATTTATATAGCGTTTTTCAAGTCAAAACTTCCCAAAGCGCTTTACAGTGTGCTTCACATTTCCCAATAGCGGCCGTGCAGCCATGTAAGGCTATCCTGCATATTGGGGGTATTAGGGGTTCAGTGTCTTACCCAAGGACACTTCGACATGTAACGCAGAGGAGCTGGGATTCGAACTGCCATCTCTTGATCCCAAGACGAGCGCTCTACCTCCTGAGCCACTGCCGCCCCCTAGCCCTTTGAGACTCTTTGTGATTAAGGGCTATACACATAAAAATGACTTGACTTGACTTAACTTAACCTACACCAGGAAGAGAATTTTAACTCATATAGAGAGAGCAATATGAAATAAGGAGTAATTTGGGATATGCCATGTCATAAAGCTTAATTGCCTCACAAAAATGCCTTAGAAAAGGACAGCTGGGAATACTTACTCTTTTTTTTGCATCTCCTCCAGAGATGAGAGACACTAAGAAGTCCTGCTGTGAATCTTCAGCGTGCTAAGTCCTATTTCCAATTCATAGAGAACTTTCTTAAAAAGACTGAAACATAAGGGGGGGGGAAATTAGTTATCATCCCTGGGCGACATATTTTCAGGCTTTGCTAATCCGAGGCTGCCATCGGCTGATAGAAGTTGGTCACACGCTACACTTTTCCTCATTGCACAGTCACTTTGTGTGATGCCAATTACAGGTGTGTGTATGGGGAGAAGGGGGAGCTTGGCATGGATCCAGTCAACACCTTTGGCAGCTTGGCTTACTTTTTACATCGGGATGATTATAATGAGATATGAGAGATAGTCAGTGTTCATTTGAGCTGTGAAAAGTGATGGGTCCCGGGGACTCGCATGTTTAAAAATCTATGGGTCCCAACAGAGATCTATGGCTCCCCAAAATTTAGTCTTATCGAGGTTGAAATTGTGAATCTGCGACAAATATATAATATAAGTCTATATATTCATTCAGTTGTAATCATCACAGTTTATTGGTAATACAAAGCAGTTATCACTTCAGATTTTTTTGTTCATATTTTCTTCGTGGTTTGCTGTCCCGTCACTGTTGTAATGCCTTCTCAAGGTCCAATCCATTATTATCCTCCTCATAGCGTCACCAGGAATATAATTGAGTCCATTTTGGCAGAAATGTCCTTTTCTTGCTAGGAGTATTCTTTTGTTTATCTTTTGTCGAATCGTTCGCTTCAAAACACGTGTTTTCCTTGCCTTCCCGGTCTTCTGAAGAATTTCTCCGCTGTTTTTTCGTGCCGGAATTATTGCCGTTGTTACCATTTTCTGTATTATGTTTCGACTTATTACCGACACTGAAGAAATGACCAATTTTTTGTTGATTTGCACCTAATACCAACTGTTTTTACGGAGGCATACTTCTCTTTCACTCGACAACCACCAAAACAATGACGTCATCTCAAAGCAACGAGATCTTATTTGCCGAGATCGGCACGAGACCAAAACAACAATGGCGGATCTGCCTGACGAAAAGTTTGGAGTGCGGTAAATCTTTGTTAAAAAAAAAAGTAATCGGGTAATAATGACAATTTGGTGTCGAAAAAGTTGCGTCCCGGGGACGCACGTTGATTTGACCCGATGTGTCCCCAGCAAAAATGATGCATCTAGGACGCAGGGACGCAGGCAAACCAGAACACTGCTCTTTAATTGAACTGTTAATATATATGTAACACCGTAAACGTAACCTGTTACTACAAACTTCTGACTGTAACAATAAGGTTACATGTTTTGCTTGTGTTAGCAGTTCAATTAAAGATGTTCTGTGATGCGTGCACCCAGCGTGACAAAAAACTGGATTGCATAAATCATTTCGCAATACGAACTTTCAGAAAAGCACATTGGATCGGAACAACGACAATGAAAATCACAAATTAGCAATGGAAATTCCATTGCTGCAATTGGACCTTGAGAAGGCCTTACAACTGTGGCGAAGAATATATGAACTGAAAAATCTGAAGTGATTAAAACTGCATGAATATATAGACTAATATTTTAGCAATATTATTTTGTAAAATGTACAATATTTTTGTGAAATGAAAAATCTGAAGTGATAACTGCTTTGTATTACCAATTAAGTGTGATGATTAAAACTGAATAAATATATAGATTTATATATTTATTTTTTCACAGGTCAAATGAACACTGAAAGAGCTAATGTTATCTTGAGTTCATTTGATCTGTTTTAGTGTGCAATCATGTAATCATTTCTAAATCCTCAAGTACTGAGTATGTGTCCTCACTGCTGTTTAATACTGTGCGAGAAAGCGGTGGTCATGCTTCATGGGATCTCGATTTTCTTGTCCTGTAATAACTTGTTCGCTCCATTGCGTGCCACAATTGGAAGAACCATAACACTTACTAAAAGTCGACCATGGTTGGCCAGAGGAAAGAAACTGGGGGAGTAGGCTAGAAATGAATAGATACATTTAGCAAGGCATAGATAGAGTGGAAGGACAGAAAGATTAAAAAGAAGATCAAATGCATTTATGGGGTTTGGTTTTAAGTAGCCATACTAATGGGAACAATGTATGTACTGTACGTATATACAGGGCTGGGTAGGGTTACTTTAACTGGATTACTTTAAATGACTTTTGGATGACTCCAATACCAAATATGCTAATAAAAGACAAAAGAAACTCAATATGAATAAAATGATGACTCACAACACGTGGTAAGCTTTCTCTCCTGGCTTTGATCTCTTTGATCTCCGGCAAAACGAACATAAAATGCGACAGAAACAAAATGAAAATAAATCCAAACAGCTTGCCAACATCATTTTTGCCATTCCATGTGTTCCGTTACTCCCCAAGCCTGCACAAAATTGAGTCACTTTATTCATATTTAGTTCCTTTTGTCTTTTATTAGCATATTTGGTATTGGAGTCATACAAAAGTAATTGGAAGTAATCAAGTTAACGTAACCCTACCCAACCCTGCGTATATATATACATACATACATATACAGTGTTCATTTGAGCTGTGAAAAGTGATGGGTCCCGGGGACTCGCATGCTCAAAAATCTATGGGTCCCAACAGAGATCTATGGGTCCCCAAAATTTAGTCTGATCCAGGTTGAAATTGTAAATCAGCGACAAATATATAATACAAATTTGTATATTGATTCAGGTTTAATCATCACAGTTTATTGGTAATACAAATCAGTTATCACTTCAGATTTTTCAGTTCATATATTCTTCGTGGTTTACTGTCCCGCCACAGTTGTAATGCCTTCTCAAGGTTCAATCCATTATCATCCTCCTCATAGCGTCACCAGGAATATAATTGAGTAAATTTTGGCTGAAAAATCTTTTTCTTGCTAGGAGTATTCTTTTGTTTTTCTTTCGTCGAATCGTTCCCTTCCAAACACGTGTTTTCCTTGCCTTCGCGGTCTTCTGAAGAATGTATCCGCCTTTTTTTTGTGCCGGAATTATTGCAGTTGTCATCACTTTCTGCTTTATGTTTTGACTTATTACTGACACTGAAGAAATGATCAATTTTGTGTTGATTTTCACCTTAAACCGACGACAAGCACCACAACAATGACGTCATCTCAAAGCAACGAGATCTCGTTGGCCGAGATCGGCGTGGGGACGAAAACTCAAACCGCGAGACCAAAACAACAATGGCGAATCTGCCTGACCAAAAAGTTTGTAGTGCGGTAAATCTTTGTTAAAAATAAAAGTGATCGGGTAATAATGACAATTTTGTGTCAAAAAATTTGTGTCCCGGGGACGCACGTTGATTTGACACTATGCCTCCCCAGCAAAAATAATGCGTCTAGGACGCAGGCAAACGAGAACACTGCTATGGACATAAAAACTCCCAGCTTTTAAATTTCTGTGGCAAATTTCAAAGTCATGATCCATTTGTTCAGTCTATAGATATTTTAAAATTATGTGCATATTTTCAAGAACCCATCCATCAGCACAAGCTCAGACATCCATGTGTCATTGCAACGTCTTCCCCAGATAAGATAGAATACAGACATCAAACTGAACCACACAGAGCAAGTGATTTAATTTTGGACCGAATTGATTAATGATGCAATTTCCATCATCGGAGGCCTGCGGGAGCCATAGTGAAAACATATTGGTAAAAGAACCGCTGTGCGTAAGGACGATCAAGCAATTACATGCACATAGTATAAACTGCTATTCGAACAGTATGTCCTTTATTGTAAAATAATTAAAATACAATTACTCTGCTGAAGAAGACATTTAAAACTGTTTTACCTTTTAGGTCAGGGGTGTCAAACTCATTATAACTCGGGGGCCACACAATAGAACAAACATTCTGTCGGGGGCCAGACTAGTAGAGAAAAAAAAAGAGAGATAAAGAAATAAGAGAAAGAGGGAGGGAAAAGAGAGAGGACGGGACAAAGAAAGAAAAAAAAGGGAGAGAGGGTGAGAGCATGAAGAACTAAAGATAAAAAGTCGTGAGAGAGGGGGAAAAGAAAGGGAGAGGAAGAAAGAAATCCAAAGAGAAATAGAAAGACAGAAGGAGAGAAAAGAGAAAATAAAGCACGAAGGGTATGAATGGAGAAAGAGAAAAGAGAGAAAAGGAAAAAAGAAAGTTAGAGCAAAAGAGCTTAAAAGACACAGAGAGAGAAAGATACAAAGAGCAACAAAGGAAGAGAAAAAGAGAGACACAGAGAGTGAAAGAGAGAGTGTGAAAAAAGGGGTGGAAAAGAAAGAGAGAGAGAGAGAGAGAAATAAATACAAGTACAGTGTCTTTGTGAGAGGCACCTGGCTTTGGCAACATCAAGTTGACATATTTCAACCTGCAGCTTGTTTTTCTCTTGCGCTTCTCTGAGTGTTGTCTCACGGGCCGGATTCAAACCCTTAGCGGGCCTGATCTGGCCCGCGGGCCGCCTGTTTGACACTTGTGTTTTAGGTAAAACAAGTTTTACTTGTTTGTTGACAAATATAAGACTTGTGCTAACATATTAGCAGTCATATTCACAACAAAATGAATTGTCTTTTAGCTGCTAGTTTGTGCAGTTTTTCGACTTTGAATAGCTCTATATTCCTTATGTAAATATTAAAAATGCATGATAAGTATTGGTCTAATAGTCAGCTATGGACCAGATAGCTGTCCTATGTTCTTCTTTATAATATTTTGATTATCTAAAGTACCTTGGAGTGGAACAGTTTGGTTGTGTCTCCTCTTTGCTGCACGGTAATAAGTGTTAGGAATTAAATATTAAAAATGTATCTTTTACCAAATTGTTCGAATTTGTTATCTGACTCCATTACCAAACACCACTCGTTTGTTTTTGAGAAAAGATGGACAGAAAAATAAGACACACATATAAAAATGGATTTTGTGTGTGTTTTTATGGATTTTTCTAAATACATAATGCTGTTAGATAATATTAAGAAGTTACCTATATCAGTATCTGGGTCAGTAGCTAAGAGCAGGATTTTATCTGTTATCTGTGAAAAAAAAACATTATTGTGCATTCCTATAAATGATTATAGCAATAGTTTTTCAAATTGTCATTAAAAGAAACAACATATTCAAAGGTTCTGCTTAAATAAATAAATAAAAATAAATACATAAATACAAGTCATAATCCATTAAAAATTGGCCATAGGAGATTTGAGGCTCATTAAAAAAAAAATCAATACTGAACTGATGAAGCTAAAACAAAAGGGAATAGATGGACAGTAAAAGGTACAGCTTATCCATCCATCCATCCGAAGTCAGGTCGCGGGGGCTGCAGCCTCAGAAGGGAAGCCCAGACCAGACCGCCCTGTCCCCAGCCACTTCATGCAGCTCATCCAGCGAGATCCTGAGGCAGAACCAGGCCAGCCTCGAGACAAAGCGCCACATACCTGGAACACCTCCTGATGGAGGTGTCCAGGAGCCATCCTTATCAAATGCCCAAGCCACCACAACTGGCTCCTCCCGATGTGGCCAATGTGCGTTCATTTGCCTAATACTGAATAATTGAACAAGAAATAAAGAAATACCAAAATAAAAAAGTAGTGAAGAGCTGGGGAAAAAAAAGAAACAAAGGAGAGAAAAATTCAGAAAAAAGCCAAAAAAAGAAAAAGAAACAAATGAAAGGAAAAAGAGGAACAAAAAAGCAAGAAAAAAAGGGACAGCTGGGAAAAAATAAACACAATAAGATTTTTTTTAAAAAGGAATTAAAAAAAAGGAAAAAAAAAAGGAAGAAGAAAAAGTTTGTGTTGCATTTAAATAATTTCCAATTATACCAAGTCAATCTTGTTGCCAACATTGTACTTCCACTAAAAAAATGTGATTAAATACAGTTTTGTATCGTGCAACCGACTCAATAAGCCCCCAAAAATGTTAGTATTATGCGACAAAAGATACCAGGAAAAAAAGAAATGAAAATCTTGTGAAAGAATTGTAAAAACAAATACCATTTGTAGGCAATCGTACACGAGTCAATTCATTCACAAGTGAAAAATAATTTTGCATTGCCGGAAACTCCGCAAAATGTAACGTGATGTCAAGTTTTGGACATGTTTGATAATGACTTAGTTGCCACACTTGGGATTGCTGTTGCTCACTGTTGTTTCAAGCGTTGCTCATCGACTTTGTGTGAACGCTCAGACCCCTGCAAAATTACAGGGAACATTGGTTCCCAGCAGCACCTTTTAGTTTCTGAAACCTAATTGGTGAAATACGATATAGTTTTGGCTGTATAAAAATAACCAGTTCCTCTACATCACAGGTGTCAAACAGGCGGCCCGCGGGCCAGATCAGGCCCGCCGAGGGACTGAATCCGGCCCGCGAGACAACACTCAGAGAAGCACAAGAGAAAAACAAGCTGCAGGTTGAAATATGTCAACTTGATGTTGTCAAAGCCAGGTGCCTCTCACAAAGACACTGTACTTGTATTTATGTCTATCTCTCTGTCTCTCTCACTCACTCTCTCCACACATTTTCTCCCACTCTCTGTCTCTTTCACTCTCTGTGTCTCTCTTTTTCTCTTCCTTTGTTACTCTTTGTCTCTCTCTCTGTGTCTTTTTAACTTCTTTTGCTCTAACTTCCTTTTCTCTCTTTTCTCTTTCTCTCTTCCTACCCTTTGCGCTTTCTTTTCTCTTTTCTCTCCTTCCGTCTTTCTATTTCTCTTTGGATTTCTTCCTTCCTCTCCCTTTATTTCCCCCTCTCTCACGACTTCTCTTTTTATCTCCTTTGTTTCTCATGCTCTCTCCCTCTCTCTCTTTCTTTGTCCCACCCTCTCTCTTCTTTTCCCTCCTTCTTTCTTTATCTCTCTTTTTCTGTCTCTTGAATCTACCAGTCCGGCCCCCAACAGAATGTTTGTTCTATCGTGTGGCCCCCGAGTTCAAATGAGTTTGACACCCCTGCTCTACATATATATAAATTGCATTACTACTTTTTCATACAAAGAGCAACTACTCAATGTGGAATAAAGCCTAGCTTTTTATTCTGATCCTATTTCTATGAATTTCAATGAAAAAGCTTCCCAGTAAACTGGCAAGTGATGCTGTGCCTTTGTGACACTCGGAGCTATAAAGCATCACTCAAAAGCTATCCCTGATCCCGCAGGAATGAACCAACTTGCGAGAGACATTCAATCGCCTTGAGTGCTTGTGACAGAAATTGCTCAGTAGGCAAAGGCAAAAATAGGAACAACATTTCTTATGCAGTATCCACAACCAAGAGCGCTTTGTATCTCACGTGCATTAAACAATTATTTACTATTGGTATAATTTTGTAGTTAAAGACTATACAAATAATGGGTATTTAGAAATGTGAAAAAAATGGAATCATGCCCAAGAAATCATTTTTGGGGGTGAAATGTTTGCTAGTTGGTACACATTCCTTAAAAAGAAATAATACAACTTTTTTGTCAATTGTTTATGAAAACTGTCAATTTTAAATGCATTATAACCCTGTACAGGGCAGCACGGCGGCGCAGTGGTTAGCGCTTGTGCGGCACAGTTCATGTCATGGGAACCTGTCGTGGGTTCAAATCCAGCTCCAGACTTCCTGTGCGGAGTTTGTATGTTCTCCCCGTGCTTGCGTGGGTTTCCTCCGGGCACTCCGGTTTCCTCCCGCGTTCCAAAAACATGCATTTCAGGTGAATTGGCTGGTCCAAATTGTCCCTAGGTGTGAATGAGCGAATGAGTTGTCTGTCCCCGTGTGCCCTGCGATTGGCTGGAAACCAGTTGAGGGTGTCCCCTGCCCACTGCCCAGATATGGCTGGGATGGGCTCCAGCCCCCCCGCGACCCTAATGAGGATAAGCGGTACGGCTGATGAGATGAGATAACCCTGTACAGTGGAACCTCGGTTTTCGAACGCCTCTCAGTTCGAACAAACTTTTTTGTAACACCTACTTCTCAGTTTTTTCGTATGTCAAAAACACAATACAAAATATTGAAATCATTTGTTTGCATTTACTGATTTTGTCTCACATCTTGTTGATTCTCAGAAAATATTTTCAGTTTTTTAGCTTTTAGTTCGAAGCCTGAAATGTGGCAATAAGGCAAAAGGTTTTTTGGGGGCCAATACTTTCTCTAGGCACTGTTAAAAAAAAACTTTAAGTTTCCGAAGGAAGATTCAAAAACCTTTTATTGTGTTTTCATTTTTCATACTTTTCCCACATTGCTCTTTCTTTTCCATTTCAGTCGTTTCTCTCTCACTCTGTATCTTTTCATGACATTTCCAATTCCCAAGAACACCCGTTCAATCACATTTCCGTGTCAGATGTGGCTTTTTTCTCTCCAGAGCACAGTTCTTGTCATAGTTTAAGGCAGGCAGCCTTCTATTAACATTTCACTGATGAATACGAAAATCTGGTACATTTTTATATGGCTATGGAAATCTCCACAAATCACATTGTTAGGGTCTTTCAGCAACAACTTCGGTTAAATCATGTTGCGGGTGGATGCACACTTAAAATATTGGCATGAAGCTGAAAATAAGCTGGCCTATTACAGCAAGAGATGACTGACACCTAATGCATCACTTAGGTGGAGAGCTTAGTTTACTGCTTAACGTTGGCCATTATCAAGGTCCACTGCCCCCCAAAAGAGATTTATGTAGCTATTACATTCAGGATTACTTCACTTTCTAAGCTTGAGAGATAAATACACATTGTAGAGCAACTCTATATGCAAAGTATGAAATATTGGATAAATTTTTATATGTTCTTTTATCAAACGTTCACGAATTCCACGCTAGCTATATACATAAACAGTATATATATAATTTATGCACACCCTTTAGAGCAGGGGCGTCAAACTCATTTTAATTCGGGGGCCACATGATGGAACAAATATTCTCTCTAGGGCCGAACTAGTAGATTAGAGAGAAAGAAAAAAAAAGAGAAAGAAATAATAGAAAGCGGGGGAGAGACAAGTAGAGAGGATGTGACAAAGAAGAAGAGAAAGAGAGAGTGAGAAAAAAGAGAAACAAAAATTTTAAAAAGTGAATTAGTTAAAGAGGGGGAAAGAAGAAAAGAGAAAGAACAAAATCCAAAGAGAAAAAGAGAGAAGGAGAAAAAAGAGAAGGAAAAGAGAGGGGGAGAGAGAGAGAGAGAGAGAGAAAAGAAAGAGAAAAGGAAAAAAGTAAGAGAGAGCAAAAGAAGGTAAAAAGACACAGAAAGAGACAAAGAGGAACAAAGAAAGAGAAGAAGAGAGACAAAGAGAGTGAAAGAGGAAGAGATAGAGAGTGAGAAAAAGGGAGGAAGAGAGAAAGAGAGAGAGAGAAGAAAGAAAGAAATACAAGTACAGCATTTGTGAGAGGCACCTGGCTTTGGCAAGATCAAGTGGATATATTTCAACCTGCAGCCCGATTTTCTCATGCGCTTCTCCGAGCGTTTTTTCACGGGCCGGATTCAATCCCTTAGCGGGCCTGATTTGGCCCGTGGGCCGCCTGTTTGGCACCCCTGCTTTAGAGCAAGCCTATTACGATTGCTGGGTTCTTTTTTGTTTTCTGAGAATCTACTGCACCTACTGGTTACTTATGCGGCACGTAACAATAAAAGCTGTACTAAAAACGCGGGATATTCTGGTTAGTCACATTGCACTATTATTTTGAAAAGCAGCGTACAAGAAAAAAAAAGAAGACCTAACCCAAAGCAACAAAGAAGGTTTTGTTCACAGCTAGATTCCTCCCGATATCTGTGGATGCCTGTCGTCACTTCATCATCCATCACCATGGCGACTGCATCCCATGAGGGGAAAAGGTTTTTGATTTACAGATAGACAATTGACAGCTGACTGGAACTACTCCAAGGACATAAGGTGATTGATATGGAGACGCTTCACTTTGATGGGGTTACATCCACACTTCTTTCCTTCCAACGAAAGATGGTGTCATTAGGTGGGTGATGTTTACTTTTAAAGGTATTTCCAAATTCTAAAACACGGGTGTCAAACAGGCGGCCCGCGGGCCAGATCGGGCCCGCAAGACAACGCTCAAAGAAGCGCAAGAGAAAAACGAGCTGCAATATGTCAACTTGATGTTGCCAAAGCCAGGTCCCTCGAACAAAGACACTGTACTTGTATGTATTTCTCTCTCTCTCTCTCTCTCTCTCTCTCTCTCTCTCTCTCTCTCTCTCTCTCTCTCTCTTCCACCCCTATTCTCCCACTGTCTGTCTCTTTCACTCTCTGTCTTTTTTTCTTTTCTCTCTTTTCTCTTTCTCTCTTCCTACCCTTTGCGCTTTCTTTTCTTTTTTCTTTCCTTCTGTCTTTCTATTCATCTTTGGATTACTTTCTTTCTCTCCCTCTCTTTCCCCATCTCTCACGACTTCTTTTTATATCTTTTGTTTGTTTGTATTTTTTTGTCCCGCCCTCTCTCCTTTTCCCTCCCTCTTTCTCTTATTTCTTTATCTCTTTTTCTTTCTCTTTAATCTACTAGTCCGGCCCCCGACAGAATGTTTGAGTTAAAATGAGTTTGACACCCCTGTTCTAAAACATGCAAAATGTGAGGAAATAGTACATAAGTTTTGCATGAAATCTTTACATATTTCATCAGTATATTCCAATTATTTTCTGTGATAATGAATCTTGAAGAAAGCATGTCTTGTTTATTTACTTTCTGAGCTGTGATGTTATGCGAGTAAAACTGGCACACTAGCAAGCCAATCACCATATTGGTTTACGTGTTCAATAGTCAGGGTTGGGTAGGGTTACTTTAACTGGATTACCTTCAATGACCTTTGGATGACTCCAATACCAAATATGCTAATAAAAGACAAAAGAAACTAAATATGAATAAAATGACTAAATTTTGTGCAGGCTTGGGGAGTAACAGAATACATGGAACGGCAAAAATGATATTGGCAAGCTGTTTGGATTTATTTTCATTTTGTTTCTGTCGCATTTGATGTTTGTTTTGCCGGAGATCAAAGCCAGGAGAGAGAGCTTACCACGTGTTAAATATGAAAAGTTAAAATGATGACTCACAACACGTGGTAAGCTTTCTCTCATGGATTTGATCTCTTTGATCTCCGGCAAAACTAACAAAATGCGACAGAAACAAAATGAAAATAAATCCAAACAGCTTGCCAACATCATTTTTGCCGTTCCATGTATTCCGTTACTCCCCAAGCCTGCACAAAATTGAGTCGTTTTATTCATATTTAGTTTATTTTGTCTTTTATGAGCATATTTGGTATTGGAGTCATCCAAAAGTAATTGAAAGTAATCCAGTTAAAGTAACCCTACCCAACCCTGGTCACAAGGCCTCGAGTGACAGAGTTTCAATTTCTCCAAGCAGAAATGAGCTGAATAAAATCGCTTGGTTTCTACAATCACCATCTCTTGGAACTGCCTCATAAGTTGTGCTAAAAGCATTTACCCATATTTAAAGTGACGTGCTCCTTCAATAATGTCACAGCTCCAGAGAATATAAGCCAAATTGAGACTAAGCTCAAACTATTGTATAAAATGACTTGCACAGCCCCAGAGACTAAATTTCTGGAGTCCCCTGGCGTGTGGAATATTTTGCAACATATCTAAATAATTTTGGTAAGGAACACGAAAGGTTCTGTGCCGAGTATAAAAAAAAGGGTCTTTTTGAATACCTTCAAATTGTAAACACATACGGAAGCAGTGCAACATGGAAGAAGCAATGGGATTACGCTGACAGACAATTTGGAATAATTTAATAAGTATTGAAGGATTTTATACATTTGACTATAAAGGACTTCATACGATCGAATACAAATTACATTTAATGCAAAATATATTCATTGGATGGGCTGTGGTGGTCAGGGCACCCTGGTGGAAAATGTTGTTTACAGGAACGGCAGGAACGGGACATAAGGCTGATAAGATAATAATCACATCCAGAAGCAGAAAGGCCCTGATGACGTAGAAACACTTGGTGTTGTTTTAAGTATTCCAGACACCGCGACGCTCTTCGACGAGATGGTAAAGCCCGAGGGGGGCTTCCTTGGCACGCCCATAGGAGGAGTCGGTAGCCATTATGCGGGGAGAAGATGGCCAATAGGAGAGAGCTAAAGGACTTGAGAAAAAGACTTCCCACACACACCAACGACACTAATTCGGCCGTTTTCGATGGAGTACACCAAGTTTAATTGCTAATGAAATTAAATCTGCCTCGGTGTGAAAATGTCGGCTTTCTTGTTCATCTTTTCCCTCAAGAAACGAGTGCGGATAAATTGTTGGGTGAATGTAGGTTGTGTTTGGTTAATGGAGTCAGATTACTAATTCGAACAATTTGGTTAACATTTTGATATTAATTCCCAACAGTATTTATGAGCAAAATATAATTAACATCACATGATACAGAATTTTTAGGCGAGCAGAGAAGGTCATCACGGCCCACCACTCATCATATTTTTAACATTTTTGTTTGGAGGGTCAAATAAAAAAGCATGTGGCCTTTGGGCAGTAGTTACCTTGACAACACATGCAGAGAGATTTATGCATTCATGCAGGTTATATTTCATATGATAAACTATGAAGTTTTAAAAAAGGTATTAGTGAAACAGATTATCCCTGAAGAACACTAAAAACATAAATTAAACAGCTCTAGATTGGTCAGTTTTGGGACTATTCGAGTCCCCCGGCATAAATATTTTGCAAATATTGGCATAATTGTGGGGAGGAACACTCCACGTTCGGTTTAAGATGAAGAAAATCACAATTTTCTTCCCAATCTTTTGAAAAGTTTGAATTCAAAGGCAATTGTGAGAAGCGTGACCTCCCACAAAGATGATACATAGGAATCCCACATCGCAACGGAGAGCCGGTGCAATCCCTTCCACCGTTTTGCAGACTCTCCCACATCTTTTCACTCAGCCAGCTCTCAAGGGTGTTGCTGATAAAAGGATATTACCTTACCATTGCAGTGT
Organism: Urocampus carinirostris; assembly: GCF_059441175.1. NCBI lineage: Eukaryota > Metazoa > Chordata > Actinopteri > Syngnathiformes > Syngnathidae > Urocampus > Urocampus carinirostris. The sequence continues at coordinate 1,969,125 of NC_142355.1, forward strand.
CACTCCATACTCGATACAAAAACTGCACAATAATTAAGATTTTAATTCAATGTTCTTATTTCATCTGGAGCTCTAGTCTGGCAGCAATCATTAGATTGCATAAAATCACTTTAGCAATTAAAGGGATGCGACAATTGACTAAAAGCTGGTGCTTATGGTGCATTCCTTGCATACATTTGAATAACATTCTATCATTTACCTAATTGGAGCCGGTGGTATCATAAAGGTTGGAGAAAATGTTTGTTGCTGACTAAAAGACTGGTTGTATGCAGACCCACTTTATTCCCATAAGTGGTCGGGATGTAAGGGTGTGTAAAGTACCGTATTTTCCGCACTATAAGGCGCACCGGATTATAGTGCGCACCCCAAAAAAATTATGGTTTGTTTTAATCTTTTAATTAAATAAAGTCTATGAGGGAAAAAGCTAAACAACTGCTATAATACACATAAATAAATAACAAACATGGCAAAAAGTAGTCATAAGTAGGGTGGAAAAGGACGTGATCTGAGGGTAAAGGTAGAGGAGAGGAAGTCTGGAATGGAAACAGTGTTTAGATGGCTTACAGTAGATATTGAATGCCTTATCCTTCAACTGCAGCTCTGGGATCATTATAAAATGTATGGTAGGTGCATTTGCATGTGTGTGTTTTTGCGTGTGCTTGTTAACGCACTAGGGTATGCTGTCATATATGTAATCACATTCTAGTACATGAAAATGTCCCCATAAAAGATAACAATACTACTCTGGGCATATCATTTTTGGAAACGCTGTGGAAAACCACCTTTAAACAGCCAATCCTGAACATGTCAAAAGACAAACTGTTCAGTTGAGATGGCCAATTTACAGCAAAACTAATCTGCTGGTGGACATAGGTGTAACAGACAGGGTTGGGTAAGGTTAGTTTAACTGGATTACTTTCAATTACTTTTGGATGACTCCAATACCAAATATGCTCATAAAAGACAAAAGAAACTAAATATGAATAAAGTGACTCAATTTTGTGCAGGCTTGGGGAGTAACGGAACACATGGAACGGCAAAAATGATGTTGGCAAGCTGTTTGGATTTATTTTCATTTTTTTTCTGTCGCATTTTATGTTCGTTTTGCCAGAGATCAAAGCCAGGAGAGGAAGCTTACCACGTGTTGTGAGTCATAATTCTATTCATATTCAGTTTCTTTTGTCTTTTATTAGCATATTTGGTATTAGAGTAATCCAAAAGTAATTGAAAGTAATCCTGTTAAAGTAACCCTACCCAACCCTGGTAACAGATATTTGTAAAATTAATATACTGTATGCCTGTAATTTACATTATAGTTCAACATCCTGTAAATAAATAACATCTGGTTAACAAGCCCACAAAAACTTTTCTCTCGAAAAATGATACCTTCCTTATTTATTTACTCTTCTTTTAACTGAAATATAAACAAAATGGGCAGCACGGCGGCGCAGTGGTTAGCGCTTGTGCGGCACAGTTCATGTCATGGGAACCTGTCGTGGGTTCAAATCCAGCTCCAGACTTCCTGTGCGGAGTTTGTATGTTCTCCCCGTGCTTGCGTGGGTTTCCTCCGGGCACTCCGGTTTCCTCCCACGTTCCAAAAACATGCATTTCAGGTGAATTGGCCGGTCCAAATTGTCCCTAGGTGTGAATGAGCGAATGAGTTGTCTGTCCCTGTGTGCCCTGCGATTGGCTGGCAACCAGTATAGGGTGTCCCCTGCCCACTGCCCGGAGATGGCTGGGATGGGCTCCAGCCCCCCCGCGACCCTAATGAGGATAATGAGATGAGATGAGATAAACAAAATGATTAACTAAAACTCATACCTAAAGAATGTTCTATCCATCTATCTACCTTGGTCATATCCCTCAAGAGGGGTGACCGACAGCAAGACAAACACATACAATAACAAAGAAAATAAAAGGGAAAAAAATAGCAAAAAACACAAACAAAAATTTTTGGACCATTGCCAACCCAATTGCACAAACACCCAAACAAGTTAGGCACCTTGGCACCTAAGTTGGTCATGCTTTGGTCCCTCCAGATGAAACGGGACACCAGAAAGCGGCCATGTCACTCGAGTCAGGGTGACACAACACACTCTTTTGTTCAACAGCAGGGCCGACAACTTTCACTGGTTTACCCCTGCCGCATAATACAGGTGCCCAGCCCATCCTTAAGAACGCGTCCACAATCCCACTATCCTTTCAAGATGGTACATTCCTAGAGAATGTAAGAACCATAAAACACCCTTTCTATGAAATTAAAACATAAAACCTTTGGTTGTCCAATGATAGTTATTGATCTGCAGCCTTTAAATTGTACATATTTAATAGGCAAGGGAAAAAATAGAATCAACTAAAAGTATAAAAGCAAGGTCAGGAAAAAGCTCTAAGAAGCTTGGACTTCTGCTGAATAAAAGCATTTGCAAGATCGCATGGATGTTTGGTGGGATGTAATAGGATTACTGCCCAATTGTGTCAAATACATTTTTGTTTTGCCCATCACAGCATAAAATAAATGACTGTAATGTTTGCTTTAGATGCTATTATTGAATCCCATCATTTTTTTCCCCTGTACTGTTTTTTTTGTTTTCACTCTCAACAGGGAAATTGCAACGGCCTCACACACACATACACACAGGCACACACACAGCTAGTCAGCAAGCAGGATTAAGGCTTGCTTTTATATATTGACAGAAGCAATGGATGTCGGTTGTCTGAGCAGTGTGAGCCTTTCTGTTATCCCTGAGAGAGAATAATTATTTGTGTTTGAGGAGGCTTCCAGTTCATTGATATTGTGTTTGCCCCTTCCTGATTGCTGTGTTTTTTTGCATACGAATCACTCACGGAGGTTTTAGGTATTCAAACGTTTCTTTTCAAACGCATAACTGCGATAATTGGTATCCAGCACTCAACCCGCGGCTGTTTCCTGTTACCTTATGTGTCAAGATTGCCGATTCAGAGAACCTGCGACTGCTTAATTGGTGCCAACAGCCCGGACAGCTGATTGGCTGATGTACTCCTTTTAAACCCCTGACTTCCAAGAGATCCCTGTCAGATCGTTATGCGAACCGTTGCTTCCAGCTCGGCAAGCTCTTACGTCAGACTCTGTTCCTGCCCTGTTTTTCTCTGCCTGATGCCCGTTGCCAACCTGTTTCCGGACCTGACTCTGGCCCGTTCTGCCTGCCCGTTATCCGATCTGTTTTGCCCCGCTACCTGCCTGCCTCCTGTTGCCGTCCTTGTTTCCGAACTTGACACTGCCTTTGCTCTCCAGTCCTGGCTAACGACTAGTAATTCCCGCCTGTCTTTGACCCTCCTCGCTAGACACGGAAGTGCCACTTCCGCATCTCCTGCTCCTCTTGTCCGTCAACCATTGGATCGTGGAAGCAAGCCCTGCTCTCCCTTTTTATTAATAAAAACTGAGAAAACGAGCGCTATCGGGTCCTGTGTCCGTTTCTGGTCTGTGACATTATGTGTTATGCCCTGAACAACTCTGCAGTGTTAGTACAATAAAAGCAAAAAGACGCAGGGGAAAATAAAGCATAAAGGCTCTTTGAACTCAGTTGGGCATTGTCAGCACATAATTAATAGATAAAATATATACTTTTAAACTTTTAAGGACACCTCAAACAACGCTCCCAGGTAAAATGAGCTGCTTTTTAACAACCACAGTGAATACAAAGTCATCCAATGGTTTCTATGAGAATATTGTATGTCAGCAAATGCAATAACAACAAAAACAAAAAAACACAAGTTGTGGTGCTGAGACTCAAAGTGACATGGAACATTTCAAGGAGCTTGTCTAACCTGCTGTACTGAGGCACAGCTCCTCGTCACTGTTATCCTGACAGTTGTCCTGGCCGTTACACAAAAAGCTGCGGTCTACGCAGCGGCCGTTTCGACACTTGAAGCGGACCTCGGAGCACATCAAAGGGTTACCTGCTGGACAGAAGGAAAAAACACCGAATAAGTTCTCACCAACTTGGAGACATTATACTCTGTAAAACATTTTGTTTCCCAGGGCCATCACCATCCTAAACAGACATGCAAAACTGTTAAAATATACAGTGGCTTGAGAAACTATTTGGCTCCCTTGCACTTTGTGACATTTTGCCACATTTCGGATTCAAAGATCAAGATGTAAACCTGCAATTTCTTGTGGAGAGTAAACAATAAGTGGAACACACTTGATTGGATATTTTAAACTTTTTAAACAAATAAAAAACGAAAAAGCGGGCGTGCAAAATGATTCAGCCCCGTTACTTTCAGTGCAGCAAACTCAGTCCATGAGTTCAGTGAGGATCTCTGAATGATTCAATGTTGATCTAAATGACTAACGGTGATAAATGGAATCCACCTGTGTGTTATCAAGTCTCTGTATAAATGCACCTGCACTGTGATAGTCTCACAGGTCTGTTTCAAGCGCAGAGAGCATCATGAAGAACGGGGAACAAACCAGCCAGGTCTGAGATACTCTTGTGGAGAAGTTTAAAGCTGGATTTGGATACAAAAACATTTCCCAAGCTTTGAACATCCCAACGAGCACTGTGCAAGCAATAATATTGAAATGGAAGGAGTATCAGACCACTGCAAATCTACCAAGATTGGGCCGTCCCCCCTGAGCTTTCAGCTCATACAAGGGGAAAACTGATCAGAGATGCAGCTAAGAGGCCCATGATCACCCTCGATGAACTGCACAGGTCTACAGCTGAGGTGGGAGAATCTGTCCATAGGACAACAATCAGTCGTATACTGCACAAATCTGGCCTTTATGGAAGAGTGGCAAGAAGGAAGCCATTTCTTAAAGATATCCAGAAAAAGGTGTTGTTTAAAGTTTGCCAAAAGCCACCTGGGAGACACATGTCATATAATAGTTCTATTTGATAATGCAAGTACGGTATATTTGTGTTTTATTTTTTTATTTGTATTTCGAGTTGCAATGAAGTAAAAACACATATTGGGTATGAATAAGCTACAACAATCTGTCTTATTTTGTTGATGTTAAAGAGATGGTTATGTCTTTCAACCCAGAGCAGATGACACGTTAAAACTGTAACATTTCACTCATGAGACAGAAAAATACGAAAAAAAATATATGCGATTTTTTTTGCATTAGATGTAAACAGGAAATTGATGAGTACAGGAAATTGATTCAGGACTTTGTCCAATGAAGCGACGCTAACCACCTGCACCTGAACACCACCAAGACCAGGGAGATGGTGGTGGACTTCAGGAGATCTTCAACTCACCCGGGTTCTGTAACTATCAAAGAATGTGTAGAATTTGTCCAGACCTACAAATACCTGGGTGTGCAGCTGGACAATAGACTTGACTGGACTGCCAACACAGAAGCTCTATGCAGGAAAGGTCAAAGCCGACTGTACTTCCTCAGAAGGCTGGCCTCCTTCAACATCTGCAAAAAGCTCCTACGAATGTTCTGAGACTGTTGTGGCAAGCGCCCTCTTCTATGGGGCAGCGTGTTGGGGAGGCAGCGCCAAGAAGAAGGATACCTCTCGTCTTAATAAACTGGTGAGGAAAGCGAGCTCCATTGTGGGCACAGAGCTGGACAGCCTGACAACTGTACCTGAGAGACGGGCACTGAAAAAGCTGCGGTCAATCATGGATAATTCATCACTTCCACTACACAGCGGAAGAGCAGCTTCAGCAACAGACTGCTGTCACAGTCTTGTTCCACGGACAGACTGAGGAGATCATTTCTTCCTCATGTCATCAGGCTCTTTAACTCCACCCGGTGGAGTAAAAGCCCACATTAAACCCCACCCCCACATTTGCATATTACCCAATTTTTATGACAGTGTGTATTTTATGTAGCACTATTTAAATACTCTATACCAACACGTTACATTGGGTATTTATGTATTCTACTTTATTATTATTTCATTTTCAACACAAAGATACTGCTGGAAGTGTGAATTTCTCTATGGGGATGAATAAAGTATCTATCTATCTATCTATTGATCTAAACCTGTTAAGTGTTATTGTAATGAGAAACTTACTGCAATTGTCCTCGTCACTCCCGTCAGGACAGTCACTAAAGCCATTACACTGGAAACGTCCAATGATGCAGTGAACGCCGTTGGCACAAGCAAAGAAGGTAGGGGCACACTTCGACTTGACCTTAGCTGCAGTAAATGTAAAAAGGAAAAGAAGAACATTTATACATTAGTGTCTTAGAAGAGAAAAAAAGACAATAAATACATATAACCCAAGTATACAATAAAATGCAGTAACAAATAATAAGTTCATTTAATCAGGGGTGCTAATTTTAAAAGTGGTATGCTCATTTTACAAACTACACACAAAATGTAATTTGTTACTTGAACACCCTGGAATTATATTAAAAAAATTATCACAGCAAAAGTTGGGTTGAGCGAGGGGGCTGGGAATCCCCTCCTCTGTATCAGTCTCCCAGAGAGAATCAGAAATATGAACGTGTTCCTGACTCTTGCCACCTCCCACTAGGGGGATATGGCTCTGATATATATATATATACATATATATATATATATATATATATATATATATATATATATATATATTATATATATATTTATATTCTGAAAGTGGAAAAAGAAGCGGAAGGGGCGCAGGCTTCACTGTGTTTAATGCAGGGGTGTCAAACTCGTTTTAACTCGGGGGCCATATGATAGAACAAACATTCTGTCGGGGGCCGGACTAGTAGATTAAAGAGAAAGAAAAAGAGATAAAGAAATAACAGAAAGAGGGAGGGAAAAGGAGAGATGGCGGAAAAAAGAAAGAAAAAGAGAGAGAGGGAGAAACACAAGATAAAAAGTTGTGAGAGAGGGGGAAAAGAAAGGGAAAGGAAGAAAGAAATCCAAAGAGAAATAGAAAGACAGAAGGAGAGAAAGGAAAAAAGAAAGCGGGAAGGGTATGAAGAGAGAAAGAGAAAAGAGAGAAAAGGAAAACAGGGAGTTAGTGAAAAAGAGGTTAAAAGACACACAGAGAGAGAAAGAGACAAAGAGCAACAAAGGAAGAGAAAAAGAAAGACACCAAGAGTGAAAGTGACAGAGACAGAGTATGAGAAAAGGGGTGGATAAGAAAGAGAGAGAGAGAGAGAGAGAGAGAGAAAGAAATACAAGTACAGTGTCATCAACTTGACATATTTCAACCTGCAGCTTTTTTTTTCTCTTGCGCTTCTATGAGTGTTGTCTCGCGTGCCGGATTCAATCCCTTAGCGGGCCTGACCCGGCCCGCGGGCCGCCTGTTTGACACCTGTGGTTTAATGCATGTTTGTACTTTTCCATAAAATTAGTAGAGGAAAGCCAAGAGGCTGATGTGTTTATCTGCGGATACGGGTAAGAAATACAGGGACAATAGAATAAAAAACCTTAAATGTTTAAAACGTCACAGCTTAAATAGAAAGACAAAAACAATTTCAGTTTCACAATGTTGCAGTCAGAGTTACAGTCTCAAGTGGCACAAACATATTTGGCGTATCACAATGGAAGCAAGAGCAATGGAAGAACCAGTCTTTGAGATGAAAAGTAATCCGGACAACAAGGGAAGAAGCTGGGCCTCAGTCCAATCCGTCTTTATGTATCCTGGGAAGCTTTTATTTACCTGGACAGCAAACCCATAACTGGCAAAATCCCATTAGGCACAGCATAATATACTCATTGGACTCAAAAGAGGAAAGCGACACGAATGCATTGAAACATAAAAATAGGAATCTCACAGAATTTACCGTAAATTCCGGACTATAGGCCGCTACATTTTCCCCTAACTTTCAACCCTGCGGCTTATTCAGTGATGCGGCCAATTTATGTCATTTTTCTAACGGCCGCCAGCGGCGCTCAAGTGTTGCTACCATTAACTGCCCTGTCAAAGCTATATTATTATTAAAGCTTTAAAAACTCTCTCGGTGTATCTTCTTTCTTTGTAAATATGTGTAACTTATGTATAATATGTATTTGCAACTGTATATTTTCGTAATGTATTTATTTGTATTTAATTTAGACACTTATTCTGATATGTTTTGCACGGGTGGTGAACGAAAAATGAGGGGCGGAACAAACGCGGGGTGCCGAGTTTAAGTGGGGACCGCTAAAGGTGAGGGACAGACAAGGAAAGAAGAGGGGGTAAAAAGTTGGTTAAAGAAAAAGGAGTTGCGTGAGTAAATGTGTTCATCTGATATATTTTTCCCACCCTTACCTTTGGAAATATACACTTTTTTCCTTGGATTACTTTCAACGGGACCCGGACTCTGCAGGTCTGCATCAAACCTTAAGTACCAGTATCATTTTCCGTTCATTTTGCCGGTTGTGAGTTTTGGACTGTGGATTTTAATGAAGGACATTTAGTTTCAATCGCGGGACTTGAAATCGGGTTTGGGTTAATTTTGTATTTGTGTTACATGTTTAAATGTGGGCGCGTGCGGCTTATATACAGGTGCGGCTTGTCGATGTACAAAATCGGTTTTCCTCTTAAAATGTGGTGGGTGCGGCTTATAATCAGGTGCGCTCTATAGTCCGGAATTCACGGTACCTGTGAAAACATGTCAAATATTTCTGTGACAATGTTGGTCTACTTATGTGCTATCGTTCTTTAAATAGGGAATTTCTTCCATCAGTTAAATACATAGCTATGTTTTTCTTAGTTTAAAGATCTCTGTGACTGCTGCAAAACCACCCATTCACTTCCTGTCTCATCTGCATCCTCATTACCACTTCTGCTGCTGGCAAGATTTATCCGACCCAGTATTTGTGTTCCCAATTAACTCAAAAGTCGCGTGAAGGGCAAGCTCGTGAAGGAAAATTCGTGGGTGGGAGAAACAGCAATAAGACCTTAGATGAATATGAGGATGCCAGGACAGATAATATGGTCTGAGAGGGACTTATGAGAAGATAAACACTACAGCAAACATGACCTCGTATAAAGGAAGATGTGTGTGGTTTTATTTTCATCCAGCCCGCATTTCTTAATCTAAAAAATGATTCAAAAGAATAGCTTATCTATATTGTCTGCTCCCCAATTACTGTCTAATTATTTCACTTCTAAAACTCTGTGCCAAATGTTGTTTTGACTTGCGCTGTAGAAGTTGTTTACCATAAGAACGTAGGTAGTTAGGTCCAAACTATACTAGTGCCTCGATCAATCCAGTACAAATGAACATGAATGAATGAATGAATGAAAACTTTATTTCGAACATTAAAATAAAAACAGGACAGAAACAATGAGTCAACAACAAAATAATGTCACATAGAATGTTCGAAAAGGGGTAGTCAGAAGTGAATGCTTATTTTCCCTACCCCATTAGCTTCCCTATTAAATACATTTTACAAATCCTCTTTTTCTCTTGTGTCTAATGTAACAAAATCTCACGGATATACTTATTACATAGGTCAGATATCAATAATTATAATAATTACAAAAATCACATATCTATACACTAATCTTCGTAATACCCATCCCTCAACGGCATAATCCCACTAGTTACCAAATATCACTGTGGCACCAATTATAATAACAACAATAAAAATAAACACAATATTTATAATGACAGTTATGATATAATAGCAACAATAACAACAAAGTTAACCATAGTTTTAAACACAGTATTTCAAATCTCACTCATATCCCATTTTCTGTATTTCGCCAGTAATGTTTTTTTGTATTTAAATTTGAACATATGAATAGTTGGACATTGTTTGATCTCATCTTGTCAATTATTTCAAAGTTTGACTCCACACACGGACACACACATACTTTTCCTGGTGGTTCTCACCTTTGGGATTATGAATTCACGACAGCCCCTCAAGTTATAATTTCCCTCTTTCCGAATGAACAATTTTTGGATGTTTTTTGGCATCATGTTTTTGTTGACCTTAAATAACAATTTTATTAAATAGCCCAATTTTAATAATTTGGACCGCATGAATAAAATGATCCCGATATTCTACCCTGTGTAAGGTTCATATTGCACGTTTTTGAAGGATAAAAAGGGGCTGTAGTGAACTTTTGTAATGATTGCCCCAGACTTGTGCACAATATGTTAAGTATGGCAGAACTAGAGAACAATATAATAAATACTTTGCATTATAATTTAAAATGAATTTGGCTTTATTGAAATGCTTTTAGATACCTTAGTTTGTATGTGTCTGATGTGTGTGTTCCAACTTAATTTATTGTCTATTATGACCCCTAAAAACTCAATTTCTGATACAATGTCTATTGCAGCACCATCCATTTTTACTTCTAAATCTTGATTTGCCTTGCGATTACCAAAGAATATTACTTTGGTTATATTTAAATTTAAAGATAATTCATTTATATCCATCCATACTTTTAGGGTTGATTAATTCACGATGAATGCAGGTTACCAAATCAATGTAGTTATCATTTGAATAGAAAATGTTAGTGTCTGCAAATATTACTAATTTTAATATAAAAATATCATTAATATACAAATTAAATAACTAGGATAGAACCCACAAAGAGCCACAATGAACCTTTTTTCTTAGATGCAACTACTATAAGAGCTGGATGTGGCAGAAGTGACGTAAATGACACAGCTTTTATAGCAGAACTTGCAGCTGAGATGCAATTTATCCATATTAATATTTTGTATAAGGTTATTGTAAGAGTATACCCAGTACAGGTTAAAAACTGAATCAATTCATTTAGACAGAAAATAATCAGGATAGTTATCAGGCCAGTTAATAATGATTTAATGTGTAAACATGAGTTGCAAAACAATTCAAGGACAATTGATCACAGTTGAACAATTTGATTTGGTCCGAGTGAGTGGCTTTACAATTATATTTATCCTCGTTAATTCATCATGCTACGGTTCAGTTAGAGAGGATAGGAATCAGAGGCACTTCTTTTTTTCACATGTATTTAAGAATTTGTTGTCATTACAGAGAATACGATATTTAATTCAAAAAGGTCTTTGATGAAAGGTGCTTCCCTAAAGAGGGGAAATTTATATATATATATATATATATATATATATATATATACACAGTGGAACCTCGCTAGTTCGCGGTTCCACTTTTGCTGGTTCAGAGCTTCGCGGGTCTAAAAAATATATTAAGCCCTTTGAGACTCTTTGTGATTAAGGGCTACACAAATAAAAATGACTTGACTTGACCTTACCTTCTCAATAAAAGCATTTATTGACTTGAAGCCATTGAGCGCGAGCTTATGTCAACTGAGGACACGGTGTGGACACTCTTATTTGTGAAGGGGAGGGGGAGGCCCTCACACAATGCTTAGTCACTGTTGTTTCCCAAAACGCTTCACAAACACTCATCAAATATTACATTTTCACTGTTTTCATTTTCAATATGTAACCGGTAGTGTTAACAAGCGAAATAAACTGCAATGGTTGCATGTGGTTGAGAGCGGTTAATACAATCATACTGAATGGTTCGTAGTGGTTTCGTCGCAGTCCTATTGTGTGTACATACAACATATTTTACTTTTTTTTTTTTTTTGTTATAACATGAATTTCACTCTCTCTCTCTCTCTACCCGTATTCTATATGGTGTACTGTATACAGGGGGGGGTATACTGTATACCTATATACGTTTTTTCAAGCATTTTTGAAGGGGCACCGCTACTTCGCGGATTTTCAGTTTTCGTGGGTGGTCTTGGTCACCATTAACCGCGAAAATCGAGGGATTACTGTATATATAAATCCAATTGTAATAAAATGATTGACAGTAATTACCGTTTTCACACATTTCTAAGGAGTGTTCCTTATACAGTAACAGGTGATAAATAATTCAAATGCAGCCCAGGCATTGCAAGCAAATCACGCTGACATACAGTACAAGACAATTTTTTTTTTCTCTGCTCCATTGTGCCTTCTCCTACATGCATCAGAATTCATGTCAGATAGAATGATTCCCATACTTGCTTGCTTTGGGTTTTGCCCCTCCCCAATATGCACCTCCATGCGCTTTTACTCTTTTTTTCCTATCCTCCCTTTAGGGAAGAATAACTTGTTTGGCATTGGTAGGCTCGGACTTTTTGGTGGACATGCATGATAGAGAAGCGTGCTGTTGAGAGAGTGAGGGGACAAGGTTGAGTAAAATAGGATTTTAAAGATTTTCCTGGCTTTGCTCAACACTAGAGAAGGTGAAAAATCAATCAATAACGTACGTCTCTGACTCAGGGTGTAAGCGAGAAGGTCAGGATTATTTTCAGATGAGGGATTTAAAAGAATACAAACATATCCCTGTGTATGCTTGAAATATGTAGTCATGTGTTCATGTGAGAATTTATGGTTCTTCATTTTCAGTGTCTTTAAATGCACAAAGGTAAAATAGAACACGGACATATAGTAATTATTTGTAAGAAAAGTTTGATATCATCCAGGAGTGCTTACATGGAACAAAATGAAATGTTCGGTCAATTGGACAGTCCCCAAAACATCTGGTGTAATCTCTCTCACACACACACACACACACACACACACACACACACACACACACACACACACACACACACACACACACACACACACACACACACAAACACGCACACACACGCACGCACGCACGCACGCGCACGCGCACACACACACACACAATTTGTTTACTTAAAAAAAGGAAACAATTCCAAATGTATGAATTTCTAGCAATGGAAAACCTTGGACCCCCTGGGCAACCAAAATCATATGCTGTTTTTTATGTTTTCATAATAATCAAAATAATAACAATGATAATAATAATAACAATAATAATATGGTCTGCATTTATATAGCACTTTTCAGGTCAATGAAGACTTCCCAAAGCGCTTTACAATGTGCTTCACACTTACCCAATAACACACACACACACACACTCACACACCAATAGCAGCCGATAAAGGTGCTGCCTACTGGTTTCAGAACACCGTGCCAGCTGAACTGAAGGCTCACTACGTGGTCGTCGTCGCAAAAACAAACAATTGTGAAAAACTCCAGCATGGACAAATTCCATCCATCCATTATCTGCACCGCTTATCCTCAGTAGGGTCACGGGGATGCTGGAGCGCATCCCAGCTATCTTCAGGCAGTGGGCAGGGGACACCCTGAACTGGTTGCCAGCCAGTCGCAGGGCACACAAAGACAAACGATTCACTCTCTCATTCACACCTAAGGACAATTTGGATAAGCAAATTAACCAAATAATAATAATAATTATAATAATCATAGTAACCATAATAATCCTAATAATAATAATAGTAACAATAAATAGGGCTACAATAAAAGAAAGTTCAGATGAAATGAAGTTAACTTACGGCAGCCTTTCTCATCACTCTTATCAAAGCAATCAGGCAATCCATCACATTGCCACCCTCCTGGGACACATTTGCCATCTCCACACATGAAATTCCCAGGGATGTTGCACTCTGTGGTGAAGTTATTCCCTGGAAGCAGCTGGCTCTCTGAAAACAAAATAACAAGCAAACCAAAAGGCATTACACCGATTATACCGCAACAAGGCACACGTTTATGCTGTGACTTCAGTGTTTTAAATCAGTTAGGGCATTTTCAGGGACATTTTACTCTGCTTAATGGGCAGGAATGGGAAACGTGGCCTTTAAGCCGGGATCTGACACCACGGAGTGTACAATAATGAGTGTCGCACTGACCAGGGGAGAGTGCTGTGTTGCTATGCTGGAAATGGTTACACGGATGGCCAGCTTCATTGCCCTAAAGAGTAAGAAGCTTTGCCTGCTGCCAAGTGATTTAGGCCTTCCAGCCATTAGTGACCTATTGCATAACAAGCTCCAATTGCAAAAATGTGCAAGAGTGTGCTTTTTCTTGCATGTTGCCATCACTTGTTTAAATAACAGGCAATTCTTATGAGGGAAGTACCTAAATGAAAATGTGGGGCCAAAACAGAAAATGTCCCTCGGGCAATGACCATATCAGCAACACTGAAATCGATTCTCATCTCATCTCATCTCATTAGCCGTACCGCTTATCCTCAGTAGGGTCGCGGGGGGGCTGGAGCCCATCCCAGCAATCATCGGGCAGTGGGCAGGGGACACCCTGAACTGGTTGCCAGCCAATCGCAGGGCACACAGGGACAGACAATTCATTCGCTCATTCATACCTAGGGACAATTTGGACCGGGCCAATTCACCTGAAATGCATGTCTTTGGAATGTGGGAGGAAACCGGAGTGCCCGGAGGAAACCCACGCAAGCACGGGGAGAACATACAAACTCCGCACAGAAAGTCTGGAGCTGGATTTGAACCCACGACAGGTTCCCATGACATGAACTGTGCCGCACAAGCGCTAACCACTGCGCCGCCGTGCTGCCCTGAAATCGATTACAAAATAATAATAATAAAATATATATATCGCGGGCAGCACGGCGGAGCAGTGTTTAGCGTGTGCTGCACAGTTCTGAGGTCATGAGATCGAACCTTCCAGTGCCGAGTTTGCATGTTCTCCCCGGGTTCTCCGGTTTTCTCACGCATTCCAAAAACATGCATGTCTGGTTAATTGGCCGGTCCCTAGAAGGGAATGAGTGAGCGAATTGTCCTGCGACTGGCCGGCAACCAGTTCAGGGTGTCCCCTGTCCACTGCCCGAAGACAGCTGGGATGGGCTCCAGCACCCCCGCGACCGAATTTTACAGTAGTCATTTTGTTAAGATAATAGAATAGAATAAATCTTCCCTTGTGTTTTACATCTCTTAAGGTTCGAGCCATCATCTTTTACTAATAGGAAGGCTATTTATATACAATCTGAGTTGAAGCAAAAGTAAAAATGATGCAATGAATCCCATCAAAGCAGGGAATATTAAATATTTTACAAAGTTCTTCATACCGCCCGATGCATTGTGAAGCCTCAATTGGTCTTCTCAGATGGGTATCCATATATTTTGATACACAGTAATTGAGTTTCTGTGGCTTGGGGGTAGGGCGCCCGCCCCGAGACTGGGAGGTTGCTGGTTCAAGCCTCGACCAAGTCATACCTAAGACTTACAACATTGGTACTCATTGCCTCCCTGCTTGGCGCTCGGCATTAGGGGTTGGAATTGGGGGGTTTGGTCACCTAATGACTCCCAACACATCAGTTGGGTTGGGCGAGGGGCTGGAATCCCCTGTATCAGTCTCCCAGAAAGAGTCAGAATGTGTTCTTGACTCTAGCCACCTCCCACTAGGGGGATATGGCTCCTGTGTATATATCATCTCATTAGCTGCACCGCTTATCCTCAGTAGGGTCGCGGGGGTGCTGGAGCCCATATCAGCAATCATCGGGCAGTGGGCAGGGGACACCCTTAACTGGTTGCCAGCCAATCGCAGGGCACACAGGAACAGACAATTTGCTCGCTCATTCACACCTAGGGACAATTTGGACCGGCCAATCCACCTGAAATGCATGTCTTTGGAATGTGGGAGGAAACTGGAGAGCACGGGGAGAACATACAAACTCCGCACAGGAAGTCCGGTAGCTAAATTTGAACCCACACAGGAGGTTCCCAAGACCTTACAACTGTGCCGCCCACACGCTAACCACTGCGCCGCACTGCCCCATGTATATATATATCTACATTTGAATCAAAAATGCGTTTAAACAATGCAACACAATCTGCAATTCTAAATTCCTTTTTCTTCCAACGAGAAAATACAGATGTGAAAAAAAACATTGAATCCTACAGAAGAAAATATTTTGCAGAACTGAAAACCAAAAAAGAAGTCAGTAAAAGGGATTTTTGATTTTTAATGTGTATATACGTTTTCTATTTTAGTGAAAAGTTTTTAATGAGATTTTGCCTTAATTTCGAAAGAGAATAATATAGGGGTAACATTAATAGTGAAAAGAGAAAAAGTGAATATGTGAAGCAGAAGATATCCATTAGAAATTTCTGAGCATCAAAACAAAGACTTTGCAGGTTATACAATAAAGAGCACACATTTACAGTCAATGATACACAAGTCTCAAAGGGCTGGCAACATAATCAGGCTCTGTGGAGGAGCAACTTTGTGAGCGCATGCATTCATGAGGGGGGTTCGGCATTCTTTTAGTTAAACTCACTGAAGCCTGCAGTAAAGTAAGCATAAAAAGTGTAAAGCTGGCCTTCATCAATTAAAAGCACCCCGCAGAGACGCACAAGCAAAGAGATGGCAAAGCAACAGATCAAATATGCCTTTAATAAGGGTCAGGTTTAGACTCTCCCATGTTCATGATGTTTTTATAAAAAGCTTTTTCCAACAAATTAATTGTTTTCGTCAAGTTTCATTATTGCTTTTGAGTTATTTTTGCATCATTTAGCTAAAGGAAATTCCAAAAACGCCTGCGATGAGATTTATCAAGCATGGGGACAGTCAGAGGACTGATTCTGAGTCTCTGAATACTGCTTTAGAAAGACAGATATATGCACACCAGCACAAAGGACATTAACGACAAAAAGTGCTGGAGTTAAATAGCCTGTTATGTGAATTTGTTTGTGATCCCATAAACTAAAGGTGTATTCAGACCAGGAAAAATCTCTGGTCGACAAGATCAAAAGTGAGATAGAGAATACACGTCCAGCTAGCGCTAACCCGAAATACAGGTAATAAAGCAATTGCAGTAAAGGGGCGGCATTAGCTCAGCAGGTAGAGCGCTCGTCTTGGGATCTAGGTTCAATTCCCGGCTCCTCCGTGTTATATGTCGAAGTGTCCTTGGGCAAGACACTGAATCCCTAATGCCCCCAATAAGCAGGTAGGCACCTTGCATGGCAGCTATTGGTGTGTGAATAGGTAAGTGTGAAGCACATTGTAAAGTGTTTTGGGAGGTCTTCATTGACTTGAAAAGCGCTATATAAATGCAGACCATAAAGTTGTAAACCTTAATTTGTGCTCAGGTCTCTGAGAATAGAATTGTCGCTCAGAGAATAGAATTTAAAACAGCTCTGCTGGTGTATAAGTCTCTTCATGGTCTAGCACCAAAGTACATCTGTGACATGTTGGTCCCATATGAACCATCTCCGACCCTGAGAACCTCAGGGACAGGCCTTCAGCTGGTGCCCAGAGCCAGGACTAAACAGGGAGAAGCTGCGTTTCAGTTCCATGCAGCTAAACTCTGGAATAGTCATCCTGATGATGTCAGATAGGCGTCTACTCTGACGGTGTTTAAGTCCAGGCTGAAAACAGCTCTGTTCAACTGTCCATACAACTGAAAGGGTTCTATCTGCACTCTTCACTTTTACTTTATTTTAATTCATTGATTTTATTATGTTTTATCAGTGGTTTTAATGCATTTTAAAAACCACATTTTAAATTTTCAATGTCTTTTCTTCTATGTTTTAACTGTAATTGTGTGTCTCATTGGCATTTCTGTAAAGCATTAAAAAAATTGCCTTGTGTATGAATTGAGCTATACAAATAAACTTGCCTTGCCTAATTTTTACTTGAGTAGCTCATCTTTCTTTTAATTAGCTATTGTAATGTACAGTAGTTCATGTGTGTTATTGCTTTGTAGCCAATCATTTGTCACGTTAGTGGAAAAGTCCCAATAATTGGTTATAATATCCTTGTGCCACAAAACCCAATTCTCGTGGTGAATAAGAATTGACAATACCCCAAGTGTACTGTACATTTTATGAGTGAATAATTGCAATATGATATGGTATGAGTCAGGTGCAAAATCATGGGTGTTGGCTGAAATTCCAGTTACAGTAAATTGTAAATTGCAACACCCTGTATTACGATACCAACTGTATGTAACATCCTACATGCCGACATTTCTTGTGTAAATATCATGTAAATTATAACTATAGCCTTATCCTCCTTGTTTTATTACCTTATCTTCTCTGTTCCTTTATCTTTACCTCACTGTGAATGTGTGAAACTGGAGTGTCATGCCCAATTTCGTTGTCACAATATGTTAACCCATTTTGTAACAATGACAATAAAGGTATATTCTATTCTTTTCTATTCTGTTCTAATCTATTCTATTCTATTATATTCTAGTGATTATTGCTAATAGTGGGTTTGCATGGAAGGATGCTGCTTGGGAGGGTGGGATGGAATCCCACTTGAGAAGACAGAGCTATGCCCTTGCACAATAGTATTTCTCTTTACACATTGGTTAACTGCTGTTAAAAGTGTCAATAAAAATTGTTCAAACCTTATATTGTTAGAATATGATATGATGAAATTGGAAATGTATTTAATTGCTGTTAAAAGTGTCGATAAAAACTCATATTGTTGGGATATATTATGATATTGTGTGTTTAATTGCTGTTAAAAATGTCGTAAAAAATTGTTAAAATGTCACATTGTCATATATAACGAAATTGTGAATATGCTTAATTGCTGTTAAAATTGTCGAGAAAAATTGTTCAAACCTCACATTGTTTATTTGCTGTGAATAGTGTCAATAAAATTGTTCAAACTAAGAAAACCTTGAAATCAACACAAGAACAATATTTGTTGTATTGTAAGAACAGGAGTGTGTTATGGGAAATAATATGTTTTTAATAGTGTGTGTTTGTGTGTGTTTGTCTGTCATGGCAGGCCAGTGCGTGGTATGGCTCTTTGACTCTCACAGTTAAGAATTTCGGCTCTTTGAGTCAAACTTGTTCGCCACCCCTGATCTACACCCTTTAACGTTCTCATGGTGTCCCCTACCATGTCCGCTTTGCAACAACAACAATAATTACGTTATCTAATTGCAACAGTTCGACTCTTAATATTACAACAGAAATTATCTTAACTACGCTGATGTTCTCTTTTATTTTATTTGGGCGTTTCAAAAAGGATGAATCTGAGGAGTATGTTTGACTTTATATGGGAAAAAAGAAGAAAAGACTGTGGTGTCGTGTAATACACTCCCCTTCCTGCGGTGTCACTGTATACTTATGCGCAGCCTTGTACTTGTGCTAGAGAACTACCGAAGAAGAAGTTGAAGACACTCTATGACTGTACCGTCCGTGCCTGTCTCTGAATCCGACTGCAACCCGACTACATACACAACATATTGGCGACGAGGATGACTTGGATCGGAATCTCACAACCCCCTGCTTTGCTTGAAACCCCGGGTGAGCCTACGATGTTGTACTCCACGTGGATTCAGATGTTCGAAAATTACCTGCTAGCATTGACTGCTAACGAAATGCCGGACAAACGAAAGCGCGCACTACTGCTGCACTGTTTAGGCACAGAAGGGCAGAGAATTTTTCTTTCCCTTCCTGAC
Source organism: Urocampus carinirostris (assembly GCF_059441175.1). NCBI lineage: Eukaryota > Metazoa > Chordata > Actinopteri > Syngnathiformes > Syngnathidae > Urocampus > Urocampus carinirostris. The sequence continues at coordinate 1,988,291 of NC_142355.1, forward strand.
ACTGGCACTTCTTACAAATCCGCCTGTGATGCGCTAGAAATTTTCTTTGTACCGAAGATTAATGTCGTTGCTCAGCGTACCAAGTTCCGTCAGCGTGCTCAAAGACCGGGCGAGACCACTGCTCAGTTCATTGCCGCATTGAGGGAATTAATTGCTAACTGTGACTTTGGCACGTTTGCTGATGATATGATCAGGGATCAATTCATTGAGAAGATGTCCTCTTCGAGAATCAGAGAGCGCTTGCTGCTGGAAACGGACTTAAAGCTTGACAAAGCGATCGCTATTGCTACACAAGTCGAATCTGCTATTTCAGAAGCTAATGCTATTACTCATGTGCACGTGTCCGACACTCCTGTGAAGTTTGTGCAACAAAGAGATAAAAGGAATCAGAGCAGTACACATACACAGCGCTCGAGAGATAAAAGGAATCAACACAAAACCTGCTACCGTTGTGGATCCAACTCTCATCTAGCAAATGACCCCAAATGCCCTGCTAAAAATGCAAAATGCAACCAATGTGGAAAAATTGGACATTTTAGTAAAGTGTGCCGCAGCGCAATTCCTACTCGATCAGTAAGAGAAGTTACTGTCCCAGAACTTACTGTGTGTCATGTAGCCCCTACAGCTGCAGTCCCAAAGCGCCTTACGTGTACAGTTGCTCTCCATGCGAATGATGAACAGTCAATTACTACTGACCTGCTTGTGGACACTGGTTCAGCAGTTTCAATTCTGCCAGAGAGAATTTACAGACAGTCATTCATGCACTTGCCTCTCTCAAAGCCTACTGTGCGTCTGGTGACCTACATGAAGAAGCCAATTCCAGTGTTGGGCTGTCTTCAACTTACTGCTACATACTGCAACCAGAGTGCACATACTGACTTCTACATAGTTCCTGACGGTACTCCACTACTGGGAATGGACCTGTTCACTGCACTTCGCCTCCACATACAAGATGGGCAGATTGCAACACCTGCCGCATCGGAGATGAGTTACACTGTCAACACTACAAATGCTCTAGGCGTTGCTACAGGTTTTCTACACAAATTTAAAGTGAGTGCAGACGTCCCTCCAGTCCAGCAAAAGCTACGCAGACTCCCATATGCCGTGCATGACAAGGTGTCGGAGGAGCTGACGAAACTGGAAAATGATGGCATCATGGAGATGGTGGCTGCTGTGTCTCCTGATTTTGCTGCATTCACTGCTGATGAGCTCTCCAGTGCATGTGAGGAATGTCCAGTGCTACAGAAGGTGCGACACTACATGCAGAAGGGATGGCCTCGTACTGCAAAAGGCCTTGACCCCCTCATCGTGCCATACTTCCGTGTGCGAAATGAGCTTGCCTTGCAGAACAGTGCCATTGTGCGTGGCACTCATCGTGTTGTGATACCACAACAGCTACAGGAAAAAATGATCCAACTTGCTCATGCTTCACACCAAGGGATAGTTCGCACAAAACAAAGACTGAGAGACTTGTACTGGTGGCCTGGAATGGATTCTCACGTTGAGCTCGCCATCAAATCATGCACCACCTGCTTGCAGCATGATAAAACCGCAACCACACTTACTGCACCATTACAGCCTGTGCCTACCCCAACTGCTGCCTGGGAAAAGGTTGCTGTGGACATTGTTGGTCCTATTCACTCTGCGCCTGCTGATTGCCGCTTCGCCATCACCCTCATTGACTATTACAGCCGATGGCCTGAGATTGCCTTCTGCTCAAATGTTACTTCTGCCTCTGTTATGACTTTTCTTTCCATTGTGTTTAGCAGAGAAGGTAATCCACAGGAAATTGTTACTGACAATGGCCCTCAGTTCGTGTCGACCGAGTTTGAAGCATTCCTTAGTGACAGGAACATCACGCACCGTCGCAGCTCTGTGTACTACCCCCAAGCCAACGGTGAAATTGAGCGTTTCAACAGAGTCTTCAAGGACTGTCTACAAACAGCCAACATCGAAGGTAAACCACTGAAAGCCTTCTTCACTGAGTTTTTACAGACTTACAGAGCCACACCACATGCTGTGACTTCAGTATCCCCCGCTGAACTGTTGCATGGTAGACCACTGAATACAAAGCTTCACATCACAGGTCTTCACTCCATGCGTCCCACTGCTGACAAAGGCAACATGCTACAAAACATACAAAACAAACAACGGAAGTCCAAACGATACACCGACAAACGTCGCGGTGCAAAATCACCCAGCTTCCAGATTGGCTCTGCGGTTCGCATCCGCAAACCTGGAATCATTGCGAAAGGACACTCAAGGTTCACCAAGCCACTGACAGTGGTAGCTCAAAAGGGTCCAGCCACTTATCTGCTGTCTGATGGAAAGGTGTGGAATGCTTTCCACCTTGCCCATTCTTCCACCTGTGCTGCTGTTTCAGCGCCACAGCCTCCTGATAATGATGCTTGCCTCCTGCCAAGCGACCAAGTTGCTGAGCCACCCGAAACCGAAACTGTGCCCTCAACACATCCCTCTCCTAGTGCACCGAGAATACGACATGCTCCTGCATGGCTTCAAGATTATGTGACTTAAAAAAAAAAAAAAAAAAAAATACAGAAAAGATGTGATGATGTAAAAAAAAAAAAAAAAAAAAAAAAAAAAAAAAGACATGATGAATGTTCATTGTTAAAAAAATTGTCATGTTTGTTTATGATGTGATCTTCATACAGTCTGCTTAAGTTTACAAGGTTTACACACTTTTGCTTACCGATATTGACAGTATAGTTCCTTACGTTATTGCTTACCTCTGATAAATATTTACCTCTAATCTGGTAATGAATATTGAAATGTATGTTTTCTACAAGCTCATACTTACCGAAGAGTTATTGCGTATTTTAGATTAATGCTACTGTTGTGTCCTATGCTAACAAAAAGGGAATATGTGGTGTCGTGTAATACACTCCCCTTCCTGCGGTGTCACTGTATACTTATGCGCAGCCTTGTACTTGTGCTAGAGAACTACCGAAGAAGAAGTTGAAGACACTCTATGACTGTACCGTCCGTGCCTGTCTCTGAATCCGACTGCAACCCGACTACATACACAACAAAGACCTTTGGCACAGAAAGAGCTACATTAAAAAAGGCTAACTGTACAGCTTTTGTTCGTCTTACAGGCCACAAACTAGCAATTAATTAGCTCCCAGTAGTGGCACTTGGCCACAAAGTCATTACAGAAGTTAGAAATCACAAGAAATTATCTACAATCACCGGGACCCGAGAGCAAAGCGGGCAAGGATAAAGGAAGAAGGCTCAACACACAGAGAGAGAGCACAGCTTAGCAAAAAAGAAGCGCAAAATAGCCTGCATTTCCTTTGAAACTGGCAGACTTTTATGTCAGTACTTATGCAATATAATTAAAGGCTTCGCTTGAAAAGACAGACAATAGATTGTGTTTGAACAGAGTTATCTGGCATGTTCTATAGCATGTTGTAGATAAAAGGTCATTCCCATTAGAATGTCTGTCTGTAAAAGGTTGAATCAAACATAGAAGTGACATGGTAGGCGAAGGCATTAAAACAGGGGTCGGGAACCTTTTTGACTCAAAGAGCCATAAAAGCAAAATATATTAATTCTATTTTGGGAAAGAGCCACACCATATATTATGAGACAAATTTACTAAATTGCTAAACCCGCGCCCCAGACAAAAGCTTAGTCTTCAGCACATTTATTTTTGATGATTTGATAAAAATTATGAAAAGAGAATAACGCCAGAGCCTGTGTCCCAAAATCAACAAACATACCACTTTAAACTAGTCTCTTTCTTGCAATGACTCAAGATCGGTTAAACTCATTTTGACCCTTTTTTTTCATACATATTGATTTCAAAACCAGATGCAAGCAGTTATTTGGTAAAAACGTCACAACATTCTGAGAACAGGGAGCCTGATGTGCTTACCTTTGTCGCAGACGGAGTAGGGCGAGAGATGGGAGGGAGTGCTTGCACTTTTTGCATAGCTACACCCATCCCTCCCACTCAACCAATCAAATAACTTTAAATTTTCTTCCGGTGTTTTGGCGTATTTACAGTTTGTTCTGTGGATTCATCATAAAGTATCTGAACACTGAACACAGATTATATAGTGAGCTTTTATGTAAAGGATTCTTTAGCGTTGTACAGCAAAAACTAGTTTTTTTTTTGTGACCCCTCGGCTGTAAATTGCAGTGAAAACGTGCCCTATATATTCTGCAAAGTACTGCACTACGATTCAGCTTTGGTTTGGCCTTGCGTGTATCTGAACAGGATTAATGGCTCAAGTTTTGAACGAAATGGAGAAAATTTGCTTGCAATCAAATTTGTTCCCGACCCCTGCACTAAAAGAACAAAAAATGTCACAAGAACACCTTTGTTTCTCTGGTTGTGATAGTCACATGTGAGGTGAATTCATTTTTAAATTAATTTAATCTCAAGCAAAAATCTGAAAATAAATACAAAATGCTAAAAGTGTTGACAGTGTGAATTTTTGTTAAATTATAATAAAGTACAAAAAGACTTAATAAAAAGTGTGTGGTGTGTCCCAGTTAGTGTCTCTATCAGCACCATATAGCATTGGTTGAAGCAAATTGAACACATTATTTAAGCAGTGTTCATTTGACCTGTGAAAAGTGATGGGTCCCGGGGACTTGCATGCTCAAAGATCTATGGGTCCCAACAGAGATCTATGGCTCCCCCAAAGCTTAGTGTTATCTGGGTTGAAATTGTAAATCGGTGACAAATATATAATATAAATCTATATATTCATTCAGTTTTAATCATCACAGTTTATTGGTAATACAAATCAGTTATCACTTCAAGATTTTTCAGTTGGCAACAATATTGTACATTATACAAAATGATATTGCTGAAATAATTATATTAGTCTATATATTCATGCAGTTTTAATCATCACAGTTAATTAGTAATACAAACCCGTTATCACTTCAGATTATTCAGTTCATATATTCTTCGTGGTTTGCTGTCAGATAATGGATGCAATACAAACAATACAAATTTTGTATTGTTTGCTGTCAGTTGTAATGCTTTCTCAGGGTCCAATCCATAATCATCCTCCTCATATCGTAACCAGGAATATAATTTAGTCCATTTTGGCCGAAAAGTCCAGGACGCAGGGACGCGGGGAAACGAGAACACTGTTTAAGTATTAGAACGTGTCGTATGACACAATTTTGACTCTACCTTGCTATTTTCCCGACAGAAACACATGTTTTAGTAAAATACTATCAGCAAAGCAAACTCAGTATTGAGCCTGATTCAAATGTGATTTTTTTTTCTATTATCTCGTCGGTATACCGGTTGGAAACAGCTATTGTGTTCATCTAATAATCAGAAGATGTTTGAGCCAAATAACAGGGCTAGAGTAAAGACGTTTTTCGCCAAATAGTTGTCCGGCATGTGTGAGTTTAACCTCGAAGCAATTTGACGGTCTTCCCATTTTCTACACTTTGAAGAAAAACAATTTTGCAGTCTTTGATGGAGTTTCTGGTGTCCTGATACATCGTGGATGTTAACAGGACATGTGTGTGACTTTATCATCAGTTTTCAAGGCAATTGGATAACACATAAAAAAGAGATCTAACACTTTTCACATTGCATACTACTTAAGCCTCCATGTGCACCACAGATGTGCAGCAGTTGCATACATATTACATAAAGGAAGTTTATACGTCTGTATGTGTTCCCTGCATGTGCATTCGACCATGTATCCCGGATGGATTCATACGCATGAATAATCTATGTCCCGGCCCTATGAGATAGAGAAGAAATGGCTCCTGGGCTTGTTTTAGATCAACAGTCCATGAAAAGTTTAGAACCATAGAGTATTGCTAAATAATAAATATTCAATTAAATTATTAAGATGGAGACACTGGCTGATGGACGCCCAATTTAGGTAGGACTGGTTGCAGTTCTATAATGGAGGATCTTAACTTAAGGGTAGCCTACTCAGTGAAGAAAAATAGGAACACTTCCTAGGACGTAGTGATTTTTATCATACTTAAACCAACTATGATGCATATATTCGAATTTGATAAATTATGGGCTGTCGTTGAGTGGCCATTTAGTAATCATGAAATATAAATAAGGCAGTCCTGGGAATGTTTCGGAATCTCGTTTGAAGAGCTTGATGAAAGGGGCTGGGGATAAGGAAATCTGTGCTTACTGCCCCTTCAAACCAACAGAGGAAAATGCATGCTGATAAAAGCATAACACTATTTTTAGTCAGGGTACCAGAGATGAAACAATTGGGAATGGATAAAACAGAAAGTCGTCCTGAAAGATAGAAAATAAACGCAGAAAAAAGTGCAAGGGAAACATTCCTTTCGTGTATCTGATGGTGTATAAAAAATAAATACATTTTAAATGTTATCTTGGTATTGTGTTCATAGTTTACATTGCTTATAAATAGTTTTAAGCATGGCTGTATGTGCAATGCGTAGAATAGAAAATATAATTTATTGACATTGTAACATGTGAATTCCACAAACAAAACTAACATTTGTCTCGAGTACCGAGAATAAAAATAGTGTGATAATAGAGTGTGCCTTTTCATAAGTCATCTATATCAATGGTGGTCCAGTGGTTATGACTTGGTGCTTTCACCACCACGACCCGGGTTTAATTCCCGTTGCATCCAACACGCAAAGTTTGAGCTGAGAAAAAGTCAAATTGTAGGCTGATTTTTGTTTGTTTATCAAAAAATAGGGGTGCACATCATACAAAGGAAATAAATTAGCTTGAAAAAAGGGGGTAAAAGGGTGGGTGGAGTAGTCTGTGGGGGTAATTTCTGGCCAAATAACAAATGTTCTCAGCACATATTCGTTTACCAGGTATTAGGTTACTGCAGCAACGCCTACGTCAAAAACGTGGAACCCAGAAAAATATAGCCACTCAATCAGGAGGGACAGTTGTACAAATGAATATCTCCCGTGCTACTCTATATATGATCTGCACTTTTTAGACTCAAACTGTCTCATCTTCTGTTACTTCTGCAAAAACACTTCAATCAATGAAATTAGCAGATTATTTAGTGTCATACACACGGGTTAGCTCCTTGGAGGTTACCGTAAAGCAGGGGTTGGGAACCTATGGCTCGCGAGCTATATATGGCTCTTTCCATGAGTACCTGTGGCTCAGAGACAAATTTGATTGCATGCAAATTTTCTCCATCTCGTTCAAAACTTGAGCCATTAATCCTGTTAAGATACACGCAAAGCCAAACCAAAGCTGAATTAAAAAGTAGTACTTCGCAGAATATATAGGGCATGTTTTTCCACTACAATTTACGGTCAAGGTGTCATAGCCCAAAAAAACAAAAAAAAGACAAACTCATTTTGGCTGTACAACGCTAAAGAATCTTTTATATAAAAGCTCACTATATAATCTGTGTTCAGTGTTCAGATACCTTATGATGAATCCACAGAACAAACTGTAAATACGCCAAAACACCGGAATAGAACTCAAAGTTATTTGATTGGGTGAGTGGGAGGGATGGGTGGAGCTATGCAAAAAGTGCAAGCACACCCTCCCATCTCTCGCCCTACGCCGTCCGCGCATATCAGGCTCCCTGTTTGCAGAATGTTGTGACGTTTTTACAAAATAACTGGTTGCATCTGGTTTTGAAACCAATATGTTTGGAAAAAAAAGGGTCAAAATGAGTTTAACCAATCTTGAGTAATTACAAGAAAGAGACAAGTTTAAAGTGGTATGTTTGTTGATTTTGGGACACGGGCTCTGGCATTATTTTAATCAAATCATCAAAAATAAATGTGCTGAAGCTTTTGTCTGGGGGGCAGGTTTAGCAATTTAGTAAATTTGTCTCATAATATATGGTGTGGCTCTTTCCCAAAATAAAGTTAATATATTTGGCTTTTATGGCTCTTTGAGTCAAAAAGGTTCCTGACCCCTGCCGTAAAATGTCACGTAAAAGCAAGGAGTCCTTCACCAGTTGCATTGTTATTTTGCAAATTCTTTCTTGATCATCACATTATAACATTTAACAGTACAGGAGCTCAGTGTTTTGTATTGCTTTGCTTTAAAAAGGTCATCAATAACACTTAAATCTGCATGCTGACATGTTAGATGTGGAGCAGTGCTCATGCTTGAAACTTTTATGGACTGTGGCCAGCAACAATTACTTAACGTTGTTGAAAAAAATTGAATACAAAAATAGTCAACAATGAATTCCATTGTCGACCGTTGTAGCCAGACAAAATAGTGAGGCATCTTACGTGATAAGAATGTCTGCTGAGTCTTTAATGCAGGATAGCATCTTTGTCTCGTGGGTTACCTATAGAAATGACGGCGTAAACATAAAGTATGCATACTAAAACTCTCCTTCAGTGCCCCACGACTTTTGCACTATGAAATGAAATGAAATGAAATGAAATGAAATGATTTGCATTAATATAGCGCTTTTCAAGTCAATGACATCCCAAAGCGCTTTACAATGTGCTCCACATTTCCCAATAGCGGCCTTGCAGCCATGTAAGGCGCTAACCTGCTTATTGGGGGTATTAGGGGTTCAGTGTCTTACCCAAGGACACTTCCACATGTAACACGGACGAGCCGGGATTCGAACTGGGATCCCTTGACCCCAAGACGAGCGCTCTACCTCCTGAGCTACTGCCGCCTCTTAGTCAAACAGCCTTCGCTAATTGTTTCGATTAGTCCAAACCAAATTCGAGTACTTGTTTTATTTACGGGGCAGCACAGCGGCGCAGTGGTTAGCGCATGTGCGGCACAGTTCTGAGGTCATGAGATCGAACCGCCTGTGTGGAGTTTGCATGTTCTCCCCGTGCTTGCGTGGGTTTCCTCCGGGCACTTCCACATTCCAAAATCATGCATTTCAGGTGAATTGGCCGGTCCAAATTGTCCCTAGGTGTGAATGAACGAGTGACATGTCTGTCCCTGTGTGCCCTGTGATTGGCTGGCAACCAGTTCAGGGTGTCCCCTGCCCACTGCCCGAAGATAGCTGGGATGGGCTTCAGCGCGCCTGCGACCCTACTGAGGATAAACAGTGTAGCTAATGTATGGATGGATGTTTTACTTACTGTTCTACTGCTATTAATGAGCCTATTATTGGTTTAATGAGATAAGAAATGTTTAACTTGATGTTATTTATTATTGATTTATCTGTCCCTAAAAAAACTGACAAAGTTTTGATCATTTATTTGTCTTTAGTGACCGAGCACTGTGGTATTTTTTTGTCAGAATCCATAGTATGTTCAACCAAAGACATATTTATCATTGTACGCATTTTTCTGCTGTTTTTTATAAATATCCACACAATTAAAAAAACGGCATGCTAAATTTAAAAAAAAATCATCCGGTTATTAAACTGATTGTTTCTATAGTTGGTGACTAGTCGACTATTCAAATATTCATAAGTTGTAGCCCCGTTATTAACGGGAACCCTGAAAGCTAGCATTTGCGTGTGAATCTATGTATTGTCTATACAATGTAGTGCCGGTGTTTACTGCACAAATGCAGTAAAATTCTTACTCACACAAAAGAAAAGCTCACATATTGGACCGTCGAAATGGCAGCGTTGTTATTTTTATAAAACGCTACAAGCAGGAAAATTAATGAAAATGCATAGTGTATTTTCATGTGCAAGGAGTAAGTACCACTTCCCTTTGGCTGAGTTGATTGCTACGAGTACTCAATATGCACATTAAGAAGAATGGCCATTCCAGTCTACACTTGCTCCCTTTAAAATATGTACTGTATATTTTGTTAAGTCTGTACAAGTGCAAGCTGTGACTAGCTTCAGAGGTCGGACAAGGACTCCATCATAATCTATCATCACAATTTGATGTTCCATCAGAGCTGATAGGTCCTGACCCAGAACAGACACGGTAGAGATCAGAGCCCCATGATGTTGGCATGTAATGAGACCTGCTTGACTGATTTCAACCCTAACAAAGGCTTTGTAGGTAATGAGCTGATATAAGAATTAGAGACATTTTGATATTTACTAAAAATGTACAAAATGCAAAGCCTGTAGGCCACTTCACGCTCATTCACAGTCACATAAAAGCAATAAATGAATGAATGAATGGCCAAAGCACTGACTGCGGTACAAATGGCTTCGGTCCAACATTTACTTCTCTGCACAGTGGCGTAAAGACAGCAATGTGAATGGTAAGCTAATACAGTAATCCCTTTCTGTATCGCGGTATCTATACTTCAGGGATTTTTATAGTGCATTGTGTTCTGCATTCTGATAGGCTAAACCGTCACTGTGCCCATTTTCTGCCTGTGTCTGCCTCTGTGTCAATAACACTGCGGTCTTAGTTGTACACCCAAGTAAAACAGCTACATTATGTATGTGCAAATGTTTTTCAATTTAGAGTTTTTATAAAAGCCTCATGTCGACAAAATCCTCTGGACCGACAAAACACCAAAAGGCAAAAGAAGATGCTTTCTATTGCTCACAAAGTTGGACTTTTCAACATTGTAAAGGAACGCCACATTGTTGTTTTCCCAAAAACATGGCGACAAAATATCATCTGAAGTAAAAAGTAGATTCAAATACAATATCGCAGAAAGATTATTTTCAAAATCAAAATTTGACAGTACAGCAGTTTTTAGTTAAAAACTACAGCACTTGTATTTATTAAATAAATGCTGTAGCCTGTAAATATAATCTGTTTATTGGTAACACTGTATATTAGAGTATTTAATAAATGAATACAGGCTTAAGGCTTGTATAAGTAACCTGTATTGTTTTGTACTGGAAAATAAACATATAATAAAATAATATTCTCTATAAAGATAAATAAAGTAAAGATTAACTTACTATTTGAAGATGGGCTTCAAGAGTTAAGCTACTTCCTCCTCCGTGGTAAAAAGTGGCCGAAAAAAAGCGATCCAACCATTTTCATCAAGCTTCCTTATTCGATTTTTTATTTCAAATGACACGGCTCGCCTCTTCTTTACACTTTACACCAAACATATTTAATGGATGAGGGTGATATTAAAGAATAAAAATGTCAAACTTCTTAGCGCGCTGAAGATGATGATGGATGATCTCTCACAGTGCCACATACCAGTAGCGGCGGAAAAAAAAACTACGGGACTGTCCTGTTGTTGGAATAATGTACATAAGTTATTCAACTTTACTATAATTTATGTGTGTTATACGTTTGCTTGAAATAGTGTGCTTACAAAGTAGGATGTTCTCACAAGCAAAAGTTTTCCACTGCACCCTAGAGAGAACTAAAGGTGTGAATCAGTTTCAGATTTGACCCGCAGGCCAAGGTTCTTTCCTAAAGATAGCGTGAAAGGAGTTAATCAGTCACATTTCAAATAACAAGTTGTGTACAGTAATGCTAATTGTAATTCACCCTGGTCAATCCTGGAAGGGGGATTACCACATGTGAGGTCCTTTTCTCAAGGTTTCTCTTTTCTCCTCACACTGAGGTTTTTGAGTTTTTCCTTGCCCGCATGCTGGTTTAAGATCAGGTAATTGTGTAATTTTGTAACTGTAATCCTGTGCAGTCCTTTGAGACATTTTTGTGATTAAGGGCTATATAAATAAATTTGACTTGACTTGACTTGACTTGTGCAAGAACTGGTTTCAACTGGAACATTTAACCTTCAACCCACCCCTTCCCCTTAGTGTTGAAACCACATTGTAACCAGGGCGTTCCTTTCTAAATAAATGGCAGGCAGAGAGAAGACTGCTTCAGAGTTAGAGGAGGGTTGAATGAAGCAGCCTTCCTGTCACTTTCCTTGCAAGTAAAACTATACACAATTCTCTGTGTCTTTTTGTATGCAGGTTTTTGTTACAAGTGTTGGGTTGAACCTGACACCAGTACTGGGAAAAAGGTGCACAAAAACTAAATCTAACTTAGTGCAACATCCCGTAAAAGTTGTTCGTACCGTTGTCCGTTACACAAATGTTTTTAAGTAGGTGAGTGTCTGTAAATGTTTCAACTTTTTAACTAAGGGAGTTTGACTCTGGGAACCCCCACAAAAACACTTGTGATTACAGCGATGATTTGTGGTCCTTGTCTTTTCAGCATATTAAAAATTACAGAATGAAAATGCAGATTAACTGTCTGTATTTGGCTTTTTGGGGGAATGCAAATGCTGATTAAAATCTGTAAACCCCGATACTTTGGGCTTTGTACTTTGTGTCCTCAGAGCATCGTTGGGTTGGAAAACATTCATTTAAAAATGTAAAAATAATCTAAGAGAATTTCAAAAATGCCAAAAAAGTTGCATGTGTGCTGCAAAAAGATGCCTGCCTCCAGCGAAAGATGCACACACACCAGCTAAAAGCAAGAGACGGGACACAAATCCCAGAATCCACATAGGCCACAGATCCCAGAATCCATAAATCCATCTCTCTAATTGGCTGCCTAGCATCTACCATTACAAAGCTCAGCAAACTCATTCAACGCACGTTCAACAGTGCACAGAAGAAGAAACCATGGCCACAGACTTCCAATAACTAGACATGAGAATGAGTCACGGCTTAAAAGCTGAGGAAGGTGTATAGGAAATACCGTATTTATTTGTGTATAACACGCACCCCTTATTTTTAATCATAAATCGGTAAACAATTTTTCTCAGGGGCAGCACGGTGGCGCAGTGGTTAGCGCATGTGCGGCACAGTTCAAGTCATGGGAACCTCCTGCGTGGGTTCGAATCCAGCTCCAGACTTCCTGTGCGGGGGGAAAATTGAGTCGGCGGCTGCTTGCCTTAGTTGCAAGACTTTGCGACTTAATGTTGATCCATATATAAGACGCACTGTATTATAAGGCGCATGGTCAGCTTTTGAATAAAATAAAGGCTTTTAGGTGCGCCTTACAGTGCGGAAAATACGGTAATTGTATTCAGGTACAGTAACAGAAAAATACGATGTAAAAGAATTACTGGTACATTTAGTAAAAATAAGGATTACTTTGCAGTATTACAACTTTATTTAAAAGCATACTGTTAAACACTTGCACGGCGGAGCAGTGGTTAGCGCGTGTGCAGGCACAGTTCTAAGGTCTTGGGAACCTCCTGTGTGGGTTCAATTCCAGCTACCGGACTTCATGTGCGGCGTTTGTATGTTCTCCCCGTGCTTGCGTGGGTTTCCTCCGGGCACTCCAGTTTCCTCCCACATTCCAAGAACATGCATTTCAGGTGAATTGGGCGGTCCAAATTGTCCCTAGGTGTGAATGAGCGAGTGAGTTGTCTGTCCCTGTGTGCCCTGTGATTGGCTGGCAACCAGTTCAGGGTGTCCCCTGCCCACTGCCCGATGATTGCTGGGATGGGCTCCAGCACCCCCGCGACACTACTGAGGATAAGCGGTGCAGCTAATGAGATGAGATGAGATTAATTTTTCTCTACTTTGTCTCTATTCTCTAATATTCGTCTCTGGTACCGCAAAGAAAAATAGTGTGACATTGAGATAAAATGTAATGATAGTAACACACAAATAAATAAAGTACTCCTTCCTGTGCGAACTACATTGATTTTAATTCAAGCACACCACCTCAAACGCCGAATTCACTATGGGGAATCTCACAATATTCCCCTCCCCACCTCAAAAACATTTTCTCTTCGGATCTACACTATTCAGATAGGTCACCCGTTTTTACTTCAAAACGGTGAATTTCTCCTTAAGGGATTTTCATTCCTGAATAACAATATTCGTTGTGCGCCGAAAATCGCCAGCAGCATCCTCGAGATAGTCCCTTTGAGCACCTTCACTAAATGTTTCTCAACTCGTTGGCACCATTTTAATTGGGCAGTGTTCCCGTTTGCCCGCGTCCCTGCGTCCTAGACGCATCATTTTTGCTGGGGACGCATAGTGTCAAGTCAACATGCGTCCCCGGGACGCAACCTTTTTGCCACAAAATTGTCATTATGACCCGATTACTTTTTTTTAACAAAGATTTACTGCACTCCAAACTTTTCGTCAGGTAGATCCGCCATTGTTGTTTTGGTCTCGCGGTTCGAGTTTTCGTCTGCACGCCGATCTCGGCCAACGAGATCTCGTTGTGTCGTGAAAGGAAGTCCGTCTTTTTTTAGAGAACCGGCTTTTTTGGCTCAACTCATTAAAAAGAGCCGGCTCTCAAACGGCTCACTTGCTTTGATGATTGATATTGCGAATTATGTTGTATAAAGAGGTTAAGAAAAAAAGGAAGTATAAAAGGAGAAAATAAAAAAAGACAGGTTTGTGGTTATCGCTTTAATCGGTATATTACCAACAATAATTTGATGCAGAAAATGAATTAATAATTTGATGATTAAAAGTGAATGAATATATAGATTTATATTATATATTTGTCGCCGATTTAACGATTTCAACCTCGATAAAACTAAATTTTGGGGACCCATAAAACCCTGTTGGGACCCATAGATTTTTGAGCATGCGAGTCCCCGGGACCCATCACTTTTCACAGCTAAAATGAACACTGATTAGGTCACAGGCTTTTGCCTCTGCAAAATAAATCTAAGAAGAAAAGAAAAAGCCTAAAGATCAATTACACTCCCGAACAGTATTTGGTGATGGGCTTCCTTATTCGATTTTCATTTCCAAAAATCTTCTTGGACTTGTACCTGGACTTGTAGATCGAATCCCGGCTCGTCCGTGTTACATGTCGAAGTGTCCTTGGGTAAGACACTGAACCCCTAATTCCCCCAATAAGCAGGTTAGCGCCTTACATGGCTGCACAGATCACGGCCGCTATTGGGAAATGTGAAGCACATTGTAAAGCGCTTTGGGAAGTCATTGACTTGAAAAGCGCTGTATAAATGCAGATCATTTCATTTCATAATGCCTTTCGAATGCAAATTTACACAAGCCACTTCACGACACAAAAAAGATGGGTAAAGTTTGTTTATATATGTTGAGCGTGTTGGTGAAATGTAGATACAGCGAAAACTGTATGAGACACAAATTGTATTATCTGTAAAACGAAGGAATACAAAAACCTTTGTGTTTTGTGCAGCGAGGTGCTGGAAGCCCAAAAGCATTACGCTGTCAAAACTGAAGCGGCATTTGGAAACGAAACCGCTGTCTCAAAGATAAACCTGCTCAGAACTACAGACGAAAACACGAATACCTTCAATATCTACTTATACATATGCTAATCAGAAGAAACTTTATTTTGTGTACAGTGGAACCTCGGTTTTCGAACGCCTCTCAGTTGGAACAAATCGGAGTCCGACCCAAAATGTCGAGAAATTCTTGCTTCGCTGTTCGGTCAAAAAATCGGTGCGTACGCTAGGGTGCCATGCTGAGCGGCGTACAGGTGTGCATCGTGTAGATCGCCCCCCACCCCTCGTGACCAACTGTTATCGCGTGCGGACGTGCTTCGTTTTGCTTTCGCTTTTAATATAGGTGTAGGAAGTGTTTTAGCCCCTAATTATGCCTCCGAAGAAAGTCAGTGCAAGCGGCAAAGTTGCTACAGGTGAAAAAAGAAAAGTAGTGCGTACAACTATTGCATTTAAGAAAGAAATAATAGCAAAATATGAAGGAGGTGTGCGAGTGTCTGATCTAGCCTGCGCCTTCTGCTGACCACCACAAAGGTAAGAAATCCTATTCATAATTCTTTTCTTTATCCTTTTTTATTTTTATTTTTACACGTTCATGTTAGCGTCATCTTTCGTACGGAAGATAACAATAACGCAAACGTACGATTAGCCTGGGTTAGCTTTATGTTTACGTTAAACATTCAAGGTAAACATTCAGGGTGTTGGAACGGATTAAAACGAATTACATTATTTTTAATGAGAAAAATGATTATGGTGATTGAACAAATCGGTTTTTGAACAGGGTTCTGGAACAGATTATGGTCGAGAACCGAGGTTCCACTGTATTTGAACAATTGAAATTCTGCACAGAAGTTGCTACTGAGGAAGTTTTATTTTCCTCCCACTTAGCAGTGTTGATTGTCTAGGTTCAGCAAGTAAGGTTTCTCTGGTAAAAGTACATGTTTTAAAATATCCAGTGCCTAGGGAAAGTATAGGCCCCTCAAGAACTTTTATATTTCTATTCTACTTTTATAAACATATTGTCTCATTCAAGGCTTCAAACTTAAAGCTAAAAAGCTGAAAATATTTTCTAAGAATCAACAAGATGTAAGACACTATTGTGAAGTGGAACCATATTATTTCCACATTTTTCTATTATATTTTTGATGAAAAGGCAGTGTTCATTTGAGCTGTGAAAAGAGATGGGTCCCGGGGACTCGCATACTCAAAAATCTATGGGTCCCAACAGAGATCTATGGGTCCCCTAAATTTAGTGTGCTCCATGCCCTTACAAACTGTCGTATTTTCCCTTACAAAATACAAAAAAATCTTTTTTTTTTTACCAAACATGTTTATTTATGTAGTTTAACATGTTATATTGTACATGTGTTTCCTTATATCATATATATTGTTAATAAACATTTTGTTGTGAGACACTGAGTTGCTCGACATGAATGAGGTTTATTATAAAAAAAAGTTAAAAAATGAAGTCGCTTGGACGTTCACTGTAAAAGGAAAAAAATTTAAATATATCCAGTACCAATACAAGAAGACATCTGGTGTGAAACATTTATTTTGCAGATTTGCAAATATATCTACGTTTTACATTTGTCATTTTTAATCTTGCATGTCCATTTACATACAACTTTTAAATCTTAAGTAAATCGTGGGGAATCAGGGGAAAGAGAATACTAAAATCTGTACGGAAAAACGCAAATTTGTCAATTATGGCTACCATACCGCATACACCGACTATCATGAAATGGCAAATCAATCAAGTCAAACGAGTTCGCCGCGGTAGCCTTCATCTCGGTGTTCTCCATCCGGGCACCGGTGCTGTGGAATGCTCTTCCCCCTGAGATCCGATCTGCAACCTCAGTGGAAATGTTTAAATCTAAGCTTAAAACTCACTTCTACTCCATAGCATATGAATAACCTACTCTTCTCGTTGGCTGAAAAATAGTCTGTGTAATATAGTGTAATAATCTGTGAAGCCCTTTGAGACTCTTCGTGATTTAGGGCGTCACAAATAAAAATCACTTGACTTGACTTTGATGCTACTGTGCGCATGCGTCTGCCGCCTCGGATTTCATGTCGTAGTTGTGTAGTGAAAGGAAGTCCGTCTCTTTTTAGAGGACCGGCTTTTTCGGCTCAACTCATTAAAGAGAGCCGGCTCTCAGACGGCTCACTTGCTTTGATGCATTATATTACGAATTATGATGTTGTAAAAAGAAGTTAAGAAAAAAGTAAGTATAAAAGGAGAACATGAAAAAAGGTATGTGGTTATCCCTTTAATCAGTATATTATCAACAATAATTGAATGCAGACAATGAATAAATAATTTGAATAAGAAAATTCTACTAAATTCTATTTGCATGTATTTTTTCTTCTACAGTGAACGTCCAAGCTACTTCATTTTGAACTTCTGTTATACTAAACCTCATTCATGTCGAGCAACTCAGTATCTCACGACCAGGGTTGGGTAGGGTTACTTTAATTTGATTACTTTCAATTACTTTGGATTACTCCAATACCAAATATGCTAATAAAAGACAAAAGAAACTAAATATGAATAAAATGATGACTCACAACACGTGGTAAGCTTTCTCTCCTGCTTTGATCTCTTTGATCTCTGGCAAAACGAACATAAAATGCGACTGAAACAAAATGAAAATAAACCCAAACAGCTTGCCAACATCATTTTTGCCGTTCCATGTATTCCGTTACTCCTTAAGCCTTCACAAAACTAAGTCATTTTATTCATATTTAGTTCCTTTTGTCTTTTATTAGCATATTTGGTATTGGAGTAATCCAAAAGTAATTGAAAGTAATCCAGTTAAAGTTACCCAACCCAACCCTGCTTACGACAAAATGTTAATTAACAATATATATAATACAACGAAACACATGTGCAATATAACATGTTAAACTACATAAATAAACAAGTTTGGAAAAAAATATGGTGCAAGATTATTTTGAATTTTGTAAGGGAAAATAGGACAGTTTGTAAGAGCATGGAGCCCTGGAGCTTGACAGGTATGTTAACAGGTCGTGTTTATTAGTTATGAATATGCTGCCATTACTTAATACACAAATAGAAATATATTTTTTCAACATCAGGACATGGTGTCCAACTTTTCCTATTTCTGTTGTGTGGAAAGACTACACGAAACCAGTAAAGTGTCCCGTTATGTGTCGATGTAAAGCCGTTGGAAGTAAGTCGCGTAGCGGCCCGTCTGCCATAGTCCGCCCGGGAAACACTTTTTTGGGCTGGCGTCACGAGTTCCCCTCGTTGGGGGAAATCCGGAAGGATGAAAAGTGTGGATAGCTACTAGTCGCTTACACCATTGAAATAAACGAAGGTATCACAAAATCCCTCAACGACAGTCGCCATTTTGTCCAAAATACACATTTTTTCTCCCCAGAGAGCGAGAAAGCCTCCAGGTTGTCGGCGGAGAGATACAAACACCACGTCGGGGAGCGTCGGCCCCTCCTCCCCAATCCCGCGACCACCCGCGCATCTCCCACCATTAGGTAAACTTTTTAAGTTCTTTCAAACTTACCAACTGTTCTTGAGCTGAGTAGAATGTACCAGATCCACATCATACGCCTTCCTTTTCTCCCGAATTTGATTCTTTTTGGGGGCCAAAAAGTGGGGGTGAAAAACTTCCTCCGCGTCGCATACGTCGCCTGTTGGACTTTTGCACAGAACTACTTTACCGCCGTCCGAGTAAAAAAGGCCATTTTGTTCAATTCGCGTAAAAGTAAAATATGAGTTGAAGTTAGATTTGGTGAAAAGGGTTGAAGACGGTCGTGGGGCTTGGCGGCTGGCTTGGCTTGGCTGAGGTCGCTCCTCTGTTGTTATTGGAGGCGGAGGCGGAGACAGCAAGCCGGCGGCAGGGGTCGGCCTTCTGGGATGGCGGCTCCCGAACTGCCGGGCTGCCAGAGAGCCTTCCATGTCACCATCAGGGTTGGGTAGGGTTACTTTACCTGGATTACTTTCAATTACTTTTGGATTACTCCAATACCAAATATGCTAATAAAAGACAAAAGAAACTAAATATGAATAAAATGATGACTCACAACACGTGATAAGCTTTCTCTCCTGGCTTTGATCTCTCTGATCTCCGGCAAAACGAACATAAAATGCGACAGAAACAAAATGAAAATCAATCCAAAACGCTTGCCAACATCATTCCATGTATTCCGTTACTCCCCAAGCCTGCACGAAATTGAGTCATTTTATATTGAGTTTCTTTTGTCTTTTATTAGCATATTTGGTACTGGAGTAATCCCAAACTAATTGAAAGTAATCCAGTTAAAGTAACCCTACCCAACCCTGGTCACCATGCACGTATTCAACTGATGAACAAGATTTATTCTTAAAACAAAAAACATTTCCAACTATATTTTGATGACGTTAAATCATTTGTTTTAAATGGATAACGAAATTGTGAATATGCTTAAGTGCTGTTAAAATTGTCGAGAAAAATTGTTCAAACCCCACATTGTTTATTTGCGGTAAATAGCGTCAATAAAATTGTTCAAACCAAAAAAAATTATATAATGAAATTGTGAATGTATTTACCGTATTTTCCGCACTATAAGGCGCACCTAAAAGCCTTTATTTTTTTCAAAAGCTGACCATGCGTCTTGTAATACAGTGCGCCTTATATATGGATCAATATTAAGTCGCAAAGTCTTGCAACTAAGGCAAGCAGCCGCCGACTCGATTTCCCCTTGTAGGAGAAGTCGTTTAAGGTGTATGCTGGGATTTATATACCGGCGTTTCATTTCCTAACCAATGTGTCAATCATCATTTGAATCAGTCACTATTGGCTAAAGTTATTCAGTGGTAAAGGGGGCGGATCCTTTTTATCATTTACAGGCTCGCATAGGCTAAAGGGGCGAAACAAAGCCTGCAATTGGCCGAAAAAGATGAATGTGAATCACACATTGGGTTGCACTACGGCACAAAGAAAACATGTTTTACTATTCTGTATTTGCCCCTGCTTTTATATTACTTTCATCAGAGCTGTTCGGTACTCGCAACACATTAGGAAACAGGAAGCGGGGGTGGTTGTGAACAGTGATTTCATGCTCATCCTCTGGGTTTTTGCTGAAAATGGTAAAAGTAAGAAAAGGCATGTTTTAAATACTGTCCGAAGGTCAACTCAAACCACCAAAAAGATGAGAAAAGAGTTTATTAGTACTTGAGCAATAAGCTGACTGAGGCCGTGATTAGTGTTTGAAATAACATCAGCCCGGACGCCCGGGGCGTGCATCTTTTACTTCGGGCGTAAGACTTACAAAACGTCTCCGCCCGGGTGGCCGACAACTTTTTAAAGAAAGAAAAATCTTTCAGGTTTTTTTTTGTTTTTTTTCAAATCAAACGGTTGCTTTATTCCGTTTTCGAAATCTTCGTTCGGTTTGGAAATTTCGGAATTTCGGTTTGTTTGGCAATTTGCATACTCGGCAGCCGATCAGAAGCCTGCATCGAATAACTTCGTGCTTCCGAACTTTCCCGAGCGCTATAAGGTCGTGCATTTGCATACCATGTTCCAAAGTAGACGCACAGAGTACACAAGAAAAAACGATCAGTGGTTAGGAATCAAGCCAAAACCTCATCCCCAGAAGAAAGATTCAAAAGAAGCTAACAACATTTATGACGCTACAAAACGTAAACGTACATTAAAAGCATCGTGGAAAGAGGAGTTCTCGTGGCTTGTAGCAGATGACGCAACGCAAACATTGCATGAATGAAGATGAGTAAATACAGGTACATACTGATGGCAGATGGAAAACAGTGATGTCATATTCATGCAATGAATGTTAAAAGTAGATTAATCATAAACTTAATTCTAGAGTCTTGTTCTGTTATGAAATGAAATGAAATGATCTGCATTTCTATAGCGCTTTTCAAGTCAATGACTTCCCAAAGCGCTTTACAGTGTGCTTCACATTTCCCAATAGCGGCCTTGTATTACAGCCATGTAAGACGCTAACCTGCTTATTGGGGGTATTAGGGGTTCAGTGTCTTACCCAAGGACACTTCGACATGTAACACGGACAAGCCGGGATTCAAACTGGGATCCCTTGATCCAAAGACGAGCGCTCTACCTCCTGAGCAACTTCATGCAGAAGTTCGATAAGAAACCATTTAAACTGATGCTGGCAAACGACTTTGATTGGGTGAGCAGTACAGGTGGGCGGATCCCAGCACACAGCGCAAGGCACTTCCTTCTCTCACTCTCGCTCAGTGCAATCTACACCGAAAGTGAATATGCTTATCATTTGCAGTAATTTGTGACATTTTTACAAAAGAACTTTGCATGCACATTGTTTTGAAACCGTTATTCAGGACAAATTTCATGGAAAAAAATGGCCTCAACACTCTTAACTGAAGGTGGAAGACAAATTGTAAATGGCATATTGACATTGATTTGGGACACAGGATTTGGCATTATTATCTTTTCATACATTTGATAAAATCATCAAATGACACATAGTGAAATAAAATGTGCAGAAGAATTAGCTTTTGTCTAGAGAGCGTCTTTGGAATTTTTTTCAATTTTGTCTGAAAATATATAATGTGGCTCTCTCAATTTCTTTTTAAAACATTTTTTGCTTTTATGGCTCTTTGGGTCAAAAAGGTTCCTGACCCCTGAATTACACCCTGGCGTCTGGCCTGAGACTTTCTATGCTATGGGAAACACTGTCTTAATTCACGTGGCTGTTGAGCGTCCCACCGTCAGCTAAAACTGTGATGATCGATGGAGAAACAAAACAGAGCATGCGATGGACCCCTATAAAAGCTTCCCTTTTTTATCACTAAACCACAGCTGTGTGCAGCCATGCAGCCTGCCTGGCTTCAAACAAACGGCTCCATTTGATCGTGTGCTCACCTGGAGGCAAGGACCCAATATCAGACTTTTCCAGATCACTTTATTCCTTTAACGCTGCTTTATCAAGCCAGACTCAGACAGTCCCAAAGTCCCTGGAATGGCATGTCATAAAATATATTTTTTTTCCATTAGCTTCCTCACCCTGCTTAAAAAAAACGTTTAATTTGATCTACAGGTTTTCCTGCAGATAAAGCTATAAGTAACCAGGAGCTAAAGTTTTCATAACCCGCAAAAGTCCATTAGTGTTGTCGGCAGGGTCATGTTGTTACTTTACTAGTTACCAGTTGAAAAATAGAATCCGTATTTTAATCCGAATAGTATAATATTGCAGTTATGTAATTTGACTAATCTCAATTATATTTGGATTACTCCCAATACCACATGGGCTAATATAAACTAAATCATATAAATACAATAGCAAGACCGAGCGAGTGATAATACAGAAAAAAACTACTATATTTTAGTTAAGATAAATTAACAATTTACTTTGAAAAATAATTGGAGTAAACCAAGGTAAGGTAGTTGCTTGTAGACCAACAAAAAGTGCTCTAATTCTTAATAAGATAGTATAGTTCATTAAGCAAACTTTTTCACATTACAGACAAGATATGATATGTTTTAGTTTACATTAATAGGACATTAATATACCTGTCAACCTGCACGGCTCCATGCCCGTACAAACTGTCGTATTTTCCCTTACAAAATACAAAATAATCCTGCACCATATTTTTATATATTTTTTTTCAGAATGATGCATGATGGGAAATTCCCAGGCGGCAGACGCATGGGCACAGTAGCATCAAATTGCTCGCTTTGTTTGCAACGAAAAAAACGATACCGAGATAGAGGCTACCGCGGCGAACTGGTTTGACTTGATTGATTTTCCATTTTGTGATAGTCGGTGTACCCATAATTGACAAATTTGCGTTTTTCCGTACAGATTTTCTTGTACGTCGTACACGTCTTAAAATGCATAATGAACGTACTTTGTACGGCAAAAACGTACAGGTTGACAGGTATGCATTAAGAACTCAATATTGTTTTAAACACACTAGGTGTATACCTTTTAAATTTCCCAAAAACTCTTGGATGTCTTGTGTCTAAGTTCAGGTTTTAATTGTGGGGATTCCAAACTTCTTGACAATATTCAAACTTAGTTGGCTAAAAAAAACATTCTCACAACATTACAATACAGTGAACATATAGAGGATTTTGAACAACATGTAACTACAAAGTACAAAAAAGACAATCCCAGTGTTCTGGTTTGCCCGCGTCCCTGCGTCCTAGACACATCATTTTTGCTGGGGACGCATCGTGTCAAATCAACGTGCGTCCCCGGGACGCAACTTTTTTGTCATGAAATTGTCATTATCTTTTTTTAACAAAGATTTACTGCACTCCAAACTTTTCGTCAGGCAGATCCACCATTGTTGTTTTGGTCTCGCGGTTTGAGTTTTCGTCTGCACGCCGATCTCGAGTTCGAGTTGTGTAGTGATAGTCAGTCTCTTTTTAGAGAACCGGCTTTTTAGGCTCAACTCGTTAAAGAGAGCCGGCTCTCAAACCGCTCACTTGCTATGATGCATTATATTACGAATTATTATGTTGTATCAAGAAGTTGTGAAAAAAGGATGTGTAAAAGGAGAAATTAAAAAAGACAGGTTTGTGGTTATCCCTTTAATCAGTATATTACCAAAAATATTTTAATGCAGAAAATGAAATAATAATTTGAATAAGAAAATGTATTATTCTGCTTAATTCTATTTGCATGTATTGTTTCCTTCTACAGTGAACGTCCAAGCAACTTCATTTTTGTTAATTAGTAATATATATGATATAACGGAACAAATGTACAATACAACATGTTAAACTACATAAATAAACACGTTTGAAAAATATATATATTTTGTAAGGGAAAATACGACAGTTGTAAGGCCATGGAGCCGTAGAGGTTGACAGGTATGCAGTACCTAGCACGTTCTGTAACCTTGGGAATATATGTAGTCACAGGAGCTCCATCAATTCATCTAATGAGATGATGAAATGAAGCAGGAGATGGCAGTAATGCAAGTCATGGGAGCTTCAAGGTGTCATGTCCTTGTCACCGGGGTGACAGTGAAATGCCAAGGCCCCGAGCGGCCCGCCAATGAAGTTTCACTCACTAGAGCGAGACTCCTCACGTTTATCTTAAATTTAATTACCCGCCTTTTGATGTAAAGAACATCTTTGTTTAGGTTTCAAGAAGCGTACACCCCACGAAGCTATGGCAGTGTTCTCGTTTTCCCGCGTCCCTGCGTCCTAGACGCCTGTTTTTTGCTGGGGACGCATAGTGTCAAATCAACGTGCGTCCCCGGGACGCAACTTCTTTGACACAAAATTGTCATTATTACCCGATCTTTTTTTTTTAACAAAGATTTACCGCAGTCCAAACTTTTCGTCAGGCAGATCCACCATTGTTGTTTTGGTCTCGCGGTTCGAGTTTTCGTCTGCACGCCGATCTCGGCCAACGAGAGCTCGTTGCTTCGAGATGACGTCATTGTTGTGGTGCTTGTCGTCAAGTTAAGGTGAAAATCAACCCAAAATTGGTAATTTCTTCAGTGTCAGTAATAAGTCAAAACATAAAGCAGAAAGTGATGACAACTGCAATAATTCCGGCACGAAAAAACGGCGGAGAAATTCTTTGCAAGATCGCGGAGGCTAGGAAAACGCGTGTTTTGAAGCGAACGATTCGACGAAAGAAAATAAACAAAAGAATACTCCGAGCAAGAAAAGGATTTTTCTGCCAAAATGGACAAAATTATATTCCTGGTATGCTATAAAGAGGATGATAATGGATTGGACCTTGAGAAGGCATTACAACTGTGGCGGGACAGCAAACCACGAAGAATGGATGAACTGAAAAATCTGAAGTGATAACTTGCTTTGTATTACCAATTAACTGTAATGATTAAAACTGAATGAATATATAGATTAATGTAATTATTTCAGCAATATTATTTTGTGTAATGTACAATATTGTTGTGAACTGAAAAATCTTGAAGAACATGCCTGGTGGGCAACTATTTTGAACAGGTTTTAACGGAAGTTAATTTTGTTTATCAGTGTAGGAAATTTTAGCATCCTTCAGAGGAAAAAAATAAGATTTCTTGTGGAGCACAAGCAACATCTAGAGGCAATTTTGTTAACTTGGTCCGTCGATCCTCGGATCGAGGAAGCAAGCCCTTCTCTCCCTCTTATCAATAAAACAGTATAAAATAAAAACAGGACAAAAACAATGAGTCAACAACAAAATAATGTCACATAACATGTTCGAAAAGGGGTAGTCAGAAGCAGATGCTGATTTTCCCTACCCCTTTATCTTCCCTATTAAATACATTTTACAAATTCACCTTTCCTCTTATGTCCAATATAACAAAATCTCATGGATATACTTATTACATAGGTCAGATATCAATAATTATAATAATTACAATAATTGCATATTTTATACACTAATCTTCGTAATACCCATCCCCCAACGTCATAATGCCACCAGTTACCAAATATCATTGCGGCACCAATGATAATAACAACAATAAAAATAAACATCATATCTATAATAATGTGTTTTTTGTATTTAAATTTGAACACATGAATAGTTGGACATTGTTTGATCTCATCTTGTAAATTATTCCAAAGTTTGACTCCGCACACAGACACACACATACCTTTCCTGGTTGTTCTCACCTTTGGGATTTTGAATTCACTACAGCCCCTCAAGTTATAATTTCCCTCTTCCCTAGTGAATCATTTTTGTATGTTTTCTGGCTCTATGTTTTTGTTGACCTTAAATAACAGTTGTGAAGTGAAAAACTTTATTAAATCATCCAATTTTAATCATTTGGACTGCATGAATAAAATATTGGTATGATCCCAATATCCTACCCTGTGTATGGTTCCAATTGCACGTTTTTGGAGGATAAAAAGGGGCTGTAGTGAATTTTTGTAATGATTGCCGCAGACTTTTGCACAATATGTTAAGTATGGCAAAACTAGAGAACAATATCATAATTACAATGCATCATAGTTTAAAAGTAATTTGGTTTTCTTAATTATTGAAATGCTTTTAGATACCTTAGTTTGTATGTGTCTGATGTGTGTTTTCCAACTTAATTTATTGTCTATTATGACCCCTAAAAACGTAATTTCTGATACAATGTCTATTGCAACACCATCCATTTTTACTTCTAAATCTTGATTTGCCTTACGATTACCTGTCATGTCCAGCATGGTCGCCGTGGCGACCGGCTGACCCCGCCCCCTTGGCACCGGCTGTAGCAGATTTTCTAATTTGCGTGTGTGCTTCTCAAGGGCGGGTTTTGGGGATTGCCGGTTGCGGGTTCATTGCATTATTTTTCATTATTCTGTTCTGTTTGACTTGAGGAAACCTGTACTTGCCCGTTCTGAGTAAAAGCCTGTTTTGTGAGTATTCCTAGTCTGAGTTCCTGTTTGCCTGTAAGCCTGTTTTTGTTTTTGTCCCTGAGTGTTGGACGACTTTTATTTTCTTAATAAAAGTAACTGATCGTTTACGCGAATGAGTTCACCCTTCCCGCCTCCTGCCTCCGATCTGGTCCGGTCTCGTGACATTACCAAAGAATATTACTTTGGTTTTATTTAAATTTAAAGATAATTTATTTATATCCATTCATACTTTTAGGTTAATTAGTTCACAATGAATACAGGTTACCAAATCAACATAGTTATCATTTGAATAGAAAACGTTAGTGTCGTCTGCAAATATTACTATTACTATTACTCTTACTTCACAATACACCAAAGTAGATGAGTAGCTGTGTCCTTGAATCTCTCTGATGGTTTCCCCCTGACCTTCTTACTTCAATAACCTGAAATGATGGCTTTTGGTTTTGGTGTGCCACCCCAAGATTTAAGTGGCCCCTTCTGGCCACATCTATGAAACATTTCTGGAGGCACCACTGAACGGAGAATACCTTAAAGCTGGGAACTGGTAAAATCTGAAAAGTTGTGCTATAGAGAATCCCTAAGGACTCTAGACTTTCTGCAAAGCAACAAAGCAGAACTGCCCATTACAAAAGGAATAACGAAAATGGAAATCTTGTAATAGGCAGGGTAGAGGAAAAGCACCTCCCCGAAAACGGCGTCAAGAGAGGATAAAAATCAGGTTGATTTGTTTTAAAGCATCAAGTGTGGCTTTTATTCGGACCTTTAGGCTGTCTTGTCTTGCACTCCACCTCCTAGAGCAAATCAGGGGCTTTTTTATAAGCCAATAATTTATTGCTTGCCTACTTGCTTGCCATGCCCTGACCTAGTTCTGCATTTTTCATTCAAGTGCTCAATGCTCAAGGCTGTGAGTTATAAAAAACTGCACTTATTGGTGTCAGTGTAACATTGCAAATAACCTTCAAGGTGCAAAAGCAACAGTGGATGGGATGGTAGTACGGAGCTATGGGATGGCACATATTTTGAGCAAGACAATGACATATTTGATCAAAGTGAAACAGACTTGTTAAGAGACAAGAAAGAAAAAAAAAATCAAAATGCAGTGCTCATGTGGATGTATTTGTGTGTGCCATGGGAGATGAAAGGATGGAAACTTTATATAATTTGAATAAAATAGAATAGAATAGAATACACCTTTATTGTCATTGTTACAACATGGGTTGAATATATTCTGAAAACAAAATTGGACGGAAAACAAAGAAGATAAAGGAACAAACAGGGTTGGGAAGGGTTACTTTAACTTGATTACTTTCAATTACTTTTGGATTACTCCAATACCAAATATGGTAATAAAAGACAAAAGAAACTAAAAATGAATAAAATGATGACTCACAACACGTGGTAAGCTTTCTCTCCTGGCTTTGATCTCTTTGATCTCCGGCAAAACGAACATAAAATGCGACAGAAACAAATTGAAAATAAATCCAAACAGCTTGCCAACGTCATTTTTGCCGTTCCATGTGTACCCTTACTCCCTAAGCCTGCACAAAATTGAGTCATTTTATTCATATTTAGTTTCTTTTGTCTTTTATTAGCATATTTGGTATTGGAGTCATCCAAAAGTAATTGAAAGTAATCAAGTTAAAGTAACCCTACCCAACCCTGGAAACAGATGTTTGTACTGTTTTGTTGCAGGCTTTGTTTTCCTCCGGAGGGGGGAGTATGAGGGGGTGAGGGACAGACAGAGATGGCCGGATCCAACTAGATGTTTGATCTTACTGTAAACACGGTCCAGTGTTTTTTCCCCTGGTTGCTTTGTCCACGTATTGAATGAATTTGGGAAGTACAGTCCTTAAGCATGCCTGATTAAAGTCGCCGGCGACGATAAAAGCTCCGTCGGGGTGTGCAAGCTGCTGTTTATTGATAGCAGCGGGCAGGAGATTTAGCGCTATGCTAAAGTTAGCATCCGGTGGAACGTAAACAGCAACCACAATGACCACAGTTAGCTCTCTCGGTAGATAAAACGGTCAACACGATACTGCTAGAAACTATATATTGAGTGAGCAGTGTGTGTCAATGATTCGGCTGTTATTGCAGCGCATAGTCCCCCACCCCTGTTTTTACCGGAGTGTCCGTCTCGGTCGTGCCAGTGAAGCGTGCGTCCTGCTAGTTGGACTGTGGCGTCGGGGAAGCCAAGACTCTGTGATGCCAAAAATATTGCAATTTCAGACGAAGCTGTTGGTGGCGATCCGCAGCTCAAATTCGCTCATTTTGTGGACGATGGATCTGGCGTTGGTCAGGAACATGCTTGGAAGCGCAGGTCTGTGTGGTCGCCTTCTTAGCCTAGGCCCGACCGGCAGCTTTTTACTTTTGCTCCGTCGTTTTCGGCAGGCAGATCACCCAGGGAGATCCGGTGGTCTCTGTATATCCCTCGGGATGTTGTGGATGTTGTTGTAGTTGTGAAAAGAGTCAGAGGGAAAATATGAGGGATAAAAGAACACCGAAAAACAAAAGACGAACTGGAGAGCCTGAAGCCGCTGCACTCGCGCGCGCCGCCATCTTGGATCTACAAGCGTGGGAATGAGATAAATATGGTGGATAGTAACAGTGAAAGCTGCCCTAAGGTATGCATATTGGAATGTGTTGGAGTGGCCATGTAATGTTTACCTGTAGGCGACCTTTCCAATAAAGCACCAATGGGCTTGAACAATTACTAGGAAACAGTTCCAACAAACATCATTCTCTCTTCAGAGATGCTTATCTCCAACCACTAAAGTCAGACTTTTTAAATCTGTGTAATCATCTCAAAGGTGGCCATTTTATCTCTATTACTATTGATGTGCGGGGTAGATAAACGGGAATGTGTGGTTACATTGGTGAGAAATGATCTGCTTCTTTCCTTGAGTGAGCGAGTCTTTTATGAACTTCGCTGCATCTCACAGCCGAGCTACAAAGAATTGTTTCTTCATGAAAGCTTTTTGGGGTGCAGTCGGAGATATAATGAGCGGGCAGAAAACTCATGGTCACGGTTTTTCTTCTGATGCTGAAGATGAAGCAAAACGCTGTAGTGACTGGAAGCATAATTACCTCATGCAAAATGAAAAACATTTTAAGATATCCCAAAAATGAGATTCCACTCCCACCCCAGTCACGATCAAATAGGGCGCAATCTGCGGTCGAGATGCCAAGGTGCCTCGTATTTTGTTTTTATTCCAGCGTGACTGGACTGTACTTTTAAGGCGTGTCCAATGTTCCCTGTAATTTTCTACGGGTCTGAGCGTTCACACAAAGTCGGTGAGCAACGCTTGAAACAACAGCGAGCAACCGCAATCCCAAGTGTGGCAACTAAGTCATTACCAAACATGTCCAAAACATGACATCACGTTACATTTTACTGAGTTTCCGTCAATGCAATTTATTTTTTCACTTTTGAATGAATTGACTCATGTATTATTGCAAAGGTTGTACGGCCTACAAATGTCATTTGTTTTTACAACAATTCTTTCACAAGGTTTCCATTTCTGGTATCTTTTGTCGCATAATACTAACATTTTTGGGGGCTTATTGAGTCGGTTGCACGATACACAACTCTATTTAATCATATTTTTTTTGTGGAAGTACAATGTTGGCAACAAGGTTGACTTGGTATAATTGGAAATTATTTGAATGCAACACAAACTTTTTCTTCTTTTTGCCTGTTTTTTTCCATTTTTTTTAATTCCTTTAAAAAAAATCTCATTGTGTTTATTTTTTCCTAGCTGTTACTTTTTTCTTTTTGTTCTCTATTTACTTTTTTTCCTTTGATTTTCTTTTTTCTGGCTTTTTTTCTGAATTTTTCCTTCTTTTTTCTCTTCCTTTTGTCTCTTTTTTTCTCAGCTTTTCACTACTTTTTGATTTTGGTATTTTTTTCTTTTTTGTTCTATTCTTCTTTTAAATCATTTTGTGCATCATTTTACATAATATTTGGCCATATAGGGATAAAAGAAGCAAAAACAACCTGAAGAGCCGTTTAGGACCGAAAGAGCCGGTTCCTTTTAGTGAGCTGAGCCGAAGAAGGCGGTTCTCGAAAAACTCTACTGACTTTACTCAACTTCGTTCTACTTCGACCTTGACTTCGAAATACCGCATTTAGAACACAACGTCAGAGGGAACCCTTGTAATTTTACCTTCATGCACCGTAACTTTGACTTAATCCGCTTCTTAATTAGCAATTTCGAGCCCTGGTTTTTGTGAGCCGGCTAGGTTTTCTTGTGCGCCGAAAAGCTCTGGGTAGTGCGCAATTGCGCACACACGCAGCTTAGAGGGAACGTTGGGCGTGTCTATTAATAAAGCCAGATCATCATTCTGATTTTACGGAATTTTGTGTATGTGTATGTTTACAAGCAAGACACTCTTTCCATGCCAGCGTTTTTTGTCCGACTCCGTTTTTGCCCTGCTTTTTCTGCCTGATCTTTGTTGCTGACTTGTTTCCGGACCTGATTACGCCCCATTCTGCCTGCCTGTTACCTGACCTATTTTGCCCCGTTACCTGCCTGCCTCCTGCTACCGACCTTGTATACAAACTCGACACCGCCTTTGATCTCCAGTCCCGGCCAACGACTCACTATTCCCGCCTGTCTCCGATCCTCCTCGCCAGACACGGAAGTGCCACTTCCGCACCGCTCTCTCCTTTTGTCCGTTCGCCATCTGATCGTGGGAGCAAGCCCTACTCTCTTTTTTTCAATAAAAACTGAGAAAACGAGCGCTATTGGGTCCTGTGTCCGTTTCTGGTTTGTGACAGTATTTAGAATTGGAGTGATCCAAAACTAATTGAAAGTAATCAAGTGAGTTTTAAAGTACAGTGGAACCTCGGTTCTCGACCATAATCCGTTCCAGAACACTGTTCGAAAACGGATTTGTACGATCACCGAAATCGTTTTTTTCCCATTAAAAGTAATGTAAAATCGTTTTAATCCGTTCCAACACCCTGAATGTTTACCTTGAATATAAACATGAAGCTAACTCAGGCTAATCGTACGTTCGCGTTAGTGTAATCTTCCGTACGAAAGATTACGCTAACAAAAACGTGTAAAAATAAAAAAATCAGGTCGTTTACACGTCATTTAGCACCTGGGTCCCCACAAAAAGTGACGAGCGCTTCATTGGAAAGGGAGCTCCATTCAAACGCCCTGAATGTTCTACGTAAACAAAGCTAACTGAGGCTAATCGTTTGTTCGCGTTATCGTAATCTTCCGTACGAAAGATTACGCTAACATGAACGTGTAAAAATAAAAAAAAGGATTATGAATAGGATTTCTTACCTTTGTGATGGACGGAGGGGAGAGAAAAATCATCAAAAGTTTTTCAACCTCTTCCAAAACTTGCGGCAGTTGCTTGCTTATAGCGCTAACTTCCTTAGCCGCATCACTCGATTTCACAGCCTCCTTATTCTTTACTATCGTACTGATAGTAGATTTAGCCACGCTGTATTCACTAGCAAGATCGGAAATTCGTACACCTCTTTCATATTTAGCTATTATGTCTTTCTTAAAGGCAATAGTTTTACGAACAACTTGTCTTTTTTCACCTGTCCTGCTTGCACCGACCTTCTTCGGAGGCATAATTAGGGGCTAAAACACCCGTACGCCGCTCACCATCGCACCCCAGCGTACCGGCGTTCGAACTCCGATTTTTTGACCGAACAGCGAAGCAAGAATTTCTCGAAATTTTTAGTCGAACACCGATTTGTCCGAACTGAGAGGCGTTCGAAAACCGAGGTTCCACTGTAGTCCTCCCAACCCTTCTCAAAACTCCAATTTGAATACGGAGTTTTGAGAAGGAATGAATATTATTCAATGTATATATTGATGGGGGTGGGGGGGGGCATGGAGTAAAAAAACGAGCATTAATAAATTCCTTCTTATTGAAGGCACATTCACTACTCCTGATTGTCTCTACAATAAAAGGTCATGCTCAGCATGTGCCTTGGCTCTGTTGCCTCCAGCAATAATATTTGATGAGATTTTCTCGCTCATATTAGCCACAGGAAAACAAAGACGGAGCAAGGTTCTTTGAATCCCATCTGACAATAATGATGATG
The DNA here is from genome assembly GCF_059441175.1 of Urocampus carinirostris. Classification (NCBI taxonomy): domain Eukaryota; kingdom Metazoa; phylum Chordata; class Actinopteri; order Syngnathiformes; family Syngnathidae; genus Urocampus; species Urocampus carinirostris. Next base: position 2,020,707 of record NC_142355.1, read on the forward strand.
TTTGCAGTGTTCATTTGAGCTGTGAAAAGTGATGGGTCCCGCATGCTCAAAAATCCATGGGTCCCAACAGAGATCTATGGGTCCCCAAAATTTAGTCTTATCCAGGTTGAAATTGTAATTCGGCGACAAATATATAATATAAATCTATATATTCATTCAGTTTTAATATTCACTGTTTATTGGTAATACAAATCAGTTATCACTTCAGATTTTTCAGTTCACAACAATATTGTAAATTATACAAAATAATATTGCTGAAATAATTATATAAATCTATATTTTCATTCAGTTTTAATCATCACAGTTAATTGGTAAGACAAAGCAGGTATCGCTTCAGATTTTTCCGTTCACAATATTGTACATTATACAAAATACTGAAAATACTGCCATCCACTTAACTATCTTTAGCAGTGAAAGCATGGCCCTTCTTCTTTTTGATGTCGTATCTGTTCATACTTGCCTCTCTCTTTCTGCAGCAACAGAATTTCCAAAGCTAATTTGTGGTTTTCATTGCCGTTGTGCCGATCCATTGTGCTGTTCTGAAAGTTCGTATTGCAAAATGATTTATGCAGTCCAGTTTTTTTGTCACGCTGGGTACACGCATCACAGAACATGTAGCCTCCATTATCATCCTCCTCATAGCGTAACCAGGAATATGATTTAGTCCATTTTGGCAGAAAAGTCCTTTTCTTGCTAGGAGTATTCTTTTGTTTATTGTCTTTAGTCGAATCGTTCGCCTTAACACACGTGTTTTCCTTGCCTTCGCGATCTTCTGAAGAATTTCTCCACCGTTTTTTCGTGCCGGAATTATTTCCGTTGTTATCACTTTCTGCATTATGTTTCGACTTATTACTGACACTGAAGAAATGATCAATTTTGTGTTGATTTTCACCTTAACTCGACGACAAGCACCACAACAATGACATCATCTCGAAGCAACAAGATCTCGTTGGCCGAGATCGGCGTGCAGACGAAAACTCGAACCGCGAGACCAAAACAACAATGGCGAATCTGCCTGACGAAAAGTTTGGAGTGCGGTAAATCTTTGTTAAAAAAAATAATCGGGTAATAATGACAATTTTGTGTCAAAAAAGTTGCGTCCCCAGCAAAAATGATGCGTCTAGGACGCAAACGAGAACACCGTGTTTGATACGTTTCCCGATGCTGCAATGACCTGATGTTCAGAAGACGGTCAGGATCTAGCAAATTTCAGCCCCCTTTTTAATTGAAACACTTCAACCCCGTAAATACGAACGTATCAGCACGGAGGAATTCAATGATCGTGTATTTTCTGGAATGCTGGCTCCTATCCTGGCAGCGTGCAAAGAACCGGCTCCCTTCCTTTGAGGATTAGAAACCACAAAGCCATGCTCATTCCATGCTCACATTTCCCCGCTGTCGACAGCAGGCTGGAAACCCCCACAGGCCTAGACAACACCAGGGGGAGGACAAAAATACTCTGTCGAAACCTGCCGTTCCATTCCCTGCTTTTTGATTTGGATCCAAAAGGAAAGCTGTAAAGCCAAATTGTACATTCTCATTGGAGTTAGAATATTAGCATTGTATTTGTATGGGAGAGTAGATTTGAATTGAGAAATATCACGGTACAGTGGAACCTCGGTTTTCGAACGCCTCTCAGTTCGAACAAATGGGAGTCCGGACAAAAAATTCGAGAAATTCGAAAGTTCAAACGCCGGGGTGGATGTTTCACATCACATTTTTTTACTCCTTTTAATTTCCTCAGGTGTAATTGCACCTCCAATACACTAGGGGACGTCCGAGATTAAACGAATCTGTAGCAAATGGGCCGAGTTACAGAATTTCACCACGCCGATGAAGCTGCAGCCACCAGAGTCATCATGACTTTAATGACACTGTCATGAACCACTTCCGAAAAGTGCTAAAAAGAAGGCAGAAGCAAGTGTCATTGGATATATATTTTAAGAGAAAAGAACACCCTGTAGCCAGTCATCCGTAGCAAAGAAATTCGAACGTGTGAGCACCCCTCAGACAGAAGAGCTCCCCGAAGTGTTTATGGAAGGGGACTCTCCTTCCAAACAATCATTTTCCTTCTTTCTCCATCCCTCTCACCGTCCATCTGCGCCTTCTGCTGACCACCACAAAGGTAAAAAATCCTATCCTTTTAATTTTTACACGTTCATGTTAGCGTAATCTTTCGTACGGAAGATTAGCCTGGGTTCCATTTATGTTATTTGTGTCTTAAAGGTAAACAAAGGTAAACATTCAGGGTGTTGGAACGGATTAAAACGATTTACATTATTTGTTATGGGAAAAATGATTTCTGTTTTCGAACAAATCGCTTTTCGAACAGGGTTCTGGAACGGATTATGGTCGAGAACCGAGGTTCCACTTTATCTGACATTATTTTGGTTCTACCAGCCAAGATGTGTGCCTGCAGGTGGTTTCGCATTTCACTCTTGCTCGGTTTTGTGGTCCATATTAAAGCATTAAATTACACTTTTAAGCATGGTTCACATCATTACACATTGACGTCACACTGGCACGGATGCGCCTCGTTTGCAGACATAATGAAGATACGCTGCAAGCAGACCGACATTCTCTCAAAAGTACCAAACAACAAAGCTCCTTTGACAAAAACAAGAGGGGTAGGGTTTTTTTTCATGTTTTTTGAAAGTGCTTGCTTGTCCTTATTAGGGTTGTGGAAAAGTTGGAGCCTATTCAAGTTGATCAAAAGATATTACATCCTGGTCTCTAGTCGATCAACAGCATGCTTTTATTTATACAATTTTGTGATTTCTCCTATGCCTTCTGTCAATGTTACATAGCTCATTTCTCCTCTGCACTATCGTACTCCAGTGGTATTGTTATTGTATAGTGAGTTGTTCACCTGACTGCCCATTTTGCACATCTAGTTAGCTGCTCCTCTTGCACTCTTTGCACTACTGTATAATACTATACATAGCTATAATTACCGTATTTTCCGCACTATAGGGCGCACCGGGTTATAGGGCGCACCCCCAAAAAATAGTTTTTGGTCCTATATCTTCCATAGATAAGGCGCACCGGATTATAAGGCGCTACAATGGGAACGTGGACAAAACAGTCAGATGATTCAGTCAAACTGATTACCCCCTTAACATTCCCAAAGCTTGCAAAGAAGCAAATACGTGTCGTAGACACGTGCGGATGCGGTGTCCGTACGATGTCACTCAAACGCATCGTTTCAAATATCATTCGGAAGGTTAAAGTCTTGGGATTCAAGAAATGCCAACCATTCCTTAGTTTCTATTTTCTTTTTCGCTCGCAACTTTACTGTGCATATGACAATAAACACTTGGAATTGAGTTTAATTCACGCAACTCATCACAGCAACATCAAAATCGTTCTAAAACAAGATAGCGGGAAAATATAAAGCCGCATAACTTACCTAAGTTCTCACGTTCAATAATGATACGCAATCATGGTCTTCTTACAACCGTGAGTGTAGTAAATCCAGGAGAGTCAAATATTTACAAATACAGACTAATGAAACATGTTTCTTTATGGCGTAGTTTAGCAAGCTTGCTATTCAGTCATCTTTTTTCGGCCAATTGCAGGGTTTGTTTTGGCCCTCTAGCCTATCCGAGGCTCCGAATAACTTCAGCCAATAGCGATCAATTTAACGGATGATTGACACATCTTTTTCGGCCAATTGAAGGGTTTGTTTTGGCCCTCTAGCCTATCCGAGGCTCCGAATAACTTTAGCCAATAGCGATCGATTCAAATGATGATTGACACATCGGTTAGCCAATGAAACGCCAGTATATAAATCCCAGCATACACCGCGGACGACTCCACGTTCGGGGGAAAATCAAGTCGGCGGGTGTTGCGTAAGTTGCGAGACCTTGCGATTTAATATTGAGCCATATATAAGGCGCACTGTATTATAAGGCGCATGGTCAGCTTTTGAAAAAAATTAAGACTTTTAGGTGCGCCTTATAGTGCGGAAAATACGGCACTTTTAAAGTAAACATATCTATTTTTGATTGAATGGGCTTTGATAATTTGATGATTGAATTGGTTGTTTTAAAAAAACAATAAATACGACATTCCTACCGTTACTGAGTACTTGAGTAATTTTTTCACCAAGTACTTTTTTACTTTTACTCAAGTAAGTATTTGGATGACTAATTTTACTTCTACTTTAGTAGTATTATTCTAAAGTAATAGTGATTTTACTTGAGTAAAACGTTTGGCTACTCTGCCCATCTCTGCTTGAGGCTTCATCAACAATATCTGTCTCATTCTTACTTTTTCCTGCTCGATGGTTCCGGGTTTACATTCGGCACATCTCTGGATAAGACGCAGGATTGAAATTTTGACAAAGGTTACCAAATTGTTTCGAATTAGTTTTCTGATTCCATTAACCAAACACAACCTACATTCACCCAACAATTTATGCGCGCTCGTTTCTTGATGGAAAAGGTGAACAAGAAAGCCGACATTTTCACAGGGGGCAGATTTCATTTCATTAACAATTTAACTACCGTATTTGCCGCACTATAAGGCGCACCTAAAAGTCTTAATTTTTTTCAAAAGCTGACCATGCGCCTTATAATACAGTGCGCCTTATATATGGCTCAATATTAAATCGCAAGGTCTCGCAACTTACGCAACAGCCGCCGACTCGATTTTCCCCCGAACGTGGAGTAGTCTGCGGTGTATGCTGGGATTTATATACCGGCGTTTCATTGGCTAACCGATGTGTCAATCATCATTTGAATCGATCGCTATTGGCTAAAGTTATTCAGAGCCTCGGATTGGCTAGAGGGCCGAAACAAACCCTGCAATTGGCCGAAAAAGATGTGTCAATCATCCGTTAAATCGATCGCTATTGGCTAAAGTTATTCGGAGCCTCGGATACGCTAGAGGGCCAAAACAAACCCTGCAATTGGCAGAAAAAGATGTGTCAATCATCCGTTACATCGATCGCTATTGGCTGAAGTTATTCGGAGCCTCGGATACGCTAGAGGGCCAAAACAAACCCTGCATTGGCCGAAAAAGATGACTGAATAGCAAGCTTGCTAAGCTACGCCATAAAGAAACATGTTTTATTAGTCTGTATTTGCAAATAATTTACTCTCCTGGATTTACTTCACTCACGGTTGTAAGAAGACCATGATTGCGTATCATTATTGAACGTGAGAACTTAGGTGAGTTATGCGGCTTTATATTTTCCCTGTATCTTGTTTTAGAACGATCTTGATGTTGCTGTGATGAGTTGAGTGAATTCAACTCAATTCCAAGTGTTTATTGTCATATGCACAGTAAAGTTGCGAGCAAAAAAGAAAATAGAAACTAAGGAATGGTTGGCATTTCTTGAATTCCAAGACTTTAACCTTCCGAATGATATTTGAAACGACGCATTTAAGTGACATCGTACGGACACCGCATCCGCACGTGTCTACGACACGTATTTGCTTCTTTGCAAGCTTTGGGAATGTTAAGGGGGTAATCAGTTGGACTGAATCATCGGACTGTTTTGTCGACGTTCCCATTGTAGCGCCTTATAATCCGGTGCGCCTTATCTATGGAAGATATAGGACCAAAAACTATTTTTTGGGGGTGCGCCCTATAACCCGGTGCGCCCTATAGTGCGGAAAATACGTTAATTGTACTCCATCGAAAACGGACGAATTAGCGACGTTGGAGTCTCTGGGAAGCCTTCCTCTGAAGTCCTTTAGCTCTCTCCTATTGGCCATCTTCTCCCCGCAAAATGGTGTGCCAACTCCTCCCATAGTCGTGCCAAGGAAGCCCCCCCTGGGCTTCACCGTCTCGTCGAAGAGCGTCGCGATGTCTGGAATAGTCAAAACAACGCCGAGCGTTTCTCAAAACAACGCCTGCCGTCCTGCGTCAGAGTCCTGTTATCAACAGAACTAGACAAAATATTGGTGTGGTGTTTAGTGAAGGATTTTATTTATTTGACTATAAAGGATTTTGTGCGATCAACAATATCTGTCTCATTGTTACTTTTTCCCGCTCGATGGTTCTGGGTTTACATTCGGCACATCTCTGCATAGGACGCAGGATTGAAATTTTGAAAATCATGAGAATCATCACATAAGAGTGAATTTGTGTCCTGTGTAGAAAATTTGTCTTGTCAAATTAAGCAGTTCACTTTTTTCTAAAAATGTCATTAGCTGAAGTGGAATATTTAATTTACACATCTGCCTTTATTGTTGCAGCCTGCATCATCCATAGTTCAAAATCGTTTTTTTTTTCCAGACTTTCCTTAAAACAAATAACAGGAAAGCTCATTTTTGGTATTATTGTGCTTTATAGCCCTAAGGTATTTCCTAATGGGAAATAAATCTGTTCAATTTATGTCACAGGTGTCAAACAGGTGGCCCGCTGGCCAGATCAGGCCCGCTAAGGGATTATATCCGGCCCGCGAGACAACACTCAGAGAAGCGCAAGAGAAAAACAAGCTGCAGGTTGAAATATGTCAACTTGATGCCAGGTGCCTCGGACAAAGACACCGTACTTGTATTTATTTTCCTATCTCTCTCTCTCTTCTTTCTCCCACTCTGTCTCTTTCACTCTCTGTGTCTCTCTTTTTCTCTTCCTTTGTTGCTCTTTGTTTCTTTCTCTCTTTCTGTCTTTTTAACTTCTTTTGCTCTTACTTCCTTTTCTCTCTTCTCTTTCTCTCTTCCAACCCTTTGCGATTTCTTTTCTCTTTTCTCTCCTTCTGTCTTTCTATTTCTCTTTGGATTTCTTTCTTCTTCTCCCTTTCTTTTCCCCCTCTCTCATGACTTTTTACCTCTTTTGTTTCTCGCGCTCTCTCCCTCTCTCTCTTTTTCTTTCTTTCTCATTGTAAAATATACACGCTGCTCACTGGCTTTATTTAAGTCACAGGTGTCAAACAGGCGGCCCGCGGGCCGGATCAGGCCCGCTAAGGGATTGAATCCGGCCCGCGAGACAACACTGAGAGAAGCGCAAGAGAAAAACGAGCTGCAGATTGAAATATGTCAACTTGATGTTGCCAAAGCCAGGTGCCTCGAACAAAGACTGTACTTGTATTTATTTCTCTCTCTCTCTCTCTCTCTCTCTCTCTCTCTCTCTCTCTCTCTCTCTCTCTCTCTCTCTCTCTCTCTTTCTCTTTCTTTTCCACCCCTATTCTCCCACTCTGTCTCTGTCTCTTTCACTCTGTGTCTCTCTTTTTCTCTTTCATTGTTGCTCTTTGTTTCTTTCTCTCTCTGTGTCTTTTAACCTCTTTTGCTCGAACTTCCTTTTTTCCTTTTCTCTCTTTTCTCTTTCTCTCTTCCAACCCTTCGTGCTTTCTTTTCTCTTTTCTCTCCTTCTGTCTTTCTATTTCTGTTTGGATTTCTTTCTTCCTCTCTCTTTCTTTTCCCCCTCTCTCATGACTTCTCTTTTTATCTCTCCCTCTCTCTTTTTCTTTCTTTGTCCTGCCCTCTCTCCTTTTCCCTCCCTCTTTCTCTTATTTCTTTATCTCTCTTTTTCTTTCTCTTGAATCTACTACTCCGGCCCCTGACAGAATGTTTGTTCTATCATGTGGCCCCCGGGTTAAAATGTGTTTGACACCACTGATCTATGTATTATGTTCATATTTTACTATTTTTCACAGAAATATTTGCAGTATATAGATGGATGTATTGAAGGAAATATAGTAAAATAGTAAATTTAAATATTTAAAATAAAGAATAAATTTAGACATGAATATATTTAAAAGACTTTTTGTAGTGTGATGCCTGCGTCTATTCCAACTTTCATTTTCTTAGTGTGGGGTTTCACTCACCACAGGGAGGAGATTAGTTGCAGAGATGCGGGGGCATGAAGGGCTTCCTTACATCAGTGAATTCATGCTTGATGCCACTACTGGAAGTCAATAGGATTTTCACGCTCCTCTCTTAACTTTTCCACATGTCCTGATATTACCTTGTCTCGACTCTTAACTGATTCGGAACATCTTGCAGCAACGCACCACATTCATTCCGGGGTTTATTTCATAACCCAGACTAACAAACTTTTGCAAACATTTGGAAAAATAAAACAAAACTACGTATGCCGTATCATTACGCAGCATAAATACTGCCATGCATTACACTTGACCTTGCCTTTTCTTTGAATATTTTTAATGGCACCTTAGAATAGAATAGAATAAAATAGAATATACTTTTATTGTCATTGTTACAAAATGGGTTGAACATATTGTGACAACGAAATTGGACGTGGCACTCCAGTTTCACATTCAACAGTGAGGATAAAAGAAAACAAAGAAGATAAAGGAACAAAGTAGATGAGGTTATAATTTACACAATATAAAGGAACGAAGAAGATAAAGGTTATAATTTGCACAAGGGGGGGCTTCCTTGGCACGCCTATGGGAGGAGTTGGCACACCATCATGCGGTGAGAAGACGGCCAATAGGAGAGAGCTAAAGGACTTCAGAAGAAGGCTTCCCAGAGACTCCAACGTCACTAATTCGTCCGTTTTCGATGGAGTGCACTTAGTTGAATTGTTAAAGAAATTAAATCTGCCCCCTGTGAAAATGTCGGCTTGCTTGTTCATCTTTTCCGTCAAGAAACGGGCGCGCATCAATTGGGTGAATGTAGGTTGTGTTTGGTTAATGGAATCAGATAACTCATTCGAACAATTTGGTAAACGGTACATTTTGATATTAATTCACAACAACGTTCAATGCCAAACACATCTTTTACCCATTGTTTTTGAATAAATGTGTTGTGATTAAAAAATATTTCTTGTCATCTGTGATTATAAATGTAAGGTAAGTTACCAGTCTTCTGGTTTGCCCGCGTCCCTACGTCATAGACGCATCGTTTTTGCTGGGGACGCATTGTGTCAGATCAACGTGCGTCCCCAGGACGCAACTTTTTTGACACCAAATTGTCATTATTACCCGATTACTTCTTTTTTTTTTTAACAAAGATTTAGCGCACTCCAAACTTTTCGTCAGGCAGATCCGCCATTGTTGTTTTGGTCTCGCGCCGATCTCGGCAAACGAGATCTCGTTGCTTCGAGATGACGTCATTTTTGTGGTGGTTGTCGAGTGAAAGAGAAGTATGCCTCCGTATTAGGTGCAAATCAACCAAAAAATTCTTCAGTGTCGGTAATAAGTCAAAACATAGTACAGAAAGTGGCAACAACGGCAATAATTCCGGCACGAAAAAATGGCGGAGAAATTCTTCAGAAGACCGCGAAGGCAAGGAAAACACGTGTTTTGAAGTGAACGATTCAACGAAAGATAAACAAGAGAATACTCTTAGCAAGAAAAGGACTTTTCTGCCAAAATAGACTCAAATAAATTCCTGGTTACGCTATGAGGAGGATGATAATGGAGGCTACATGTTCTGTGATGCATGCACCGAGCGTGACAAAAAAACTGGATTGCATAAATCATTTCGCAATACGAACTTTCAGAAAAGCACATTGGATCGGAACAACGACAATGAAAACCACAAATTAGCTATGGAAATTCCGTTGCTGCAATTGCACCTTGAGAAGGCAATACAACTGTGGCGGGACAGCAAACCGCGAAGAATATATGAACTGAAAAATCTGAAGTGATTAAAACTGCATGAATATATCAGCAACATTATTTTGTATAACGTACAATATTTTTGTGAACTGAAAAATCTGAAGTGATAACTGCTTTGTATTACCATTTAAGTGTGATGATTAAAACTGAATGAATGTATAGATTTATATATTTATTTATATATTTGTCTCCGATTTACAATTTCAACCTCGATAACACTAAATTTTTTGTTGGGACCCATAGATTTTTGAGCAAGCGAGTACCCGGGACCCATCACTTTTCACAGGTAAATAAACACTGGGTTACTAATGTAGGCTGAATGATGAAGCCTAATTCTAAAAAAACAAAGCTAAAAATTTTTAGTGGACGTTTTTACCGATCCGGTCCCCTGAGAACAAAAAGTCTGAATCGGGCCCTAGAGGAAAACTGAGTCTGACATCCCTGTTACAAGAGGAGAAAAGCGGTAGTCTAATCCATCCATCCATTATCTGTACCGCTTATCCTCAGTAGGGTCGCGGGGAACTGGAGCCCATCCCAGCTATCTTCGGGCAGTGGGCAGGGGACACCCTGATCTGGTTGCCAGCTAGTCGCAGGGCACACAGAGACGGAAGATTCGCTCGCTCATTCACACCTAGGGACAATTAACCTGACATGCATGTTTTTGGAATGTGGGAGGAAACCAGAGTGCCCGGAGGAAACCCACACAAGCACAGGGAGAACATGCAAACTCCGCACAGGAAGGTTGGTAGCTGGATTTGAACCCGTGACCTCAGAACTGTGCCGCAGACGCGCTAACCACCGCGTCGCCGTGCTGCCCTAGTCTAACACGTGAAACATGAAAATAGACAATGTCATCTTAACCAGTAATAGCTCAAATTCAACAACCTACAGTCAAATAAGTCTCCACTTGTGCTTTTATTGCCCTTCGAAAGGAAAAGAAGACAACAAAGAAAATGCAAAACTATTTATCCTGGATTTAGATTTTTAGGGGATTAGCCCGAATCTTATTTCAAGCCTGGCACACCTAAAAACACTTCATACATCGAAGCTTTCACAGAGATATTGAATGACGTTTTAGAGTTTTAGTCATATTTTGTTTTTGTGTGTGTGCATTCGAGATTGTATGCCTCAACACAGTTTATATGCAGGGTTGGGTAGGGTTACTTTAACTGGATTACTTTCAATTATTTTAGGATGACTCCAATACCAAATATGATAATATAAGACAAAAGAAACTAAATATGAATAAAATGATGACTCACAACAGGTGGTAAGCTTTCTCTCCTGGCTTTGATCTCTTTGATCTCCGGCAAAACTAACATAAAATGATAGATACATAGAGATAGAGAGATAGATAGATAGATAGATAGATAGATACTTTATTCATCCCCGCAGGGAAATTCACATAATGCGACAGAAACAAAATGAAAATCAATCCAAACAGCTTGCTAACATCATTTTTGCCGTTCCATGTGTTCCGTTACTCCCCAAGCCTGCACAAAATGTAGTCATTTTATTCCTATATAGTTTCTTTTGTCTTTTATTAGCATATTTGGTATTGGAGTAATCCAAAAGTCATTGAAAGTAATCAAGTTAAAGTAACCCTACCCAACCCTGCTATTAAGGACATGGAGTCATTGTGCAATAACAGGAAGTGTGTATCGTTGCCAGGGTTGGTTAGGGTTACTTTAACTTGATTACTTTCAATGATTTTTGGATGACTCCAATACCAAATATGCTAATAAAAGACAAAAGAAACTAAATATGAATAAAATGATGACTCACAACACGTGGTAAGCTTTCTCTCCTGGCTTTGATCTCTTTGATCTCTGGCAAAACGAACATAAAATGCGACTGAAACAAAATGAAAATAAACCCAAACAGCTTGCCAACATCATTTTTGCCGTTCCATGTATTCCGTTACTCCTTAAGCCTTCACAAAACTAAGTCATTTTATTCATATTTAGTTTCTTTTGTCTTTTATTAGCATATTTGCTATTGGAGTAATCCAAAAGTAATTGAAAGTAATTAAGTTAAAGTAACCCTACCCAACCCTGTTTATATGTTACATTATTATCAATCACCAGCGAGTAAAGAAGTTAGTTGTTTAAGGCAAGTATTTTGCATAATTAAAAAGAAAAGAAAACACCGACCGACACTTCTGAGTTAGTGCTAATGGTTTCAGAGGCCATAGTGATGAAGTTTTATGCAAGTGAAGTCTGTCAAGTGCAGCCATAGTCATACCTGTCAACCTGTACGTTTTTGCCGTACAAAGTACGTTTATTATGCATTTTAAGACGTGTACGACGTACAAGAAAATCTGGACGGAAAAACGCAAATTTGTCAAATATAGGTACCATCCGGTATACACCAACTATCACCAAACGGCAAATCAATCAAGTCAAACCAGTTCGCCGCGGTAGCCTCTATCTCTGTATCGTTTTTTTTCATCGCAAACAAAGCGAGTGGTTTGATGCTACTGTGCGTATGCGTCTGCTGCCTGGGGATTTCCCATCATGCATCATTCCGTGGTAGTTGTGTAGTGAAAGGAAGTCCGTCTCTTTTTAGAGAACCGGCTTTTTTGGCTCAACTCATTCAAGAGAGCCGGCTCTCAAACGGCTCACTTGCTTTCATGCGTTATATTACGAATTATGATGTTGTATAAAGAAGTTAAGAAAAAAAGGAAGTATAAAAGTAGTAAATGAAAAAAAACAGGTTAGTGGTTATCCCTTTAATCAGTATATTACCAACAATAATTTAATGCAGAAAATGAATGAATATTTTGAATAAGAAAATGTATTATTCTACTTAATAATCTGTACAGAAAAACGCAAATTTGTCAATGATGGGTACCATCCGGTATACACTGACTATCACAAAACGGCAAATTAATCAAGTCAAACGAGTTTGATGTGTTTAGTGAAAGGAAGTCCGTCTCTTTTTAGAGAACCGGCTTTTTCGGCTCAACTCATTCAAGAGAGCCGGCTCTCAAACGGCTCACTTGCTTTCATGCGTTATATCACGAATTATGACGTTGTATAAAGAAGTTACAAAAGAAAGGAAGTATAAAAGGAGAAAATGAAAAAAGACAGGTTTGTGGTTATCCCTTTAATCAGTATATATTACCAACAATCATTTAATGCAGAACATGAATTCATAATTTCAATAATAAAATGTATTATTCTACTTAAAAATCCGTATGGAAAACGCAAATTTGTCAATTATGGGTACCATCTAATATACACATGACTATCACGAATCGGCAAATCAATCAAGTCAAACGAGTTTGATGTGTGTAGTGAAAGGAAGTCCGTCTCTTTTTAGAGAACCGGCTTTTTTGGCTCAACTCATTGAAGAGAGAGGAGAAAATGAAAAAAAAGACAGGTTTGTGGTCATCCCTTTAGTCAGTATATTACCTACAATGATTAAATGCAGAAAATGAATTTATTATTTGAATAAGAAAATGTATTATTCTACTTCTTCTATTTGCATGTATTTTTTCTTTCTACAGTGAACGTCCAAGCGACTTCATTTTTGAACTTTTTTTATAATAAACCTCATTCATGTCGAGCGACTCAGTATTTCACAACAAAATGTTACTTAACAATATATATGATATCACAAAACACATGCACAATATAACATGTTAAACTACAAAAAAAATATGGTGTAAGATTATTTTGTATTTTGTAAGGGAAAATACAACAGTTTGTAGGGGCATGGAGCCCTGGAGTGCGACAGGTATACAAAGTTGTTGACATGATCACAAACAGCATAGTGGCATCAAGATAGTAGGGCATTTCCTGTCCTTTGTTGGAAAGAGGCAAAATTGGTGTTAAAAAAGCCACAATTTCAGGTCAGCCACACCTGTCATGACAGTGACTTTTTCAGTACTATAGGTGTAACGGGTGTAATAATAACTTTTGTTTTATTGAAATTCCTGCTGAAATATGTTGTATAGTTTCTGTATAAGTGTCCTGCAATGATGAGTCCAACAGTGCCACCTGCTGGTACGGGGTAAGGTTTGGTTTGGCTTTAGACTTTGCGACAGGAAGGTGGGGGTTTTTGGCAGTCTACAACGAGCTGCCAAGGGTAAGCCACGATCTTTTGGTGCTCCGCAAAAAGTTCATTTTAAACATTAAAACCACAGCGGACAAATCTCTCAACATGCACAGTAATGTGATGGATGTTGTCAAGCTGTATGGATTTATTTTCGTTTTGTTTCTGTCGCCTTTTATGTTAGTTTTGCCGGACGTTGCATGTGGTGCTAAAATGCTAATTCCCCTTATAGAGATCAAAGCCAGCAGAGAAGCTTACCACGTGTTGTGCTGTGACTCATTCATTTGCAGGTAAATTGTACCCGTCATCGCGATGTCTGGAATACTCAAAACAACACCGAGCGTTTCTACGTGATCAGGGCCTTGTTCTCAAAACAACGCCTGCCGTCCTCCGTCTGGATATGCTGATTATCTTATCAGCAGTACGTTCCGTTCTGTAAACAACATCTTCCACCACTCATGCCTGCCCTGAACTACCATTGCTCATTGAATAAAGGCACAGTCAGTAAATAACTGCAGCATTAAACTCAATAAATGTAACTTGTGTTCAATCATATAAAATCCTTTATAGTCAAATGTATAAAATCCTTCATAATTAATAAGTCTTTCACAATTCGGTGGGGGAATTTTGGTCAAGCCTTCTTTGCAAAACGTTTTATACTCGTTATTGTTATTATTTCTATTTTCTCATATATATAAAAAGGATGATGTTGGTTGAAATTCAGACTAAAGAAAAATATGTTGAATTCATTGTAAACATTAAAAAAACACTATACAATCTCTTGTTAAAAGTATCTTGTTAAAATGGATGTAAACATGTATTGTGATGGTTGATATTCTAAAATGTATTTTATGTAAAGTGAAAACAAAGCTCTTTGATATGTTTTGGGCAGTCTAACAGCACGCTGCCAACGAGATCAAAGCCAGCAGAGAAGCTTACCACGTGTTGTGTTGTGACTCATTCATTTGCAGCAACTGTAATAAAAACCTCATCATCCAGTCCAGCGTGAATGTGGATCTTTGGTGCGACGCGGTTACATAGGGAAACGGCAAGGTTGTTCATTGGGTTTTTTGTTGTGGTGGCAGGAGACAGAGGTTAATGGGAGGGCAGATACACTAACGCGCTCTTCTAATTGGCTGTCAGCAGACGTTGTCAATCAAAAGCGTCTGTCAACGCTTTGCTGCAGTAATAAAGTCTCATGCACAGATACTCCAAACAAGCATCAAGAGCTTTTTAAAGGCTGAGGCGGTTTAATTGAATGTTTGCTTCGACCAATGTAACCATTTTATACACCGTTATAGAGATATCAATAGGATTACCTCAGTTATCACCGATGTTCCCTGTAATTGTCCAGGGGTCTGAGCGTTCACACAAAGTCGGTGAGCAACGCTTGAAACGACAGTGAGCAACGGCAATCCCAAGTGTGGCAACTAAGTCATTATCAAATATGTCCAAAACTTGACATCACATTACATTTTGCAGAGTTTCCGGCAATGCAAAAAATTATTTCACTTTTGAATGAATTGACTGATGTATAATTGCAAAGGTTGTACGGCCTACAAACGTCATTTGTTATTACAATTTCTTCACAAAATTTCCATTTCTTTTTTTCCTGGTATCTTTTGTCGCATAATACTAAGATTTTTGAGCGCTTGTTACGTCGGTTGCACAATACAAAACTGTATTTAATCACATTTATTAATGGAAGTACAATGTTGGCAAGAAGATTGACTTGGTATAATTGGGAATCATTTGAATGCAACACAAACTTTTTCTTCTTTTTCCCTGTTTTTTTTTTTTTTTAATTCCTTTAAAAAAAATCTCATTGTGTTTATTTTCTCCTAGCTGTTACTTTTTTCTTTTTGTTCTCTATTTACTTTTTTTCCTTTGTTTCTTTTTCATTTCTTTTTTTTCTGCCTTTTTTCTGAGTTTTTCCTTCTTCTTCTTCCTTTTGTTTCTTTTTTTCTCAGCTTTTCACTCCTTTTTCATTTTGGTATTTTTTTAATTTTTTGTTCTATTGGCCCTTCCTTTAAGTCATTTTGTGCATAATTTTACATAATATTTGGTCATATAGGGATGAAAGAAGCAAAACAACCTGAAGAGCCGTTTAGGACCCGAAAGAGCCAGTTCCTTTTGGTAAGCCGAGCCGAAAAACCGAACTATATAGGAATAAAATGACAAAATTTTGTGCAGGCTTGGGGAGTAACGGAATACACGGAACGGCAAAAATGATGTTGGCAAGCTGTTTGTTTTTTTTTTTCATTTTGTTTCTGTCGCATTTGATGTTAGTTTTGCCGGAGATCAAATAGATCAAAGCCAGGAAAGAAAGCTTACCATGTGTTGTGAGTTATCATTTTATTCATATTTAGTTTCTTTTGTCTTTTATTAGCATATTTGGTATTGGAGTAATCCAAAAGTAATTGAAAGTAATCAAGTTAAAGTAACCCTACCCAACCCTGAACACAATGCATGATGAAAATCTGTCAAGCAGCGAATCAGCAATAACATCAGCGCGAAAGTAGTGAGCTGTCTTTGTATTTGACTCTTTTCTTTACCCTGGAGTTTATGTAAATTTTTATAATGACATTGTTATTGTTCAATGTGAAATAAGGTGATAGTCTTCAGCTGAGATCTATCCATCTATCTTTTTTTATGTCAGTTTTAGCATTGAAAAACAACTCAGAGAAGATTATTTCATAGCATTGCAGGACAAAGCCAAAATAATGTTTCAATTTTTAGACACTCATTATTTTATTTAATAGAAGGAATGCATAACATTTTTTTTTAGGTTTTGTTAGGAATTAAATACGTTACAAATATCGTTTACCAAATTGTTCGAATTAGTTGATTGACTCCATTAACCAAACACAAACTTCATTCTCCTAACAATGCATGCTCGTTTCTTTCTGGGAAAAGATGGACAAGAATAGCCGAAATTTTCACATGGGGGCAGATTTATTATTTAACTAAGTGACTTCCATCGAATTAGCCGAATTAGAATTGCTCTTCGTCGAGCCTCTCTCTCGATTGTCCCCCGATCTTCTGAAGTTCCTCTGCCCACTTCCCTTCACAAACCGGCGCGCCGGCTCCTCCCGTGGGTGTGCCAACTCCTCCCATGGGCGTGCCGACTCCTCCCATGAGCATGCCTATTCCTCCCATGGGCGCGCCAGATGCCAGCTTCACCACCTTCTCGCCAAAGGGCGTCGCGATGTTTGTTCTTGTGCGTCTGGCCTTCTCCCGTCAGCACTCACAGGAATTCTGTTTTCAAAAGACGTGTGATGCATGCCAGACAGCCTAACCTTCTAATGGACCTTGAAGAAAAACAGTCTGTGAATCTCTACTGCATCAAACTGAGTCGGTTTTAGGGTAACACCTCTAGAATAACCAGATTTCTGTGCTTTGCATTACCATTTTACACTATGTTTATAAAGCCTTCCTTGGAAGGGACTTGGGATTTCATCTTTATTAAGGGGATTTAAGGGTTCCTTCGGGGCGAGCCTCGGAGAAGTAAGAATGCATTTTCTTTTGTTAGACTTAAGTTGGGCATGCATTGTTTGTAATTTTACAAGTCTTCTTTTTGAAATCCCAACCACAGGAGATTTTCATTTGTCACAGAACTCAAAGCCAACAACAATGAAGGCGTTTCACAGTGGGCAGACTTAGAATGACAATGGCAAGAACAATTCTACAGCAACAAAGGAATGGATTATAGAAAAAATTCCTTCATTTTTTGCCAAAAACAAATTCCAGGCTTGTGCCAAGCAAGAGAGACTCTGCAAAATACAAGTGACTAAAATGATAGTCTGCTTACATTTAAGCTAATATACCTTTTAAAGAGGATTTACAATCAAAGGATTTGCTAACTTTGTTTTCTAGGGCAGCACTGTGGTTGACCGGTTAGGACTCGAGCCTCAGAGGTCCCGGGTTCAATAATAGCTACAGTGCCGTGAAAAAGTATTTGCCCCCTTCCTGATTCCTGTGTTTTTATGCATATTTATCACTCCCAAAGGATTCTGTTACTGTACCAGAATACAATTACCGTATTTTCCGCACTATAAGGCGCACCTAAAAGCCTTTATTTTTTTTCAAAAGCTGACCATGCGCCTTATAATACAGTGCGCCTTATCTATGGATCAATATTAAGTTGCAAAGTCTTGCAACTAAAGCAAGCAGCCGCCGACTCAATTTTCCCCCGTAGGCGAAGTCGTCCGCGGTGTATGCTGGGATTTATATACCGGCGTTTCATTTCCTAACCAATGTGTCAATCATCATTTGAATCAGTCACTATTGGCTAAAGTTATTCGGAGGTAAAGGGGGCGGATCCTTTTTATCATTTACAGGCTCGCATAGGCTAAAGGGGCGAAACAAACCCTGCAATTGGCTGAAAAAGATGAATGTGAATCACAGGTTGGGTTGCACTACGGCATAGAGAAACTATATTTACTATTTAATATTTGACTCTCCAGGATTTAGTGCGCCTTATGTATGGACAATATAGGACCAAAACCTATTTTTTGGTGGTGCGCCCTATAACCCGGTATGCCTTGTAGTGCGGAAAATACGGTAATTCTTTTTGTATCCTAATTGTGTCACGCCGTTGCATGTATTCTGTTTCAGACAGGTACAAGTCACTGAAGTCAGACAAGTGTTTCTCACAGTCCCTAGGGGGCGTATTTGCATGTCATCAAGAGCTATGCGCTATCAAAAACATTTTGCTGCCGCGTTCACTTATCATTCACACTTTTATTTTAGCTCATTCATCTTGACAGCAACAGGAAGTGTCAAGGCCCGGATGCAATAATAAACTCTGACTTTGATAAACCCCGAGAACATCTTGCATGATTTACCTTCAGAGGGTCTTTTCTAAATACAGTAATAGCGCAATGGCGTCGTTGACAAAAATGAGTGACTTATCCAACAGTTAATCCTTCAGAAGACGTTCTGTGATTTATTCAAGATCATTTCCGAAGGAGCATCATCAAACATTTGTCAGACAACATGATGAATAGCAGCCACGTTGGTGATCAAGTATTATTAAGGCACAGCAAGCTTTTAAAGGTATTCCCAAACATATTTCTTTTCCAGTAAGCATACCTGTCAAGCTCCAGGACTCCAGTCCCCTACAAACTGTCGTATTTTCCCTTACAAAATAATCTTACACCATATTTTTTTTTTACAGTCGGCTTGACCTTTCCTGCACAGAGCTTCTGTGTTTTACTTTTCAAACATTTTTGAAAAAGCGACAGGGAGCCACTTAAAAGCGCTAAAGTCTTGCACGTGGCTCCAGAGTAAGTCTAGTGGGTTGAGAAGTCCAAGTTTGTTGGCGATAGAAAACATCTTAATCTGCCTTTTGCTGGTTTTGTGGATCCAGAGCACATTGTTGACATTTTGGCTTTTAGAGAAACGGAAATAGATATGTGCATCCATAATGTACATATTCTATTCTATTCTATAAATTAAATTATAACCTTATCTTCTCTGTTTCTTTATCTTCTTTGTTTTTTGTTTGTTCTATGACTTTTAATGGTTCTATACAACCTTTATCTTCTTTGTTCCTTTAAAATGTGTAAATCAAATTATAACCTTATCTTCTCTGTTCTTTGTAACGAGCAAAGTTTCCCGAATTTTAAATGATTGAAAAACGAGTTTGCCCATTCCGGACGCCCCAAATGCATCAAAGTGATCAAACATCTAGTTGGATCTGGTCATCTCTGTCTGTCCCTCACCACCTCATACATCCCCCTCCGAAGGAAAACAAAGCCTGCAACAAGGACAGTACAAACATCTTCTTTGTTCCTTTATCTTCTTTGTTTTCTTTTATCCTCACTGTTAAATGTGATTCTGGAGTGCCACGCCCAATTTCGTTGTCACAATATGTTCAACCCATTTTGTAACAATGACAATAAAGGTATATTCTATTCTATTCTATATACGTATACATTTTATGCCAAAACAATTTCCTCACATTCTGAATGTTTAATAATTTGGAATGACTTTTAACGTCTCTACCCTGACGCACTCATATTCGCCAGGCATGCACAGTGAACGCTTTTGGATCCCCCTGTCGATGAATATGGACAAGCAAATAAAGCAATTAAGTGAATCGCCCTGCTGTCATGTAAAGGTCATGCCAACGCTAGCGGCCAAGTCTGCAGAGAACAAGGGAAAGAGCATTTTCATCATATTAATGCAGTTGGGTCGAGCAAGGCTGGCGGAGCGGGCTTGATGGAAGACTCCATCCCTGATACAATTGCTAATATCATCTCTTTTATCACTCCGGGAGGCCACGTTTTTAATCTCCCAGACTTTGTTGCACGACAACACGGATGCGCCTTTCCTTCTCCTCGGGCCGTGTCGGAGTCTACGAGTGCCGGTTCCTTCGCAAACACAATAAACAGGCTGGGAAGGAGACGGAAAGCGTGTACACCTCTGGAATGATAAGCCGAATGATGAGCACGAGGGGACGCCTTGAGTGTGCCAGACAAGGTTGACGATGTCAAATCTGTCATTTATTTCTCCGGAGGAAGACGAGAACTTTGAATAGTCTTTTTGAAGGGGGAGTCATTCACAAGTCGACACATTTGTGCCAAGCAGGATTTCATTTTATCCTCAGTGTTTGCGCAATGCTGGGGTTTTCTTCCAAGTCGCTGTGGGCAAAGGAATTGGGAAGGGATCCTGAGAATACTTTACTTTGTCCTCCCACCTCCCTGCATGGTACATTTATTCAATTCATTGCAGAAGTGATGACAGGCAAGTGGGAAGGGCTTCTGCCCCCAAAAGCAAAAGCAGGAGGTTCAGAGGTGTAGTAGTCCTAAATGTTACTCAAGTAAAAATACTGTTACTCCAGAATAATATGCATACCTGTCAAGCTGTACGTTTTTGCCGTACAAAGTACGTTTATTATGCATTTTAAGACGTGTACGACGTACAAGAAAATCTGTCAGAAAAACGCAAATTTGTCAATTATGGGTACCATCCGGTCAGGGTTGGGTAGGGTTACTTTAACTGGATTACTTTCAATTACTTTTGGATTACTCCAATACCAAATATGCTAATAAAAGACAAAAGAAACTAAATATTAATAAAATGACTACATTTTGTGGGGAGTAATGGAATACACGGAACGGCAAAAATGATGTTGGCAAGCTCAACAAGATCAAAGAGATCAAAGCCAGGAGAGAAAGCTTACCACGTGTTGTGAGTCATAATTGTATTCATATTTAGTTTCTTTTGTCTTTTATTAGCATTTTTGGTATCGGAGTAATCCAAAAGTAATTGAAAGTAATCCAGTTAAAGTAACCCTACCCAACCCTGCATCCGGTATACACCGACTATCACCAAACGGCAAATCAATCAAGTCAAACGAGTTCGCTGCGGTAGCCTCTATCTCGGTATCGTTTTTTCGTTGCAAACGAAGCGAGCGGTTTGAGGCTACTGTACGAATGCTTCTGCCACTTTGGGATTTCCCATCATTCTGTGGTAGTTGTGTAGTGAAAGGAAGTCCGTCTATTTTTAGAGAACCGGCTTTTTCAGGCTCAACTCATTCAAGAGAGCCGGCTCTCAAACATTTCACTTGCTTTGATGCATTACATTACGAATGATGATGTTGTATAAAGAATTTAAGAAAAAAAGGAAGTATAAAAGGAGAAAATGAAAAAAGACTGGTTTGTGGTTATCCCTTTAATCAGTATATTAACAACAATAATTGAATGCAGAAAATGAATTCATAATTGAATAAGAAAATTCTACTTAATTCTATTTGCATGTTTTTTTTCCTTCTACAGTGAACGTCCAAGCGACTTCATTTTTGAACTTTTTTTATAATTCATGTCGAGCAACTCAGTATCTCACAACAAAAAGTTAATTAACAATATAAATGATATAACAAAACACATGTACAATACAACACGTTAAACGACATAAATAAACACGTTTGAAAAAAAATGGTGTAAGATTATTTTGTATTTGGTAAGGGAAAATACGACAGTTTGTAAGGGCATGGAGCCCTGGAGCGCAAAATTTATAATACAAGATTGATTATGTTCATTGAATCAAAATTAAAATTTTAATTGAGGATTGTATTTTATAACATTTTCTAAGAACCGTGTGCCACAAGAAGGTTCCCAAAAGAAAAAGTCCACCCTGACTCCAAATAAAGGGTTGAGGATCACCGCATTAGGATTCAGAGGCACGTTCCATTATCAGCTGGAGGAAACAACCCATTGCGGTCCATTCCCTCTGCAGCAATGCCATTGTGATCCTCTATCTCTAATAACTTGCGTGGGACCAGCTTACAAGAGTCATTATAGACTGTAATCATGCATCACTCATGCGGATCTTTACCTCTCTTTGTTTCCGTTTTGTAATTCACACCGAGCTGGACGGTCTAAAACGGAAAAGTAGTGGAAGAGGGTGGCCCTAAAGACCAATGTTCCCTTTAATTTTCCTTACGGGTCTGAGCGTTCACACAAAGTCGGTGAGCAACGCTTGAAACAACAGTGAGCAACAGCAATCCCAAGTGTGGCAACTAAATCATTATCAAACATGTCCAAAACTTGACATCACGTTACATTTTGCTGCAAAATTATTTTTCACTTTTGAATGAATTGACTCATGTATTACTGCAAAGGTTGCAGGGCCTACAAACGTCATTTGTTTTTACAATTCTTTCACAAGATTTCCATTTCTTTTTTTTCCTGGTATCTTTTGTCGCATAATACTTACATTTTTGTGGGCTTATTGAGTCGGTCGCGCGATACACAACTGTATTTAATCACATTTTTTTAGTGGAAGTTCAATGTTGCAACAAGATTGACTTGGAATTTATTTGAATGCAACACAAACTTTTTCTTCTTTTCCCCTGTTTTTTTAATCCCGTTTAAAAAAATCTCAATGTTGTCATTTTTTCCTAGCTGTTACTTTTTTCTTTTTGTTCTCTATTTACCTTTTTCATTTGTTTCTTTCTTTTCTTTTTTTCTGGCTTTTTTTCTGAAATTTTCCTTCTTTTTTCTCTTACTTTAGTTTCTGGGGGCTTATTGAGTTGGTTGTAAGATACAGAACTGTACTTAATTACATTTTTTAGTGGAAGTACAATGTTGGCAACAAGATTGACTTTTTCTTCTTTTTCCCTGTTTTATTTTTTTAAATTCCTTTAAAAAAATCCCATTGTGTTTATTTTTTCCGAGCTGTTACTTTTTTCCTACATTTATTTCTTTACTTTTTTTCGGGCTTTTTTCTAAATTTTTCCTTCTTTTTTTCCCAGCTTTTCACTACTTTGTCATTTTGGTATTTTTTTCTTTTTTGTTCTATTCCCCCTCACTTTAAGTCATTTTGTGCATCATTTTACATAATATTTGGTCATATAGGGATGAAAGAAGCAAAAACAACCTGAAGAGCCGTTTAGGAGCCGAAAGAGCCGGTTCCTTTTAGTGAGCCGAGCCAAAGAAACCGTTCCTCTACTAACTTTACTCAACTTCATTCTACTTCGACTCGACTTCAAAATACCGCATTTAGAACACAACGCCTTGTATTTTTACCTTCATGCACCGTAACATTGACTTAATTTGCTTCTTAATAAGCAATTTGAGCCCTGATTTTTGTGAGCTGGCTAGATTTTCTTGTGCGCGGAAAAGCTCTGGGTAGTGCGCGATTGCGCACACACGCAGCTTAGAGGGAACATTGATGACAAATGACAATATTTGTATCAAACAAAAACACATTCTGATCCAGGCACTGCCTGAAATGTAACATGTCAATTGAAATACAAAGTTAAAAAACAAAAAGGAACACTGCCAAAGACTCTTTGCAGCCGTGAGGATGTGAGAGCGATTGAGGCTGTCGGCAGGATAAATGGCTCCTCTGGCAGCCTCAGCCCCACCCAGCCATTGTTCATAAGAGAAGCTTCTGTCTGTAGCCGCCACCCTTGACGCATTCTGGCTGTCAAGATAGTCTCTCAGGGATGCTCTGCGGTCTCCATCGTGGAAAACATATCAGGGCATGACTGACAGTTTTTCAACAGCATGGAATTCACCAAAAATAGACAAGGAAAAGGTGAAAAGCCCTTCAATATCAAACGAGAGCTCTTTCAAAGGGAAACAGTTCTAGGGTATCTAAAAGCATTTCAGTGATTAATAAAGCCAAATTCCTTTCAAACTATAATGCATTGTATTTATTATATTGTTCTCTAGTTCTGCTATACTTAACATATTGTGCAGAAGTCTGGGGCAATCATTATCATCTGGTTGGATCCGCCCATCTCTGTCTGTCCCTCACCCTCTCATACACCCCCCTCCGGAGGAAAACAAAGCCTATGCAACAAGGACAGTACAAACATCTTTTTGTTCCTTTATCTCTTTGTTTTCCTTATATCCTTACTGTAAAATGTGGTACTGGAGTGCCACGTCCAATTTCGTTGTCACAATATATCTTATGTTGTAACAATGACAATAAAGGTATATTCTATTCTATTCTTCTATCTATCTATCTATCTGGGGCGGCAGTAGCTCAGGAGGTAGAGCGATTGTCTTAGGATTAAGGGATCCCAGTTCGAATCCTGGCTTGTCCGTTTAACTCTGAAAAGACCGAAATGTTAGTCATTGGTCCTTCTAAATGCCGTGACTTATTCTCAAAAACTGCTGTGAACATTGACAAATGTCACATCACACAGAGTGACTCAGTTAAAAATTTAGGTGTCATATTTGACCCTGATCTATCCTTTGAAATGCATGTAAAGAAAATTACTAGAACTGCTTTCTTCCATCTTCGTAACATTGCTAAAATCCGTTCAATACTGTCTCAGTCTGATGCGGAAATTATAATTCATGCGTTTGTTACCTCCCGTCTCGATGACTGTAATGCACTACTCTCTGGTCTCCCGAAGTCTAGAATCAAGTCTCTTCAGCTGGTACAAAATGCCGCAGCGAGGCTTTTAACTAGGACAAAAAAAGTACGATCACATAACACCGATTTTGGCTAACCTGCATTGGCTCCCAGTTAGCCATAGATGTGACTTCAAGGTTCTCTTAGTATTGTACAAAATCATACATGGACTTGCTCCCTCTTATCTTTCAGATCTGATTTGCCCCTACGTCCCGGTCCGAAGCCTACGATCTGAGAGTGCCGGTCTTCTGGTGATCCCGAGAGCAAAGTGAAATGAAATGAAATGATCTGCATTTATATAGCGCTTTTCAAGTCAATGACTTCCCAAAGCGCTTTACAGTGTGCTCCACATTTCCCAATAGCGGCCTTGTATTGCAGCCATGTAAGACGCTAACCTGCTTATTGGGGGTATTAGGGGTTCAGTGTCTTACCCAAGGACACTTCGACATGTAAATCGGACAAGCCGGGATTCGAACTGGGATCCCTTGATCCCAAGACGAGCGCTCTACCTCCTGAGCTACTGCCGCCCCATAGAAGTGTTCTGCTGGTTCGAGAGCGTTCTCCATCCGGGCACCGGTGCTGTGGAATGCTCTTCCCCCTGAGATCCGATCTGCAACCTCAGTGGAAATGTTTAAATCTAAACTTAAAACTCACTTCTACTCTATAGCATATGAATAACCTACTCTTCTCGTCGGCTGAAAAATAGTCTGTGTAATATAGTGTATTAATCTGTGAAGCCCTTTGAGACTCTTCGTGATTTAGGGCTATACAAATAAAGATGACTTAACTTGACTTGACTTTAGACCCGTGAAGCTCTGAACCTGTGAAGCTCTGAACCCGTGAACGTGGAACTGCGAAGTAGCGAGGTCCCACTGTATTTATCTATCTGGAAATGAGACGGCAGTAGCTCAGGAGGTAGAGCGCTCGTCTTGGGATCAAGGGATCCAAGTTCTAATCCCGGCTCGTCCGTGTTACATGTCAAAGTGTCCTTGGGTAAGACACTGAACCCCTAATACCCCCAATAAGCAGGTTAGCGCCTTACATGGCTGCAATACAAGGCCGCTATTGGGAAATGTGAAGCACACTGTAAAGCGCTTTGAGAAGTCATTGACTTGAAAAGCGCTATATAAAATGCAGATCATCATCTATCTCTCTCTCTCTATCTATTTTTATCTCGTGTGTGTGTAGTAAACACATCAGACAAAAGAAACCAGTCCAGCTATTATCTTTCTTTGTCGTTGTGGATGCCATTTTGACGCTATATGTACGAATGTAGACAAGGAGAAGGGGTAAAGCCCTACAAAATCAAACACAAGCTTTTTCAAAAGGAAACAGTTCATAAGTCCCGGAGAAATCCCCAAAATAGGCTAGGTTGGTAGATCATCCTATGCCAACAAGGAATTAGTGAGCTCGTGTGGTGTGAACACATCAAACAAACAAAACCCGTACAACTATAATCTTTCTTTGTCGTCATAGATATACCATATTTATTTGCAGGGTTGGGTAGGGTTACTTTAACTTGATTACTTTCAATGACTTTTGGATTACTCCAATACCAAATATGCTAATAAAAGACAAAAGAAACTAAATAGGAATAAAATGACTCAATTTTGTGCAGTCTTGGGGAGTAACGGAATACGTGGAACGGCAAAAATGATGTTTGGATTTATTTTCATTTTGTTTCTGTCGCATTTGATGTCAGTTTTGCCGGAGATCAAAGAGATCAAAAGTCAGGAGGGAAAGCTTACCACGTGTTGTGAGTCATCATTTTATTCATATTTCCTTTTTTTGTCTTTTACTAGCATATTTGGTATTGTAGTAATCCAAAAGTCATTGAAAGTAATCAAGTTAAAGTAACCCTACCCAACTCTGTTTATTTGTGTATGATGTGCACTTGTGTATTAATCGCACCCTTACATTATAATGAAAAAAATAGGTCTAAAATTCAGTTTAAACTTTTCTTCTCAGCTCAAACCAAGCATTGAAAGTGACAAACATTGTTGAATACATGTAGCCATAATTTACCAATTTAATGACAACGTAAACGTGAACACAATACCATTATAAAATTTACAATGTATTTATTGAATGTCCTTAAAAAATGCAGGGTTGGGTAGGGTTACTTTAACTTGATTACTTTCAATTACCTTTGGATTACTCCAAAATGATGACTCACAACACGTGGTAAGCTTTCTCTCCTGGCTTTGATCTCTTTGCTCTCCGGCAAAACGAACATAAAATGCGACAGAAACAAAATGAAAAACAATCCAAACAGCTTGCCAACATCATTTTTGCCGTTCCATGTGTTCCGTTACTCCCCAAGCCTGCACAAAATGTAGTCATTTTATTCATATTTAGTTTAATTTGTCTTTTATTAGCATATTTGGTATTGGAGTCATCCAAAAGTCATTGAAAGTAATCAAGTTAAGGTAACCCTACGCAACCTGTTCGCATGTCATACTTTTTTTTAGTTTATTTATACAGCGGCTTGTGAAACTATTTGGCCCCCTTGAACTTTGTGACTTTTTGCCACATTTCAGACTTCGGTCGTCATGGCACCCAGCTGGTCCCGCCCCTCGACACCGGCTGAGACACATTGACTTGATTGCGTGTGGGATACTTAAGCGCCCCGTTGTCAGACCATTGCTTCACTATGAGGAAAACCTGTTCAGCATGCCTTGTTTGTAATTTTGATTACCTTTAAGCCTGTTTTGTTTTGTCTTTGGTCCCTGCGTGTTGGACAACTTTTATTTTCCAATTAAAGTGACAGATCGTCTTCGCTTTTGAGTTCACAATTCCTGCTTCCTGGTCCGTTTCCTGACAGTAGGCCACTATAAACCATGCATTTTGGACTCCCTTAAAGTAACACCAGGGGACAGCGCACAAGGATAGCAAGAGTTTAGCAAGTAGCAGGTGAACTTTATGAAGTATTCTTAAAAGGTAGCGTTTTAAAAAAAGCATGACTGCACCTTGCCCTCGGGTAATGTACGTTGTTTCAAAAAGAACATGGCATCCCTAACGCAGAGGATCGTTGGAGACTCCCAATATAATAGTGTTCACTGTTTTGACAGAAAAGTGGCGAGAAACATAATGTCCTTTTGAGTAGACTTAATGCAAGAGCTTTGTCTGGAATACCAAACACGGCAAAAAACACGGAGCGGCAGTACAGAAAATACTCAGTTCATAAAACCAGCCAGCTTGAGACAAGAAACAAAAACATGACCAAGGTTACAGCAAAAGAACAGAGGCATTTATTCAGATTATCCAGATATAGTGTTGAAAGCATAGATATAAAAGGATACTTTCGAGACAAGCACATAATGTGAAAGATAATGTGCAATATACTCTCTCAGATGAGCAATGGTGGAATGTAAAAAGTACCTAGTAACAGTGTTTCATAAATTGCACTTGATTAAAGATATTAAAAAACATATTTTGTTGAAATAGTCTTACTACATTAAAAACAGTATTGTAGCTGATATGTTGCTGCTTTGAGTACCGTATTTTCCGCACTATAAGGCGCACCAGGTTATAGGGCGCACCCCGAAAAAATAGTTTTTGGTCCTATATTTGACATACATAAGACGCACCGGATTATAGGGCGCTACAATGGGAACGTGGACAAAACAGTCAGATAGTTCAGTCCAACTTATTACCCCCTTAACATTCCGAAAGCTTGCAAAGACGCAAATACGTGTCGAGAACACGTGCGGCTGCGGTGTCCGTACGATGTCACTCAAATGCATCCTTCCAAATATCATTCGGAAGGTTAAAGTCTTGGGATTCAAGAAATGCCATCCATTCCTTAGTTTCTATTTTCTTTTTCGCACGCAACTTTACTGTGCATATGACAATAAACACTTGGAATTGAGTTTAATTTAAAAATAGACACTCCATTCCATCCATTATCTGCACCGCTTATCACAGAAACATTGAGTTCAGTCTGAAACAAGATACAGGGAAAATATATAGCCGGAGTCGCTCACCGAAGTCGTTGTGTTCAATAATAATGTGCAGCTATGGTCCTCTTATATCCGTGAGTTTAGTAAATCCAGGAGAATAAAATATTTACAAATACAGAATAGTAAAAAAATGCTTTCTGTATGCCATCAACCACGTGCTATACGCATTCATCTTTTTCGGCCAATCGCAGGCTTTGTTTTGCCGCTTCAGCCAATGCCAGCCTGTAAATGATAAAAAGGATCCGCCCCTTGACCTCCGAATAACTTTAGCCAATAGTGATCCATTCAAATGATGATTGACACATTGGTTAGCCAATGAAACGCCGGTAAATAAATCCCAGCATACACCACGGACTACTTAGCGTTCGGGGTAAAATCTAGTCGGCGGCTGCAAGTTAGTTGGAAGACTTTGCGATTTAATATTGATCCATAAATAAGGCGCACTGTATTATAAGGCGCATGGTCAGCTTTTGAAAAAAATTAAGACTTTTAGGTGCGCCTTATAGTGCGGAAAATACGGTAGTTTCTTTTCCTCAGGACAAGTGGCCACATTTAAAGATCATTTTTGGGACACTTTGCAGTATTTGACCATTAAATGTCCATATACAGATGCTCCCCTACTTATGACCATTCAACTTAGGAAAAACGGTAGATACGAACATGATGTATATACCGTAAATTCTAAACTATAAGCCACTAGTTTTTTCCCAAACTTTCAGTGATGCGGCCAATTTATGTAATTTTTCTAAAGGCCGCCAGCGGCGCTCGAGTACAAAAGGTAAGATTTAGACCAATGGAATATATGCGCCGAGGAAGACTGCAACTTCTTAGCTTGTGCACAAATGAAATTAGCGTAGACATATCCTAATCATGCAAATTGCACATGAAAGGCACATGACGCAACTTTCAAGCTAAACGCAACCGAGCAGTCCGATATAGAAGGAAACAGAGCTACTGCACGTAAACTTTACTTTGCGAGCGTGTTGCTAGCGTGTTTTTGAATAAGGTAGCATGGGACAACGTCTATATGACAAAGTCTCTTTCCTATACTGAAGGAAGACGACTTTGATGACGTCAGTCATAAGGAGGAAGATGAGGACGGTTTTCCGAGGCTTGTACATGTACGGTATGTTTTGTTTATCAGACCCGTTTACTGTGTTGCGAGCGTGTTGCTAGTAGCGTTTTGCTACCCTTCACAGGCACGGTTTGGGATGAAAGTTATAATATTATTAAAGCTTTGAAAACTCTCTCGGTGTACCGTCTTTCTTTGTAAATATGTGTAACCATGTGTAATATGTATTTGCAACTGTATATTTTTGTAATGTATTTATTTTAGAAACTTATTCTGATATGTTTTGCACGAACAAATGAGAAAGAAAGGGCAGGGCAAACGCGGGCTGACGGGAAGTGGAGTAAAGGTGAGAAGTGTTTGTGGACACAGTCGACAATAGTGGATATATATTTTCCCCACCCTTACCTTTGGAAATATACACTTTTTTCCTTGGATTACTTTCAACGGGCACCCGGACTCTGCAGTACCGGTATAATTTTCCATTCATTTTGCCGGCTGTGTTTTTTGGACCGTGTCAGCTATGGGTTAATTTCGCGTTTGTATTGCCTTTTTTTTAATGTGGGCGCACGCGGCTAATATACAGGTGCGGCTTGTGTATGTACACAATCGGTTTTCCTCCCGAAATGTGGTGGGTGTGGCTTATAATCAGGTGCGCTCTATAGTCCGGAATTTACGGTACAAGAAATCATTTGACAAGCGAACCACTGCGCCGCCGTGCTGCCCTGTGCGGGCTATATTCAACTATATTTTCAGAATTTGCTGCGGGCCAATAAAAACTGACGCAGTTGGCCCGCGGGCCGTAGTTTGGACACCCCTGATTGAGATAGAACAAAGACAGAGAAAGAAAGAAACGCCCCTTTGGGCGGTACCAATATTTGATACCATTTTGTTTCAAGATACACATTTTCTCTGGGGAATTCCACCTTACAGGAACATATTAGCTAATTACCATAGGATTCTGTCACCCATCCGACGTCAATTGCACCTAGCATTCCCTATCTCAGAATGGATTAATGCGTTATCCCTCGGGGGTCCACTGCACTGGAAATATAATGTTTGTTTCTATTCAGCGCTTAAATTTAAATGGTGGGAATCGTGAAAATTGATAGCACGCTGCCTGAAGAAATGTCTGGTTGACTTTACTCGCATATGTTTGCATGTTTTAGGCTGTGTGTGTTTATGTGTGACGGGGGGATTAGAGAAGATGAATAAAAAAGTCAATTTGCTCTGAGACAAGGAATTCAATCTCTCGAATGAAAGGAGAACATGCAATCGGAGCAAGGACGGCAGTGCGGGTCCCTGCAAATGCGCGGCATTTTTCACAGGCTAACGCTCAGCCACACAAATTCCAAAGAAGCACGCACACCCGCCAATGGCTGGGTTGTGTACTAGGAGAGAAATACAGTGGAGCCTCGCTAGTTCGCGGGTTCAGAGCTTCGCGGGTCTAAAAAATATACCTTACCTTCTAAATAAAAGCCTTTATTGACTTGACGCCATTGAGCGCGAGCTTATGTCAACTGAGGACACGGTGTGGACACTCCTATTGTGAAGGGGAGGGGGAGGCCCTGACACAATGCTTAGTCATAGGGAGTTACCGCTTCACTCACATTCCTCCCTCCTTTACCTCCTCCCACCTCACCCCCTTCTTATGTGGCGCTCAGTTTATCATGGAGGAACTCGGCGACGTGACGTAAGTATATTTTCTTCTGTCACATTTCATCTCAAGTTTGACTTTATTATACCAAAAGCGAGCAGTTGTTTGTACTACCTAAACACGGCTAATTGTGTGCGGTTTCGTGTATTTGTTGTAAACGCCGTTCGATGCCGCTAGCTAAAGTATGTTGTTATTGTCAGAAGGTAGCTCTTTCACTTTCATTATAAATGAACACGGACCATTTTTTCAACTGTTTTTTTCCCAAAACGCTTCACACTCATCAAATGTCAAATTTTTACTGTTTTTATTTTCAATACGTAACCAGTAGTGTTAACAAGTGAAATAAACTGCGATGGCTGCATGTGGTTGAGAGCGGTTAATACAATCATACTGAATGGTTCCTAGTGGTTTCGCCGCAGTCCTATTCCGTGTACATATTTTACTTTTTTTTTTTTGTTCTAACATGAATTTCACTCTCCCTCCCCATACTCTATATGGTGTACTGTATACAGGGGGGTATACCGTACACCTGTATATGTTTTTTTAAGCATTTTTGAAGGGGTGCCGCTACTCCGCGGATTTTCAGTTTTCGCGGGTGGTCTTGGTCCCCATTAACCGCGATAACCGAGGGATTACTGTATCTTGTTTTCTGATACGTAGTTCTTGCATGCTAGCAACAAACAGTATTATTACTGCCTATCACAGTGTTCTGTTTGGGGAAGGACTTCGGAATGATGCATTATCGGACTTTTTTTTTTTGGAATGATGCATTATGGGAAATCCCCAGGCGGCAAAAAACGCAAATTTGTCCGTTATGGGTACCATCGGGTATACACCGACTATCACGAAACAGCTAATCAATCAAGTCAAACGGGTTCGCTGCGGTAGCCTCCATCTCGGTATCGGTTTTTTTTTGTTGCAAACGAAGCGAGTGGTTTGATGCTACTGTGCGCATGCTTCTGCCGCCTGTGGATGCATCATTCTGAAAAAAAAATATGGTGTAAAATTATTTTGTATTTTGTAAGGGAAAGTACGACAGTTTGTACGGGCATGGAGCCCTGAGCGCGACAGGTATGTATTGTACATGTGTTTCGTTATATCATATATATTGTTAATGAACATTTTGTTGTGAGATCCTGAGTTGCTCGACATGAAAGAAGTTTATTATAAAAAAAGTTCAAAAATGAAGTTGTTTGGACGTTCACTGTAGAAGGAAAAAATACATGCAAATATAATTAAGTAGAATAATACATTTTCTTATTCAAATTAATAATTCATTTTCTGGAATAAATGATTGTTGGTAATATACTGATTAAAGGGATAACCACAAACCTGTCTTTTTTCATTTTCTCCTTTTATACTTCCTTTTTTTCTTAACTTCTTTATACAACATCATAATTCGTAATGCATCAAAGCAAGTGAGCCGTTTGAGAGCCGGCTCTCTTTAATGAGTTTAGCCGAAAAAGCCGGTTCTCTAAAAAGAGACGGACTTCCTTTCACTATACAACTATCACGGAATGATGCATGATGAGAAATCCCCAGGTGGCAGACGCATGCGCACAGTAGCATCAAACCGCTCGCTTCGTTTGCAACGAAAAAACGATACCGAGATAGAGGCTACCGCGGCCAACTCGTTTGACTTGATTGATTTGCCGTTTGGTGATCGTCTGTGTATACCGGATGGTACCCATCATTGACGAATTTGCGTTTTTTCGTACAGATTTTCTCGTACGTCTTTAAATGCATCATAAACGTACTTTGTACGGCAAAACCGTGCAGGTTGACAGGTTCCAGGAAGACTTTCCTTTCTAACGTTAGTCTCAACATTTCTGTTATGAATTCATTGCATTTAAATGTATTCTGAAAACAATTAAGGCAGCATCATTACTCCTAAGCCTGTCACGTAGCTTATTGAATCCCGCAATCCGTGAACCAATTCATTTGTGTCAATATAAATCCTTCCCTAGTGGGATGCAGACGCCCTAGGTTGTGTTTGTTTGCGTGCGGGTCCCTTTCCCTTTCCCGGTTGAAGCTAAAGAGAAGAGCGTAATTGGGTGTGGAAAAAAGTCCAACCCTGAGGTCTCCCAGGTTAAATGAGATCAGACATCTTCTCTCTTCCATTTCCTCCCGAGGCAAAAGGCAGATTGTCGTCACCTCTCTTCCCGTCGTCAGGTTTTTCTTTGATGGCGGTGGATTGGATGTGACTCTCTCCTCGTATGAACCATTTTTTTTTCATCAACTGTGCTGGAAATCATTCAAGGACGGCACCATCAACTGAGGGGGTCCTGTCAGGTTTTCAATTTAAATCTCTTGAATTTCTGTCTCGAGGTAATTAGCTTGTTTTTATATTACTAAATATAAAAACAATGTTTCTCATACACACACACACATGAAGTAACGTTTCAATAATCAGTCTAATTGCATCTCTTGTACGTTTATCAATCTTATATTCTTTTATTGTGAAATGCTCAAGTGAACTTTCTCCCTGAAGTATAATAAATCACGCCCACGCTGTGGGCGGGGTCTCTTTTTCCCCTGTAACAACATCACATGGAGGACGTGAGGAAATCTGCTCTTGGTATGATTAGATTTTAACAATATATATGTTTTTTATTTGGGTAAATATGGCCACGAAATAGTCTTAATAATGATTGACTTTAACAGGTCCTTAAGTAAACATTTATTTTCCATACCCAGTGTTCATTTGACCTGTGAAAAGTGATGGGTCCCGGGGACTCGCATGCTCAAAAATCTATGGGTCCCAACAGAGATCTATGGGTCCCCAAAATTTAGTGTTATTGAGGTTGAAATTGTAAATCGGCGACAAATATATAAATAAATCTCTAAATCTATATATTCATTCAGTTTTAGTAATCACAGTTAATTGTTAATACAAAGCAGTTATCACTTCAGATTTTTTAGTTCATATATTCTTCGCGGTTTGCTGTCCTACCACAGTTGTAATGCCTTCTCAAGGTCCAATCGCAGCAACGGAATTTCCATAGCTAATTTGTGGTTTTCATTGTCGTTGTGCCGATCCAATGTGCTTTTCTGAAAGTTTGTATTGCGAAATGATTTATGCCATCCAGTTTTTTGTCACGCTGGGTGCACGCATCACAGAACATGTAGCCTCCATTATCATCCTCCTTATAGCATCACCAGGAATATAATTGAGGCCATTTTGGCAGGAAAGTCCTTTTCTTGCTAGGAGTATTCTTTTGTTCATCTCTTGTCGAATCGTTCGCTTCAAAACACGTGTTTTTCTTGCCTTCGCCGTCTTCTGAAGAATTTCTCCGCCGTTTTTTCATGCCGGAATTATTGCCGTTGTTACCACTTTCTGTATTATGTTTCGACTTATTACCGACACTGAAGAAATGACCAATTTTTTGTTGATTTGCACCTAATACCAACTGTTTTTACGGAGGCATACTTCTCTTTCACTCGACAACCACCAAAACAATGACGTCATCTCGAAGCAACGAGATCTCGTTTGCCGAGATCTCATTTGCCGAGATCGGCGCGAGACCAAAACAACAATGGCGGATTTGCCTGACGAAAACTTTGGAGTGCGGTAAATCTTTGTTACAAAAAAAAAGTAATCGGGTAATAATGACAATTTGGTGTGAAAAAAGTTGCGTCCTGGGGACGCACGTTGATTTGACGAAATGCGTCCCCAGCAAAAATCATGCGTCTAGGACACAGGGACGGGGGCAAACGAGAACACTGCATACCTTTCAACATTAAAGCTTTGCGCGTTAGACCACTTTTGTCTTCTTATTTAATTACCGTAATTCAATGCCAGGACATATGTTTACAGAAGCGTTGTTGTCAGGTTCAACCCAACACTTGTAACAAGTGTGATAAATCGGCATTAGGTGGCAAGAGTGAATTTTATCAGATCTTTGTCCACACATTGAGGAAGCCCTCACTTGGTGGTGTTGCTTCCTGCATTCCAGGCATGTCCAAAGTCCGGCCCAGGGGCCATTTATGGCCCGTGATCAAATTTTTCCTGGCTTGCGGCCTTTGTCATATAATTAATATGTGGCCTGCCAGTAAAGTTGACCGCATTATATTATATATCCGAATAAAAAAAATAATCAAAAAATCACCATTTCAACAGATGATGGTAGTAGCCCTTTTCACCAAAATCTGTAACAACTCTGTTTGCTCAATTTGCCAAGAGACTGTGGTTGTTTTCAAAGAATATAATGATATCAGGCAACACGGCGGCGCAGTGGGAAGAGCGTGTGCGGCACAGTTCTGAGGTCGTGAGATCAAACCTCCTGTGTGGAGTTTGCATGTTCTCCCTGTGCTTGCGTGGGTTTCCTCCGGCCACTCCGGTTTTCTCCCACATTCCAAAAACATGTTTGTCATGTTAATTGGCCAGTCCAAATTGTCCCTAGGTGTGACTGAGCGAGCAAATTGTCTGTCCCTGTGGCAACCAGTTGAGGGTGTCCCCTGCCCACTGCCTGAAGATAGCTGGGATGGGCTCCAGCACCCCCCGCGACCCTACTGAGGATAAGCAGTGCAGATAACGGATGGATGGATGGATAATAATATCAAGCAGCACTGCCAGGCAAAACATGCTGACAGTAAAAAGCTAAATGGAAACAAACACTGCGCAAAGGTGAAGCAACTGGAACCCGTTTTAAAGGCACAGCAGCACTTTTTCACGAGACCCAGCAAGTCAAATGAAAATGCTTCAAAGGCAAGCAACGAGGTTGCGATGCTGATCGCCAAACATTGTAACATTTAACAAAGACTGTTCAAAGAATGCCAGGCTGTGTAGTCAGTTCTATCACATTTTCATTACATTACTAAATCTGGCCCGCTTTCTCAAAAGTCTGGACACCCCTTCTTTATCCACGATGAGTAGGCATAGTGAAGAAGTCCCATCGTCATCGTCAGGCTAGATGGAATGACATTTCGTGCACGTCCGCAGAAACATGGTTGCTCGAGGGAACACGATCTCCATGGTGACCAAAAGTTCATGCATCAGTTCATCTCATCTCATTAGCTGCACCGCTTCTCCTCAGTAGGGTCGCGGGGGTGCTGGAGCCCATCCCAGCAATCATTGGGCAGTGGGCAGGGGACACCCTGAACTGGTTGCCAGCCAATCGCAGGGCACACAAGGACAGGCAACTCGCTCGCTCATTCACACCAAGGGACAATTTGGACCGGCCAATCCACCTGAATTGCATGTCTTTGGAATGTGGGAGGAAACCGGAGTATCCGGAGGAAAACCCACGCAAGCACGGGGAGAACATACAAACTCCGCACAGGAAGTCCGGTAGCTGGATTTTAACCCACACAGGAGGTTCCCAAGACCTTACAACTGTGCCGCACACGCGCTAA
The DNA here is from genome assembly GCF_059441175.1 of Urocampus carinirostris. Classification (NCBI taxonomy): domain Eukaryota; kingdom Metazoa; phylum Chordata; class Actinopteri; order Syngnathiformes; family Syngnathidae; genus Urocampus; species Urocampus carinirostris. Next base: position 2,057,225 of record NC_142355.1, read on the forward strand.
CCACTGCGCCGCCGTGCTGCCCTGCATCAGTTCAGTGTTTCTTATTTCGTTTTATTCTGTTTTTGTTGGTTTTATTGCCTTTTTCTGTCCCTAAAAATGGAAAGTTGGTAATGAGGTGAAGTGACACAACGATTGATTCAAAGAAGGAAATGATTGTAACATACAAAAATGGTGTCTGACTGGCATTTAAGCGCTATTGGAAAGTACAGTAACCCAAACTACTCTTGGTTTCAAGCTCGAAGGTCAATACTAATTTTCTTCAAGGAGCAATTGAGTTGCTCCTTGCAGTGCAGTGTTTTACTTTTACGCGAGTTCTTTTTTAAGGATGTAAGTCACTTTGGGATTTCATTTTATTGAAGACAATCTTCCCAGCTGGTGATAAGTACTCATTTTCGTTTTCACTGTAGGGAGCTCTCAAGACTCTTGATGTCATGGCGACACAAAATCACCTGTTTCACAGCCGTATAGGGATTCAAAGACCGACAGCTCAAAAACCTGGAATGCTCAAACACTCTCTCGGTTGTCCATCGACTGACCATTTTCTTTCATTTGTGAGTCTTCTGGCGCCTGAAGAGCTCAATATTGGAATACAGTGGAACCTCGGTTCTCGACCATAATCCGTTCCAGAACCCTGTTCGAAAACCGATTTGTTCGATCACCGAAATCATTTTTCCCATTAAAATCAATGTAAATCGTTTTAATCCGTTCCAACACCCTAAATGTTTAGCTTGAATGTTTACCGTAAACTTAAAGCTAACCCAGGCTAATCGTACGTTCGCGTTATCGTAATCTTCCGTACGAAAGATTACGCTAACATGAACGTGTAAAAATAAAAAAATTAGGTCGTTTACAAGTCATTTAGCACCCGGGCCTCCACAACAAGTGGTGAGCGGTTCATTAGAAAGGGGGCTCCGTTCCAACACCCTGAATGTTTACTTTGAATGTTCAACGTAAACATAAAGCTAACCCGGCTAATCGTACGTTCGCGTTATCATAATCTTCCGTACGAAAGAATACGCTAACATGAACGTGTAAAAATAAAAAAATTAGGTCGTTTACAAGTCATTTAGCAAGTGGTGAGCGGTTCATTGGAAAGGGGGCTCCGTTCCAACACCCTGAATGTTTAGCTTGAATGTTCAACGTAAACATAAAGCTAACCCAGGCTAATCGTACGTTCGCGTTATCGTAATCTTCCGTACGAAAGATCACGCTGACATGAACGTGTAAAAAAAAAAAAAAAGGATAAAGAAAAGAATTATGAATAGGATTTCTTACCTTTGTGGTGGTCAGCAGAAGGCGCAGGTGGAGTAGTTGTACGCACTACTTTTCTTTTTTCACCCGTAGCAACTTTGCCGCTCGCACTGATTTTCTTCGAAGGCATAATTAGGGGCTAAAACACAGGCAAGTCTTTATTCAAATCAAATTTTAAGTGTTTGTTTATTAAGACAACTGTATACAAATACGAACAAATGAATATAAGATTTTAAGAAAAAAGCATCTGCGGCCTTAGTAGTGCAGGGTAGTCATCGCATAAGACCCACATGTGTATCGTCGTCTCTGTCACGGAATTTATGACATGAAAAACACTCCCATTAAAAAAATATGCTTTGGCACAAAGTGAATGAAGGCCGTGTTTAAATGGGTCAAGGTGGAAGTAGCGTCAATTTGCCGTGACGGCAATTTGTCACCGGCAGTGCGCGTTTGGTTACACGGACTAAACAAAGAAAGAGCGGCTACTGGTTAAGAGCCCTTGAAAGAAAATAAATTACGACTTGATTTTCACCCAGCACAAACTCATAAACATCCCTAAATCAATAGGTGTCAAAACATTGGAGTTGCCGCTCCTACCAACGCACGGACATAAATACAAGAGACTCAGTAATTGGATCAGTAAAGGTCTTATGTAAGAATAATATATTCAAGCATAAGAATGACACGCACAAGAAATGGAAAGTGGATAAAATAAGATAAAAATAATAAAGTATTGCCCGGACTATAAGGTGCACCGGTATTTAAGGTGCCGACTACTTCCTCAGAAGGCTGGCCTCCTTCAAAATCTGCAAAAAGCTCCTGAAAATATTCTATGAGACTGTTGTGGCAAGCGCCCTCTTCTATAGAATAGAATAGAATAGAATAGAATATACCTTTATTGTCATTGTTACAAATGGGCTAACATATTGTGACAACGAAATTGGGCATGACACTCCAGTTAGTGAGGGTATGAGCAAGAAGATAAAGGAACAGAGAAGATAATGTTATAAAACAAGGGGAATAAGGCTATAGTTATAATTTACATGGTATTTACACAACAATGTCAGCATGTGGGATGTTACATACAGGGTTGTCGTGATAACGTTGTATCGTAACGGTTGTGCAATATTGCATTTGGTGCAAAGTCATCATGGTGCAAAAATAGTCCGCATATACATTGGTGCAAGCATAGACATCATAGTGCAAAAAAAGGAATGGTCAGACATTGTGCAATTTGAGCATTAAACGTAGTGCAGTCGACATGTGCAAGAACAAGACTTGAGTAACATTATTTTCGTATGAGGTAGTGTTGGCACGAGTTTTCAGTTTTTGTGCGGTGTCTGTTGAGCAGTGAACAAACATAGTGCAGACAGCATGTACGTGAGTACCATTTTACATACGTGTGAGGTATTTTTTTTTTTTTTTTTTGCAACAGTTTTCAGTTGTTTGTGCGGTGTCTGTTTAGGGTGGTAATGGCTGTGGGGAAGAAACTGTCTCTGAGTCTGTTCGTTTTTGCTTTGTGTGACCTGTAGCGCTTGCCGGAAGGCAGCAGGTCGAAGAGATGGTGGCCGGGGTGAGAAAAGTCCTTGACGATGTTTTCTGCTCTGCTGAGGTAGCGAGAGCAGGCAATGTCCTCCAGACTGGGCAGAGAGCAGCCGACGATTCTCTGGGCTGTTTTTATGATCCTCTGGAGCTTTTTCCTGTCTGCTGCTGTGCACCCCGCATACCACACCGTGATGCAGTATGTTAGGATGCTCTCCACTGTGGCTTTGTAGAAAGACACCTGCAGCTGCTGTTTTAGGTTATTTTTCCTGAGCAATCTCAGGAAGTGCAGTCGCTGCTGGGCCTTCCCTACCACCGCTCTGGTGTTTGCAGACCAGGAGAGGTCGTCGGCGATGTGCACGCCCAGAAATTTGAACGAGTGGACTCTCTCTACGCAGTCTCCTTTTATGATGAGTGGTGCTGGATTCCTGCTATTCCTTCTGAAATCCAGAATCAGTTCTTTTGTTTTTGTTGTGTTCAATATGAGGTGGTTTTCCGAGCACCACGTTGAAAGTGACTCAACCTCATCCCTGTATGCCGCCTCGTCCCCTTCAGAGATGAGGCCGATCAAGGTGGTGTCGTCAGCAAACTTAATAATAGTGTTTGTGGGGTGGGTCGGTGAGCAGTCGGAGCTGTAGAGGGTGAAAAGCAGGGGGCTCAGTGCACAACCTTGGGGGGAGCCAGTGTTCAGTGTTAGGGTGGGAGAGACGTGGGTACCGAGTTTCACCGACTGTGGGCGGTTGGAGAGGAAGTCCATTATCCAGTGGCAGATGGAGGGAGAGAGTCCTAGGTGTGCAAGTTTCTCCACCAGGATCTCCGGGATAATGGTGTTGAAGGCTGAGCTGAAGTCCAGGAAGAGCATTCTGACGTAGCTCCCCCGGTGGTCCAGGTGTTTCAGCACGGTGTGAAGTGCTGTGTTTATGGCGTCGTCAGTGGAGCGGTTTGCCCTGTAGGCAAACTGGTGGGGGTCCAGTGTGAGTGGCAGGGAGTTTTTGATGTGCCGGGACACTAACCTCTCGAAGCACTTCATGACCACAGGCGTGAGAGCTACAGGCCTGTAGTCGTTGAGGCTTTCCACTGCGGCAGCGTCAAGAAGAAGGATGCCTCTCGTCTCAATAAACTGGCGAGGAAAGCGAGCTCTGTTGTGGGCACAGAGCTGGACAGCCTGACAACAGTAGCCGAGAGACGGGCACTGGAAAAGTTGCGGTCAATCATGGACAATCCATCGCATCCACTACACAGCATTATCTCCAGACAGAAGAGCAGTTTCAACGACAGACTGCTGTCACTGTCTTGTACTACGGACAGACTGAAGAGATCTTTTCTTCCTCATGCCATGAGGCTCTTTAACTCTACCCGGCAGAGTAAAAGCCCACATTAAACCACACCCCCTACATTGCATATTAGCGAATTGTATTGCAATATGTATTCTGTGTAGCACTATTTAGATATTCTATATAACACGCTACAGTGGGCATTTGCACGTCACACTGGGTATTTGTATATTGTATTCTTTTTGCTTTATTATTGTATTGTTCTCAGCGAAGGGATGCTGCTGGAAATGTGAATTTCTCAAAGCGGATGAATAAAGTATCTATCTATCTATCTATCTATCTATCTATAAAGCGCACCCACCAATTTCTTTTCTTTTCCATATAAAAGTATAAAAGTCTTGTTCCACGGACAGACTGAGATGATCATTTCTTCCTCATGTCATGAGGCTCTTTAATTCCACCCGGGGGAGTAAAAGCCCTCATTAAACCCAACCCCCACATTGCATATTACAGTGTGTATTTTTTTTTTTTTAGCACTATTTAAATACTCTAGATCAACACGTTACATTGGGTATTCATGTATTCTATTCCTTTTACTTTATTATTATTTTATTTTCCACACAAGGATACTGCTGGAAGTGTGAATTTCCCTGCGGGGATGAATAAAGCATGCATGTTAAACTACATCAATAAACACATTTGAAAAAAAAATATGGTGTAAGATTATTTTGTATTTTTTAAGGGAAAATACGACAGTTTGTAAGGGCATGGAGCCCTAAAGCGCGACAGGTATGGATTTCCGTTGCATCCGTGTTTTGCGATTTCGATCAGCGATGTTCGATTGATCAAATACGGTATTTTCAGAAAACCTTGGGTAGTAGCGCACACGTACAAATGCTGTATGCATTTCTAATCTTATCCACCGTAGATATATAAGGCACACCAGGGTTATGAGGTACACTTTTACATTTCTGGCCAATATAGGATATTTAGGTGTGCCTCATAGTCCAAAAAACAAAGCACAAAACAGCCTTCAAGGTTTCTTTGAGAAAACTGAAAGTACCGTAAATTCCGGACTGTAAGCCGCTACTTTTTTCCCAAACTTTCAACCCTGCGGCTTATTCAGTGATGCGGCCAATTTATGTCATTTTTCTAACTGCCGCCAGCGGCGCCCGAGTATAAAAGGTAAGATTTAGACCCGTGGAATATATGCGCCGAGGAAGACTGCAACTTCTTAGTTTGTGCACAGATTAAATTAGCCTAGACATATCCTCATCATGCAAATTGCAAAAAGAAAGGCACATGAATCAACTTTCAAGCTAAACGCAATCGAGCTGTCCGATATAGAAGGAAACAGAGCTACCGCTCGTAAACTTTACTTTTCGAGCGTGATGCCAGCGTGTTTTGGAATAAGGGAGCGTGGGACGACGTCTATATGACAGAGTCTCTTTCCCGTACTAAAGGAAGACGACTTTGATGATGTCAGTTATGAGGAGGAAGATGAGGACGGTTTACGGTGCTTACTACACGTACGGTATGTTTTTTTAACAGAGCTGTTAACTGTGTTGCGAGAGTGTTGCTAGTAGCGTTTTGCTACCCGTCACAGGCACGGTTTGGGATGAAAGTTATAATATTATTATTATTATAGCTTTAAAAACTCTCTCGGTGTAACGTCTTTCTTTGGAAATATGTGTAACCATGTATAATATGTATTTGCAACTGTATATTTTTGTAATGTATTTATTTTAGAAACTTATTCTGATATGTTTTGTACGAGCAAATGAGAAAGAAGGGGCTGGGCAAACGCGGGCTGACGGGAAGTGGAGTAAAGGTGAGACGTGTTTGTGGACGTGGCCGACAAAAGTGGATATATATTTTTCCCACCCTTACCTTTGGAAATATACACTTGTTTCCTTGGATTACTTTCAACGGGCACCTGGAGATTAAATCTTAAGTACCGGTATCATTTTACATTCATTTTGCCGGCTGTGTTTTTTAGACTGTATCGGGTATGGGTTAATTTCGTGTTTGTATTGCGTTTTTTCAATATGGGCGCCTGCGGCTAATATACAGGTGCGGCTTGTGTATGTACAAAATCGGTTTTCCTTCCGAAATGTGGTAGGTGCGGCTTATAATCAGGTGCGCTCTATAGTCCGGAATTTACGGTAGATATTTAAGAATTAGACAAATGTCCCATTTCTGGGAGCAGAGCTTAAAGTCTTTAACATCCTCCTTAGGGTCGGCAGGCACACGAGTCAGCCAACTGGCGCTGGAAATTGGACCGGAGTATAATCGATTGCAGACATCTGCAGTGTTTCCATTAAGCCAAGTTAATGGTTGGGAAAAATTCTAATTTTGGAGAAGGGAAATTGATGTTCCAATCCTCCACAGCAGTCACCAGTGACTTCAAGGTTGCCTCAGTGTCATTTGGGGACAAAGGAGCACAGTGAGGCTAAAACAAAACTTATTTTAGGGGGCGTGCTCCATTGAAGATCCAGAATCTCTTTCTTCAAAGTCCTCTGGGTCCATCGGGTCTGCTCTTGGCACAGGTAACCTGAAAACAGTCCAAAAAGTATACACTTTATTATACATACAGAGAAACCTGGCTTCTTCACGCTTATCGCTGGTTTACTGTTTTAAGGATTTTGAATTGAATTGTTATTATAGTCATTGTTATTAACATTTGGTCTGCAGCAGACAGCACACAGCAAGTGCTTTCACGGGGGTAGGTTGTGTGGGTGTGTGTTGGCCTACTGCGGCTAGGGTACTGAAGGATTTAATATTTGATTTACCGTAAATTCCAGACTATAGAGCGCACCTGATTATAAGCCGCACCCACCACGTTTTAAGAGGGAAACCGATTTTGTACATACACAAGCCGCACCTGTATATAAGCCGCATGCGCCCACATTTAAACATGTAACACAAACACAAAATTAACCTAAACCCGACTTCAAGTCCCGCGATTGAAAGTAAATGTCCTTCATTAAAGTCCACAGTCCAAAAATCACAGCCGGCAAAATGAACAGAAAATGATACCGGTACTTAAGGTTTGATGTAGACCTGCAGAGTCCGGGTCCCGTTGAAAGTAATCCAAGGAATAAAGTATATTTCCAAAGGTAAGGGTGGGAAAAATATATCAGATGAACACATTTACTCACGCAACTCCTTTTTCTTTAACCACTTTTTACCCCCTATTTTTTCCTTGTCAGTCCTTCACCTTTAGCGGTCCCTACTTAAACTCGGCACCCCGCGTTTGTTCCGCCCCTCATTTTTTGTTCATCCGTGCAAAACAGAATAAGTGTCTAAAATAAATACAAATAAATACATTACAAAAATATACAGTTGCAAATACATATTATACATTGGTTACACATCTTTACAAAGAAAGACGGTACACCGAGAGAGTTTTCAAAGCTTTAATAATAATAATATAGCTTTGACAGGGCAGTTGATGGTAGCAACACTCGAGCGCCGCTAGCGGCCGTTAGAAAAATGACATAAATTGGCCGCATCACTGAATAAGCCGCAGGGTTGAAAGTTTGGGGAAAAAGTAGCGGCTTATAGTCCGGAATTTACGGTATTTGACTATAAGGGATTTTATACAATTTTATACAAGTTACATTTATTGAATGCTATGAAGATTTTTCACAGAGGAGGCTTAAGGTCAATGACAGGTCGCGCCGCTCCGAATGCGAATGTTTTGTTTAGTTCTGTTGATAACAGGACTCTGACAGAGAAAGCCAGATGCGCAAGGACGTCAGGCAGTGTTTTGAGAAGCGCTTTGAGATATGAGTTTTCTTTAGACATTGCGACGCCTTTCGGCGTGGAGGTGGTGAAGCTGGCACCTGGCCCGCCCCATGGGAGGAGTCGGCACGCCCCATGGGAAGGGCCTTCGTCACGCACCGGTCCAGACGAGGTGGCGACTAGGTGGAGTCCACGTGGGGAGTCTGACACGTGGGGAGTCCCTGCCCCGCCCATGGGGGTGGACAACACGCCGGCTTGTGAAAAGACGTGGGTAGAATAACTTCAGAGAAGCGGATCGATCGCGAGGGACAATCGAAAAAGAAGGCTCGAAGAAGCCTCAAGCGACAATAATTCGGCTAATTCGATGTAATTCACTTAGTTAAATACTCTAAGAAAATAAATCTGCCCCCGTGTGAAAATGTCGGCTATTCCTGCTCATTTTCCCAAAAAGAAAAGAGCATGCATTGTTGCGTGAATGAAGGTTAATTGAGTCAGATAACTAATTCGAATAATTTGGTAAACGCTACATTTTTAATACTTTTTTCCCCAACAGTATGTAACATTTCTCACAAGTTTCCTCTGCTGAGCCTGTATCTCAACAACACCAGATACATTATTCATGAAACGGATGACCTTGAGCTACAACTTGTCGGAAACCGTTACAATCAAGGAGGTTGTGTTTTAAGAATTGCGGAGACTTGGCTCAATCTGAGGCTACCCAATGCTAGCGTGCATTTAGCCAACGCCTCTTTAAATGGCTTTCTTGTACTGAAATGTATTTTTATTTGTAGACCTTTAGTTTTAGGGAGTGGAGGATGCTATAGTCTACATGCTACACCGATCCCTCTCTCATCTGGATAGGGCTAAGGGGGCCGTGAGGATTACATTTTTGGACTTTTCCAGTGCCTTCAATACCATACAGCCTCTGCTACTGAGTAGGAAACTGACAGAGATGGGAGACCCCAGTATGTGAAACAGGGGGGCTGTACATCAGACACTGTGGTTAGCAGCACAGGATCTCCACAGGGGACCGTGCTCTCTCCGTTCCTATTCACTCTGTATACATCGGACTGAGTCCTGCCACGTGCAAAAGTTTGCTGATGACACTGCGATTGTGGGATGTATCAGAAATGGGCAGGAGGAGGAGTGCAGAAAATTGATTCAGGACTTTGTCCGATGGAGCCACGCAAACCAACTGCACCTGAACACCACCGAGACCAGGGAGATGGTGGTGGACTTCAGGAGAACTAAAACTCACCCGGTTCCTGTAACCATCAAAAGAGAAGGTGTAGAATTTGTCCAGACCTACAAATACCTGGGTGTGCAGCTGGACAACAAACTGGACTGGACTGCCAACACAGAAGCTCTACGTAGGAAAGGTCAAAGCAGACTTTACTTCCTCAGAAGGCTGGCGTCCTTCAACATCTGCAAAAAGCTCCTGAAAATATTCTACGAGACAGTTGTGGCAAGCGCCCTCTTCTCTGCGGCACGTGTTGGGGAGGCAGCGCCAAGAAGAAGGATGCCTCTCGTCTCGATAAACTGGCGAGGAAAGCGAGCTCTGTTGTGGGCACAGAGCTCAACAGTCTGACAACAGTAGCTGAGAGACGGGCACTGAAAAAGCTGCGGTCAATCATGGACAATTCATCACATCCACTACACAGCATTATATCCAGACAGAAGAGCAGCTTCAGCGACAGACTGCTGTCACTGTCTTGTACCACGGACAGACTGAAGATATCTTTTCTTCCTCATGCCATGAGGCTCTTGAACTCCACCCGGCAGAGTAAAGGCCCACATTAAACCACACCACCTACATTGCATCTTACCGTACTTTTATTGCAGTGTGTATTTTATGTAGCACTATTTAAATACTCTATACAACACGCTACAGTGGGTATTAGCACATCACATTGGGTATTTGTATATTGTATTCCTTTTGCTTTATTATTGTATTGTTCTCAGCTCAGGGAAATGTCAATGTCAATTTCCCTGCGGGATGAATAAAGTATCTATCTATCTATCTATCTATCTAGTTGTTATTTTGTTACAGTCATATAGTGTCAGGCGGTGAAGACGTTTGACCATTGGCGGTATTTATGAAGGGTCATTGTGACTTCCCCGATTTTTTACGGTTCCTGAAGGGTTCGGCCCTCCATTAATCGTGATTAACCGAGGTAATACTGTCGTTCATCCAATACATTCCCACTTTCACACATTCATTATGAAACATAAGAAAGTTTAGCGAAATGTAATCAGCTTCAATCAATCAACACTTGAAGCAGAAAATCTTCCGATAGGTTCGTTTTCTTTCAGCAGTTTAGCGGCGATGGAGACAAAGTGAAAGCCAAATTGCTTGGACCTGTAGCAATCAGGGGCCGCCTGATGGATTCAATCTCACTGGAGACAGTCGGCACTCATCATAAAGTGCTCTAATTGTACATAGCTGAAACATTGTTGAAGCGCTCTTGTCTCTGTAGGGAGGAAGGAGACTGGGTTTAAATTTGGCTAATGAAGGATTTTATACATTTGACTATAAAGGATTTTATACGATTGAATACAAGTTACATTTATGAAGTGAAATGAAGATTTTCACTGAGTAGGCTATAGTTCCATGACAGGTCGCGCCGTTCTGAATGCATAATATTTTGTCTATCTCGTTCTATTGATAACAGGACTCTGATGGAGGACGACAGGCATTGTTTTGAGAAACGCTCTCCGTTGTTTTGAGGGACCACAGACATCGGGACGCTCGTCTCTGAGATTGTGAAGCTCACGTTGCTCACGAGATGACAGAGAGACCCGCTTTTTTGACATACTCAAAAGTTCACAGCGGGCCGGATTAAAACATCCAACAGGCCGGATCCGGCCCGCAGACTGTATGTGGGACATGGGCTCTTGCAGATGGAAATAAAGTCCACACCTGGCTGTGCTTCCTGTTTGCGTGGGCACATAGATTGGGCCCTTTCATCTGCCAGGCAGGCAGGGTGCCGCGGTAGGCCAGGTAGGGAGAGGTAATAAAAGTGTGCCTGTCAATCATACACTAAAGCATACATGTAGAGGATGGCCGAGGGAAAGAGAGAAAGGCTGCGCTTTGAAGAAATTGGTGAAGGAGTTAATACTTGGTTAGTATCAATAGTATCAATACTTGTATTGATCCGCCCATCCTGCACAACATCAAAAAGTCCACCAATGCATCGCGAGTGTAAAACTTCACCAGCACCAGTATTTTGACTAACTCATGGCCAAATTATGAATGAATGAATGAAAACTTTATTCAAACATCAAAATAAAAAAAATAAAAACAATGACTCAACAACAAAATAACGTTACATAGTATGTTCGAAAAGGGGTAGTCAGAAGCAAATGCTTATATACCCTACCCCTTCATCTTCTCTACTAAACACACCGATTATATAACATCAATTGTAATGATATTAATAATAACGGTTATGATATAAGAATAGCAACAATAACACAAAGTTAACTAGATTGCTATTCCCAATCTCCCACACCACTCATACCCCACCCTCCTCATCTCTGTATTCCGACAGGAATGGTTCTTTGTATCTAAACCTGAACAAATAACTAGTTGGACATTGTTTGATCATGTAAATTGTTCCAAATATTTCGCCAGTAATGTTTTTTTGTATTTCAATTTGAACACATGAATAGTTGGACATTGTTTGATCTCGTCTTGTACAATCTTCTAAAATTTGACTCCACACACAGACACACACATACTTTTCCTGGTGGTTCTCACCTTTGGGATCATGAATTCACCACAGCCCCCTAAATTACAATATCCCTCTTTCCGAATGAATAATTTATGGATGTTTTCTGGCACTATGTTTTTGTTGACCTTAAATAGCAGTTGTGCAGTGAAAAATTTGAATAAATCATTTAATTTTAATCATTTGGACTGCAGGAATAAAATATGAGTATGGACTTGATATCCTACCCTGTGTATGGTTCTAATTGCACGTTTTTGGAGGATAAAAAGGGGCCAAAGTCAACTTTTGTAATGATTGCCCCAGACTTCTGCACAATATATTAAGTATAGCAGAACTAGAGAACAATATTCTAAATACAATGCATTATAGTTTAAAATGAATTTGGCTTTATTAATGATTAAAAAGCTTTCAGATACCTTAGTTTGTATGTGTCTGATGTGTGTTTTCCAGCTTAATTTATTGTCTATTATGACCCCTAAAAACTTCATTTCTGCATAAGGAAATGATTGCTCTGTGCTTTTTACGACTAGCGTGCCGATGAAAAATACATTAAGCTGACGATCAAATGCTAACTGTGACGGAAAGAGCCTCCCTTCTTTAACAGAGTTGCCAGTTCAATCGCAAGGCGGAGCAACAATGTCTCATTTAAGCAGTAGGGGGCCGTGCACGTTACACCGAGGCTTTCAGCTCCAGTCTGAATTAGTCATGTGTCGTTCGAGAATGAACCGGCAATTCATGAGCTGAAGCTTGGAAGGGAAAGAAGAAGTTAAATGGGTGTAACTGGGCTTCCTCCGCATGCCCAGTTCTCTAGGTCTAATGGCGCCGGATGCCTAAGAGCGCACACCATTAAAGACAAAGATTTTTAGTGAATTCATAATCCCAAAGGTGAGAACCACTAGGAAAAGCATGTGTGTGTCTGTGTGTGGAGTCAAACTTTGGAACAATTTACAAGACGAGATCAAACAATGTCCATCTATTCACTTGTTCAGGTTTAGATACAAAGAAACATTCCTGGCAGAATACAGAGATGAGGAGGGTAGGGGTAGTTCACTTTGTGTTATTGTTGCCATTCTTATATCAAAACTGTTATTATTACCGTAAATTCCGGACTATAAGCCGCTACTTTTTTCCCTAACTTTCAACCCTGCGGCTTATTCAGTGATGCGGCCAATTCGTGTCATTTTTCTAACGGCCGCCAGCGGCGCTCGAGTGTTGCTACCATCAACTGCCCTGTCACAGGCACAGTTTGGGATGAAAGCTATATTATTATTATTAAAGCTTTGAAAACTCTCTCGGTGTACCGTCTTTCTTTGTAAATATGTGTAACCCATGTATAATATGTATTTGGAACTGTATATTTTTGTAATGTATTTATTTTAGACACTTATTCTGATATGTTTTGCACGGATGAACGAAAAATGAGGGGCGGAACAAACGCGGGGTGCCAAGTTTAAGACAAGGAAAGAAGAGGGGGTAAAAAGTTGGTTAAAGAAAAAGGAGTTGCGTGAGTAAATGTGTTCATCTGATATATTTTTCCCACCCTTACCTCTGGAAATATACACGTTTTTCCCTGGATTACTTTCAACGGGACCCGGACTCTGCAGGTCTGTATCAAACCTTAAGTACCGGTATCATTTTCCATTCATTTTGCCGGCTGTGATTTTTGGACTGGACTTTAATGAAGGACATTTAGTTTCAATCGGGGGGACTTGAAGTCAGGTTCAGGTTAATTTTGTGTTTGTGTTACATGTTTAAATGTGGGCGCATGCGGCTTATATACAGGTGCGGCTTGTGTATGTACAAAATCGGTTTTCCTCTTAAAATGTGGTGGGTGCAGCTTATAATCAGGTGCGCTCTATAGTCCGGCATTTACGCTAATATCATTAAAATTGTTGTCATATCATTGGTACATTTGGTGGGGAAGATGAAAGTATACCCCTTTCGAACATATTATGTAACGTTATTGTTTTTGTTTTCTATTTTGATGTTCGAATAAAGTTTTCATTCATTCAATGATGAACAATGACCGTTGGAAAAAAAATGTCAGTGAAAGAAAAGCTCGGCCTGACTATTAAATCAACACAAACATTTGTTTCCTTATGCAGCTCGGTCTTTTCAAGTTTTTATTGCTTTTGGTGCAATAACTTAGTCCATTATCGTTTGTAAAACTGGTGGCATTTCCCAACGCCCGCTGGCAGGGGCCCCAGATGCCAACTCGGAATCTGATTGGCTATTCCAAGATATTTCTGAATACTGGTGTTATATGTCTCCTGACCTTTAGAAATCTTAGTGAAGACCTCTAGGTAGATTTATGGTCAAAATAGAATAGAATAGAATATACCTTTATTGTCATTATTGCAACATGGGTTAAATATATTGTGACAACGAAATTGGACGTGGCACTCCAGTCCCACGTTTTACAGTGAGGATAACTAAAACAAAGAAGATAAAGGAACAAAAAAGATGTTTGTACTGTTTTGTTGCAGGCTTTGTTTTCCTCCGAGGGGGGTGTATGAGGGGGTGAGGGTCAGACGGAGATGGCCGGATCCAACTAGACGTTTGATCTTACTGTACACACGGTCCAGTGTTTTTTCCCCTGGTTGCTCAGTCCACGTATTGAAGGAATTTGGGAAGTACAGTCCTTAAGCATACCTGATTAAAGTTGCCGGCGATGATAAAAGCTCCGTCGGGGTTTGCAAGCTGTGATAGGCTAAATGCTTAAATATTGAGGCACACATGAGGAAGCAGCGCAACCAGAGAGAAGAAATGAAAGGAAGCTGACAGAAAATTTGCAATTATTAAATAAATTCTCCACGACTAAATATAATTAACATCACATGATACTGCATTTTTTCAGGATCCATCCACTGCCTTTAAGGTTTCTCATCAAGGTCGATGTACTTTTAAAGTACGCTGTCTTGGTTTAATGTGTGACCTTGTAATACAATTTTGGCTGATGAAGCTGGAATTTTCTTCCAGACTATAAACTGTGAAATGTCTCTCACTTGATAATTAGATGCACTTAAGAAGAGATAAAGCGTGTGATTTATACCCAGCCTTTAAAGTTAACTCATGCTGTGTGGTTGCAAATGACTTCAAAGAACTTCCAGGGATGAATGCCAGAAAATGTAGAGGACCTCATTTGAATAACATTTTGTTGTGACAAAAATGCACGCCAAAATAAACACTGAGAGAAATGAATTACATAATACTGTCAAGAACCAGGTCAGGAAATGGGAATGGAGAACCCAACCGCGTAACGCACTCACAGTTTATTAGGGAGAGGAGGAATGCGCGCACACCCGATCCGGGGATCGATGGTCGCGGAAGTGGATTGAAATCCAAACAAAAAGAGTTGTCAAAATCAAACAGATCAGGACAAAAATAAAACAGGATCAAACACAGGCAAATTCACAGAACTAGGCATTTCACACAGAGTTTTAACAGGAGTCTTGCAGAAGTTTCGCAGACAACTAACGGCTCAAAAGACCGCGTTTAAGAACTCCCAGGGAGCAATCTGTCAACGCGCTTCAGCTGGTTTCCATGGGCGGGGCCAATTGGGCGCCGTGGCAACCGTGACAGAACCTGGCACCACACGGCGCCATGGCAACCATGACAAATACTTGAATGCCTTTATCTCATATATTTAAGTATTATTTTGTCTATTTATGGGGTCATTTATTTACATGGCATACATTTCTAGGTATTTATGTATTTGTACATTCATTCGAAATGGCAAGATCGCTCCTCCGTATGACATATGCAAAGTTGCATTTGTCATTTTGGGACCATTATAAGAAAAACGACATTTTTGAGGCACGCTTTTCTTCTCCAGCAGCAAATCGAAAGCACAGACACAAAACTGCTGCTTTTGTGTAGCGTATGGCCGTGCGATTGCGTTATCTGACCTTGCTTCAAATCTCTCCTCCAAGGACACGTTTCCAGCACTCACAGCTCTCTTCTGCCTCCACGCATCACTTTTTAAACACATGCGGGGGAAGTAGTGAAAAAAACTCATTTTAGGACTGGATATCTGTGTTCTTAAAAACAAAGAGCAGATTCCTCTTGACTCAAAACACAACAAAGGCCGTCTCAAAAATGTTTCTATCGATTAGGGCTGCACGATTTTAGCGAGACAAGCGTCATTGCTATTTTTCGAAACAGTATTCAAATCCAGTGCGCCTTTATGAGCCATAAATACAGTAGCGGTGTTCATTTAAGCTGTAAAAAGTGATGGGTCCCGGGGACTTGCATACTCAAAAATCTATGGGTCCCGACAGAGATCTATGGCTCCCCAAAATTTAGTGTGCTCCATGCCCTTACAAACCGTCGTATTTTCCCTTTTTTTTCCAAACACGTTTATTGATGTAGTTTAACATGTTATACTGTACATGTGTTTCCTTATATCATATATATTGTTAATAAACATTTTGTTGTGAGACACTGCGTTGCTCGACATGAATGAGAAAAAAGTTCAAAAATAAGGTGGGTAGAAGGAAGGTAGAAGGAAAAAAATACATGCAAATATAATTACCGTAAATTCCGGACTATATAGCGCACCTTATTATAAGCCGCACCCACCACTTTTTAGATTATTTGCCAGTTTTGTTCTTACACAAGTCGCACCCATGTATAAGCCGCGTGCACCCGCATTGAAACCTGTGAGACAATCGCAAGTTTAACCCAGATCAGGTTGTAAGTTCCACGATTGTATCTATATAGATAGTACACAATACCAGAACCACAGTTGGTTTCATAAATGGAAAATGATACCCGTAATTAACGTATGATGCAGACTTGTAAAGTCCGGGTCCAGTTGAAAGTAATCCAAGGGAACAAAATGTATATTTTCAAAGTTAAGGGTGGGAAAAACATATATCCACTATTGTTCGCTGCGACAACAGACAGATCTACCGGTAACTCAGCTTTACCCCAATTCCCATCAGCCCGCGTTTGCTCCGCCCCTTCTTTTTGATTTGTCCGTAGAACACATAACAGAATAAATCTCTAAAATAAATACATTAAAAAAATATATACAGTTGCAGATACATACTATACATGGTTACACATATTTACAAAGAAAGACGGTACACCGAGAGAGTTTTCAAAGCTTTAATAATAATAATATAACTTTCATCCCAAACTGCACCTTTGAAAGGTACCAACACGCTAGTAGGATCACGCTCGCAATGTATCAAACGTATCTGTTGAAAAAAAGCATCCCGTAATTCTGAAAGTCACGGATAATCGTCCTCAACTTCCTCCTCATAACTATCGCCATCAAGGGCGTCTTCCTCATTATCGTAACATACCTTAACTTTACAGACAATGAATGCTTAAACTTAGAGGTTGCAGTCTTTCTTGGCGCACATATTCTATTGGTCTTAATCTTACCTTTAATACTCCAACGCCGCTGGTGGCCGTTAGAAAAATTCCATAAACTGAATAAGCCGCACGGCTGAACAATTGGGAAAAATGTAGCGGCTTATAGTCCGGAATTTACGGTAAGTAGAATAATACATTTTCTTTTTCAAATTATTAATTCATTTTCTGCATTAAATTATTGTTTGAGAGCCTGCTCTCAAACGGCTCACTTGCTTTGACACATTATATTACGAATGATGATGTTGTATAAAGAAGTTAAGAAAAAAGGAAGTATAAAAGGAGAAAATGAAAAAAGACAGGTTTGTGGTTATCCCTTTAATCAGTATATTTAATGCAGAAAATGAATTCATAATTTGAATAAGAAAATTCTACTTAATTCTATTTGCATGTATTTTTTCCTTCTACAGTGAACGTCCAAGGTACTTCATTTTTGAACTTTTTTATAAAAAACCTCATTCAAGTCGAGCAACTCAGTGTCTCACAACAAAATGTTAATAAACAATATATATTATATAAGGAAACACATGTACAATATAACATGTTAAACTACATAAATAAACATGTTTAAAAATAATATGGTGTAAGATTATTTTGTATTTTGTAAGGGAAAATACGACAGTTTGTACAGGCATGGAGCCCTGGAGGTTGACAGGTATGTTATAATCAGGTATGCCTTATAGTTGGGATAATACAGTACCTTACGTTGCACAATATTTAGAAAATGAATAGGTAACGCAAATAAAGTGGAAACACAATTGGATAGAATTTGAAAGTCATAAGTATAACCTTACGAACCACTAACAACATGAATATAATTACTACAGACGCTCCCCTACTTTTTACCATTCGACTTACATAAAACGGAAGATACGATCATTTTTTTCGGGATGTGGAAAAATATCCGGACATTGCTCTAAGTTGGATTTTGTATTGTGTGCACATTTTCTGAGTAGAGGACATTACTGTCGTGCTTCTTTAGTGAGGTCACCCAGCATCCACCTCGAAGTAAAAAAACCTGCTTCCTCTTCCTACTTTGTATGTAAACATCTCTCCTTCACCTGCTCGTAATCCCATCGCTGTCACCAATGTAGCGTGTCGTTTTGTGTGGGTAATGGATTCCTCCTCAGAAAAACCTACGGTCTCTTTGGAGAGCGACAACCGTCAGCACCGTCTATTGTAAACACACCGAACTCTCTCAAGTCAAGTCATTTTTATTTGTATAGCCCTTAATCACAAAGAGTCTCAAAGGGCTGCACAGACCACAGATTATAGCAAACCACAGACTATTATGACACCATCCCCTGATCTAAAAGCTACATGAGGGCATGCAAAAACTCAAAAACCTCAACATGAGGAAAATGAAGAAACCTTGACAAGGGACCGCAGATGTGGTAATCCCCCTTCCAGGATGACAAGGCCAAAATGGATGTTGCAATAATAAATCTATCTATTTATCTACCTTGGTCATATCCCTCAAGAGGGGTGACCGACAGCAAGACAAACACATTCAATAACAAAGAAAATAAAAGGGAAAAAATAGCAAAAAAACATCCATCCATCCATCCATTGTCTTCCGCTTATCCGAGGTCGGGTCGCGGGGGCAGCAGCGTTAAAAGGGAAGCCCAGACGTCCCTATCCCCAGCCACTTCCTCCAGCTCATCCGACGGGACCCCGAGGCGTTCCCAAGCCAGCCGAGAGACATAGTCTCTCCAACGTGTCCTGGGCCGCCCCCGGGGCCTCCTGCCGGTGGGACATGCCCGGAACACCTCCCGAGGGAGGCGTCCAGGAGGCATCCTTATTAGATGCCCGAGCCACCTCAACTGGCTCCTCTCAACGCGGAGGAGCAGTGGCTCTACTCCGAGTCCCTCCCGGATGACTGAGCTTCTCACCCTATCTCTAAGGGAGAACCCAGCCACCCTGCGGAGGAAACTAATTTCGGCCGCTTGTATCCGGGATCGAGTTCTTTCGGTCATGACCCAAAGTTCATGACCATAGGTGAGGGTAGGAACGTAGATCGACTGGTAGATCGAGAGCTTTGCCTTTCGGCTCAGCTCCCTCTTCACCACGACAGACCTGGTTTACCCCTGCTGCATCATACGGGTGCCCAGCCCATCCTTAAGGACGCGTCCACAAGCCCACTATCCTTTCACAACACCTCTCCACTCCTTCCTATCACCACCAAGAGCTCTAACTTCCACTAGATTTAGACCTCTTTCCTGCAGTGTATTCATAACACCATCCCTTTGGTGAGGGGGCCTCTCCTCGTGAGAGGTAAGAGAATTCTCCCACCGTGGTCCGCTGTGTGTCGTAAGAGACGAAAAAGTCTATCTCTACTCCCTAAGAGACAGCAAGGCAAAGAAAGGGGTGCTGGAGACAGAAAAGGTCTCGCAAACCCAAGTTATAGGGTCACTAAATGTGAGAGGATGCGGAAGTAAAGCGACTGAGTGGAAGAAAGAGGAGATCGGAGGGATAATTTCAACAAAAAATAGAGGTTATTCATATGCTATAGAGTAGAAGTGTGTTTTAAGCTTAGATTGAAACATTTCCACTGAGGTTGCAGACTGAGGTTGGATCGATCCGTCCACCCTTGTTGAAAAGCAAGAACAAACAATAGTTCTCCAAACTGTCAACGTAGTCGTGTTTTTAAATATAGCCCAAAATGCAGGCCAAAAGAACAAATGAATTTGGAACGACACCCACATGCAGCAGTTGCTGTCACTTCTCGTGTCTCGCTATAGTGTACGTCCAGTGGATTCACGATTCAATAGTGCCATTCAAAATTCTTGGCAACCTCCTGTACTTTTATCGACCACACTCACTTTACAGGGTATTCGAATTGGCTCCGGCATCACACAGCTGGCTCAGCTTTTGTTGTTGACAATACAAACTAAAAGTGCACAGTGAAGTCCCGTTTTGCCTAACAAGGGCATCTTGGGTAAAACGTGGAAATGCGTTTTTGAAGGACCTCTTCCTTCGTGTTTTGGTTTAACATCCTGGTTGTGAGACAAGATGCATAAGGCAAACGCTGCAGTTTTGAGCTTCCGTTTTTATAACAATAAAACCAGGAACTGTTATCTCATCTCATCTCTCATTAGCTGCACCGCTTATCCTCAGTAGGGTCGCGGGGGTGCTGGAGCCCATCCCAGCAATCATCGGGCAGTGGACAGGGGACACCCTGAACTGGTTGCCAGCCAATCGCAAGGCACAGAGGGGACAGACAACTCGCTCGCTCATTCGCACCTAGGGACAATTTGGACCGGCCAATCCACCTGAAATGCATGTCTTTGGAATGTGGGAGGAAACCGGAGTGCCCGGAGGAAACCCACGCAAGCACGGAGAACATACAAACTCCGCACAGGAAGGCCGGTAGCTGGATTTGAACCCACACAGAAGGTTCCCAAGACCTTACACCTGTGCCGCACACGCGCTAACCACTGCGCCGCCGTGCTGCCACCATGGATATATAATATTATTCCTATTGGGTGAAATGAGGCTGGGGCCGGAGGGGGGTTGATCTGGCCCGGTGCTACTGGTTCTTTGAAAAGTTGGTTGGGTAGGGGGATGGAAGGGGATGCTGACCTGTTGGGCCCTACACCCTTTTTGATTATGAGGTGCGTTGTTTGCATGTTCAGCTTCACCACCACACCAGCACCTACCATGCTATGGGAGAATAATCCCTTTTAAGATGAGAGCAACCAGGAAAAGTATGTGTGTGTCTGTGTGTGGAGTCAAACTTTGGACTAATTTACAAGATGAGATCAAACAATGTCCAACTATTCATGAGTTCAAATTTAAATACAAAAAAACATTACTGGCGAAATACAGGGATGAAGAAAATGGGATATGAGTGAGATTGGAAATACTGCGTTTAAAACTATGGTTAACTTGTTGTTATTGTTGCTATTATTATATCATAACTGTTATTACAAATATTCTGACTCTTCTGACTACCCCCTTTCGAACATGTTATGTGACATTATCTGGTGAAAGAAAATCACATGTTTGTTCGAGATCTCTTAGATAGATAAGATAGATAGGTAGATACTTTAGTCATCCCCGTAGGGAAATTCACACTTCCAGCAGTATCCTTGTTTTTGAAAATAAAACAATAATAAAGTAAAAGGAATAGAATACATAAATGCCCAATGTAACGTGTTGATTGACAGTATTTAGATAGTGCTACATAAAATACACTGTAATAAAAGTAGGGTAATATGCAATTGTGGGGGTGTGGTTTAATCTGGGCTTTTACTCCCCCAGGTGGAGTTAAAGAGCCTCATGGCATGAGGAAGAAATGATCTCCTAAGTCTGTCGGTAGAACAAGACTGTGAAAGCAGTCTGTCGCTGAAGCTGCTCTTCGCTGTGTAGCGGATGTGATGAATTGTCCATGATTGACCGCAGCTTTTTCAGTGCCCGTCTCTCAGCTACAGTTGTCAGGCTGTCCAGCTCTGTACCCACGACAGAACTCGCTTTCCTCACCAGAGGCGTCCTTCTTTCTTGGCGCTGCCTCCCCAACACGCTGCCGCATAGAAGAGGGCGTTTGACACAACAGTCTCATAGAACATTTGTAGGAGCTTTTTGGAAATCTTGAAGGACGCCAGCCTTCTGAGGAAGTACAGTCGGTTTTGACCTATCCTGCATAGAGCTTCTGTGTTGGCAGTCCAGTCCAGTTTGTTGTCCAGCTGCACACCCAGGTATTTGTAGATCTGGACAAATTCTACACCTTCTCCTTTAATAGTCCTTTTGTTGGAGATCGTTGAATTACCCAACACTATGACATCCAGTGGTCAAAATATCATAGTGTCCCTTTAAGTAGAATAGAATATGTATGACTTAGGCCCCAGGCAGCACGGTGCGCAGTGGTTAGCGCGTGTGCGGCACAGTTCTGAGGTCATGGGTTCAAATCCAGCTACCAACCTTCCTGTGCAGAGTTTGCATGTTCTCCCTGTGCTTGTGTGGGTTTCCTCCGGCCACTCCGGTTTCCTCCCACATTTAAAAAACATGCATGTCAGGTAAATTGGCCAGTCCAAAATTGTCCCTAGGTGTGAATGAGCGAGCGAATTGTCTGTCCCTGTGTGCCCTGCGACTGGCTGGCAACCAGTTCAGGGTGTCCCCTGCCCACTGCCAGAAGATGGCTGGGATGGGCTCCAGCACCCCCGCGACCCTACTGAGGATAAGCGGTGCAGATAATGGATGGATGGATGGATTTAGGCCCCTCAGAAGACCCAGGATGCGCTAGAGAGACTATATGAAGTGGTTGGGGATAGGGTGGTCTGGGCTTCCTTGCTGAGGCTACTGCCCCCGCCACCCGACCCCGGATAAGCGAAAGATAATGGAAGGATGGATGGATTTATAATATTTTTATTTATTTATTACTTTGTTGGGCATCACGGAGGCGCAGTGGTTAGCGCATGTGCGGCACAGTTCTGAGATCATGGGTTCAAATCCAGCTACCGGACTTCCTGTGCGGAGTTGTGGATGAGCGAGCGAGTTGCCTGTCCCTGTGTGCCCTGCGATTGTCTGGCAACCAGTTCAGGGTGTCCCCTGCCCACTGCCCGAAGATAGCTGGGATGGGCTCCAGCACCCCCGCGACCCTACTGAGGATAAGCGGTGCAGCTAATGGATGGATATTACTTTATTTACTTTTGCAGTGCATCCCATTTGCCAAATGGAGTTACATAAAGCCGGTCTTTAGTTAGAATGAGGACACAGATGTAACAACTTATTCATTCCACCACAGGGAAAAAGGGGCCTCGAGAGAATAAGGCTGGGTGACAGAAAAAGGACAAAGAGGAGCCTTGACATGCAGCAAAATGTCAGCAAGTGCTTGATACCATCGCGAGAGCAAAGTTAAAGCCCCGGCTTTGCTCCCCTTTCCTTCCTCATCGTTTATCTTCCGAGCCTGACAATAAAGGATCATTTGGCTGCTGGGGTGCGTGTCGGTGCAAATGGGTGCGTCATTCCTGTCACCTGGGTTCTCTGCGGCAATGACTTATTCATAAGTATGAATGCAGTCGATGTATTATTGATCAGGTCTGATCATTGCCTTTTCCCCTTGGTGTGACCGTGGCCTGAGGATGGGCTGAGATTAGGGAGATCAGACAAACCGGCACAGAAAAGCAAACTCACGGACAAAACGGCAACGGCAGAAGGAATCAGGACAAACTATTGTTGTCTGATGCTGATAACAATCACAAGCCTTTGAATAATATTTTTTTTTTTACAACTTCTTGATAAGTTTATTCCGTTTTGAAAATTGGACACCTGCTAAGGAGATTGCATAAGATGCCAGTTTGTTATTTTTGATAATAGCATACCTGTCGCGCTCCAGGGTTCAATGCCATTACAAACGGTCGTATTTTCCCTTAAAAAATACAAAAAAATCCTACACCATAGTTTTTTTTTTCAAACCTGTTTATTGATGTAGTTTAACATGTTATATTGTACATGTGTTTCCTTATATCATATATATTGTTAATGAACATTTTTTGTGAGAGACTGAGTTGCTCGACATAAATGAGGTTTAATATAAAAAAAGTTCATAAATGAAGTCGCTTGGACGTTCACTGTAGAAGAAAACAAATACATACAAATATAATTAAATAGAATAGTACATTTTCTTATTCAAATTATAAATTCATTTTCTGCATTCAATCATTGTTGGTAATATACTGATTAAAGGGATAACCACAAACCTCTTTTTTCATTTTCTCCTTTTATACTTCCTTTTTTTCTTAGCTTCTTTATACAACATCATAATTCGTAATATAATGCATCAAAGCAAGTGAGCCGTTTGAGAGCCGGCTCTCTTTAATGAGTAGAGCCGAAAAAGCCAATTCTCTAAAAAGAGACGGACTTCCTTTCACTACACAACTACCACAGAATGATGCATGATGGGAAATCCCCAGGCGGCAGAGGCATGCTCAGAGTAGCATCAAACCGCTCGCTTCGATTGCAACCAAAAAACAATACCGAGATAGAGGCTACCGCGGCGAACACGTTTGACTTTTCGTGATAGTCGGTGTATACCGGATGGTACCCATCATTGACACATTTGCGTTTTTCCATACGGATTTTCGTGTACGTCGTACACTTCTCAAAATGCATAATAAACTTACTTTGTACGGCAAAAACGTACAGCTTGACAGGTATGTAATAGTGCGAACTGTTGTCTGTTGTTTTGACTATTACAAACTGTTTACATCATTGTCAAAATGTTAATGAACAATATATATGATATAAGGAAACACATGTACAATATAACATGTTAAACAACATCAATAAACACATTTGAAAAAAAATATGGTGTAAGATTACTTTGTATTTTGTAAGGGAAAATACGACAGTTTGTAAGGGCATGGAGCCCTGGAGCGCCACAGGTATGAAGTACTTACTTAGTAACGATAACATAGATATAACGTTGACCATTAAATAGTCATCACATATGAAAATCAATTACCCACAGTTTGTATTCTTTTTACAAATTGTAAAATAAATCCATTGTGTTGACCAAATACCACATCTTCATCGATTTTCTGTTTGTGTGCGTCTTCCTTTCATGGGACAATAATGACTGAGGAGCATGAAATAGATCCTCCATAGACCATTTGTAGGAAAACATTTAAATAAAACAAATCATCATGATAGCCGATACCAAAAGAAAATGGAACTAACAGGATAAACGGAATCCTTTTACATTTGAAAGATGTATGCGTCCTCTCACCGAGGAAAAAGAAAACAATTTGAACCACTATATTATATATTTTTTTCTTGACTAAAAACAAATACCGTATTTTCCACACTATAAGGCGCACCTCATCTCATCTCATCAGCTGCACCGCTTATCCTCAGTAGGGTCGCGGGGGTGCTGGAGCCCGTCGCAGCAATCATCGGGCAGGGGACACCCTGAACTGGTTGCCAGCAGGCACACAGGGACAGACAACTCACTCGCTCATTCACACCTAGGGACAATTCGGACCGGCCAATTAAGGCGCACCTAAAGTCTTAATTTTTTTCAAAAGCTGACCATGCGCCTTATAATACAGAGCGCCTTATATAGGGATCAATATTAAGTCGCAAAGTCTTGCAACTAATGCAAGCAGCCGCCGACTAGATTTCCCCCCGAACGCGAAGTAGTCCGCGGTGTATTGCGGGATTTATATACCGGCGTTTCATTGGCTAACCAATGTGTCAATCATCATTTGAATCTATCACTATTGGCTAAAGTTATTTGGAGGTAAAGGGGGCGGATCCTTTTTATCATTTACAGGCTTGCATAGGCTAAAGGGGCAAAACAAAGCCTGCAATTGGCCGAAAAAGATGTGTCAATCATCAGTTGAATCGATCACTATTGGCTAAAGTTATTCGGAGGTAAAGGGGGCGGATCCTTTTTATCATTTACAGGCTTGCGTAGGCTAAAGGGACAAAACAAAGCCTGCAATTGGCCGAAAAAGATGAATGTGAATAGCAAGTTGGGTAGAACTACGGCATAGAGTAAACAGTATTTTACTATTCTGTACTGTATTTGTAAATATTTTTACCTGCGTTTGATCCTGCTTTGTTTTTGGTCTGGTCCATTTGTTTTTGGACAACTTTGCTTTCTCCAATAAAGTGTGTGTACGTCTACGCGAATGAGTCCTTATTTCCTGTTTCCCACTTTGCTACGTGACACGGGCAAATTATGTCAGATCTCTATCGTTCATGTTATGTAAAAAATGATTATTTCTAGACCTACAAGTGTTTTGAAAGATGCACATTAATATATTCATGTATTTTTTTCTTATTCTTTATATCAATATTTATTCTTTTTTTTAAATGAATGAAGTCATTCTTACCACTAGGAAGCGGTAAATAATAAACGAGTACAAACGCTTCTTGACGAGCTAACTTAAGTAAATGATGCTGAAAAGTAACATTTTGTAAAATCAATACAAGTATATAAGTAGTGAAATTCAAGAACAATATTTAAAAAAATAAGAGTAATGCCTGTTTTCTATTTAAAACACAATGAACTAATGGAGTGGAATGGCTGAAGTAATTATGTTTTGCAGTTCTTATCTAGTAATGTGCATAACAACTACTTCTATAAATCTCTCATCTATTGTTTGATAAGGATCTTTAATATCCAACACATAATGAGGTACCATTATGAAATGAAATGAAATGATCTGCATTTATGTAGCGCTTTTCAAGTCAATGACTTCCCGAAGCGCTTTTCCCAATAGCGGCCGTGCAGCCACGTAAGGCGCTAACCTGCTTATTGGGGGTATTAGGGGTTCAGTGTCTTACCCAAGGACACTTCGACGAGCCAGGATTCGAACTGGAATCCCTTGATCCCAAGACGAGCGCTCTACCTCCTGAGCTACTGCTGCCCCTGATTATGTCGTTTTTATTAGAAAGACATGCAATGGAATTCTCTTTTTAGAATATTGTCTGATGAATGAAAATTCAAAAGTAACAAATGACAGTGATGATCGTATGAGATCATCGCAGAGTCAATGCTAATTGCACTAGTGTAAGTAAGGCAGTTTTTTGTCAATTTACTACTCTAGTGTTCTTGTTTGCCCGCGTCCCTGGGTCCTAGAGGCATCATTTTTGCTAGTGTCAAATCAACATGGGTCCCCGGGGCGCAACTTTTTTGACACAAAATTGTCATTATTAAATTTTTTTTCAATAAAGATTTACCGCACTCCAAACTTTTCGTCGGGCATATATGCCATTGTTGTTTCGGTCTCACGGTTCGAGTTTTCGTCTGCACGCCGATCTCGGCAAACAAGATCTCGTTACTCCGAGATGACGTCATTGTTGCGGTGGTTGTCGTCGAGGGAAGGTGAAGGTTAAGTATGCCTCCGAAAAAACAGTACTAGGTGAAAATCAACACAAAATTGGTTATTTCTTCAGTGTCAGTAATAAGTCGAAACGTAATGCAGAAAGTGATAACAAGGGCAATAATTCCGTCACGAAAAAACGGCGGAGAAATTCTTCGGAAGATCGCGGAGGCAAGGAAAACACGTGTGTTGAAGCGAACGATTCGAAGAAAGAAAAAAATCAAAAGAATACTCCTATAGCAAGAAAAGGAATTTTCTGCCAAAATGGACTAAATTATATTCCTGGTGACGCTATGAGGAGGAAGATAATGGATTGGACCTTGAAAAGGCATTACAACTGTGGCAGGACAGCAAACCACGAAGAATATATGAACTGAAAAATTTGAAGCGATAACTGCTTTGTATTACCAATTAACTGTGATGATTATGCATGAATATATAGACTAATATTTCAGCAATATTAATTAGTAGGTACAATATTTTTGTGAACTGAAAAATCTGAAGTGATAACTGCTTTGTATTACCAATTAACAGATGATTAAAACTGAATGACAATATAGATTAATATAATTATTTCAGCAATATTATTTTGCATAATGTATAATATTGTTGTGAACTGAAAAATGAGTGATAACTGATTTTTATTACCAATAAACTGTGATGATTAAAACTGAATGAATATATAGATTTATATTATATATTTGTCGCCGATTTACAATTTCAACCTCGATGAGAATCAATTTTGGGGACCCATAGATCTCTGTTGGGACCCATAGATTTTTTAGCATGCGAGTCCCCGGGACCCATCGCTTTTCACAGCTCAAATGAACACTGCTACTCCCCCAAATGTTGTACTCCCTACTTGTTAACCCCTTATCATTTTTTGTAAAATTCCAATCCAAGACAGACCCAAAGTAAATTGAATGCTGTTCTTGAACCATTCGAAGAATACGGACGATTTTTGTCTCTTTTGAACGGTATCTCTGCAAGTGCTACTAACATTGAATAATCTAATTTGGAACACACACAAATAAAAAAGGGTTTTATTCGCGCCCTTTTCTTTTTTATCTTTCAATCACATGCCTGCAAAAGAGTGTAGTAGTGGCATCTTCGCTGGAAAACAGCCGGGACAATAGCCAGGTAAAATTTGATCACAATCTATAAAACTAGACATTATATTCAACATATTTCTCTTACGCAATTGTTCGTTCTGAGCTAGCGGGATTGCATGTTAAATTATCTTGAAGGATAGAAAAATATAATCAATAACGAATGCATTCCAAAATCTGGTTCCCCTGGCAACAGCATTGAAACTGTATATGCATATTAATCATTGGAATACTTAAATGAAGTGCATGGTTATTTGATTAGATAATATGAATAAATATACATGAAAAGGAAAGATAACATTCGTCTTTCTTTTGTGTCACCTGACATTAGCTGGTACAGAGGAGTAGCGTATGGATGCGAGGTGGGGGAGACCTCGGATTCAAATTGAGGGATTTGAAATTTTTCACTTGCAATGATTGGCATGCCCTTACAAAATGTTGTTGCTTTAAACCATACTTATTCTTTATACTACATCATATTTTTTGATAATTGAAATATTTGTTTCTATGGTTATCATGATTTTGACTCCCTATTGGTGTGTGAATGTGTGTGTGAAGCACATTGTAAAACCCTTTGGGAGGTCTTCATTGACTTGAAAAGCGCTATACAAATGCAGACCATTGACTAATAAAGAAATGACAAAGCACTTCCTAGAGTGGCCATTTGGAGACTACCAATATACATTCCTAAAAACTTTGCCTCTGTGTATTTGACTTTGGCCAATTTTTAGACATTGTGAAAGAGTTGTAAATGTTTGAAGCAATTTCATTATTGTGAACACTTGCACGTGATAATTGCTCGTTAAAATGGATCCCGGGTTGCATTTACGCATGTTTATTTTTGGCTCTGATTTCAATACAAGCTATAAAATTGCGTTGCTTATTTTCTGGGCTATCCATTGTGGTAATCAACATTTGAATCATTCACTATTAGCTTAAGATTTTTAAAGCTGAAGAAGTTTTTTTTGTATTTTTCAATACAGGCCCTCATAAGCTGTCACAGGCTAAAGACCATAAAAAAAGTTTGCAATTGGCTGAGAGTGGTGTCAATCCAAGGTTTAGAGGGTAACAGGCAGGGTTGGGTAGGGTTACTTTAACTGGATCACTTTCAATTACTTTTGGATTACTCCAAAACCAAATATGCTAATAAAAGACAAAAGAAACTAAATATGAATAAAATGTTGACTCACAACACGTGGTAAGCTTTCTCTCCTGGCTTTGATCTCTTTGATCTCCGGCAAAACGAACATCAAATGCGCCAGAAACAAAATGAAAATAAATCCAAACAGCTTGCCAACATCATTTTTGCCGTTCCGTGTATTCCGTTACTCCCCAAGCCTGCACAAAATTTACTAACTTTATTCATATTTAGTTTCTTTTTTCTTTTATTAGCATATTTGGTATTGGAGTAATCCAAAAGTCATTGAAAGTAATCCAGTTAAAGTAACCCTACCCAACCTTGGTAACAGGTATATTGGAAATTATTCTTGAAAAGTGCACGTTGATATGATAGGTCATGTTTTTTAAATCAATACTGTATTTTAATGAATAACTTATTTTTTCATACCATTAGGAGGCGCTAAATAATACAGTGTCCTTTTTGAATAATGTATTGACTCCAAAATTCGCTCCATCACCATAGTTACTGAAATGTCAATTTATTACCCTTTTTTGCTCTCCACCTATTCGGGTTCTTGACTACCAAAGGACTGAAGCAGGAAATTATTATTATTATTATTTTAACTACTACAAACCTCTCAAAAAAGTAAAAAAGAGATTACCGTTAAATCCAGACTAGAGAGTGAACCTGATTAAAAGCGGCATTCTCAAACTTAAGAATGAAACTCCATTTTGTCTATGTACAGGCTTCACCACATTTTAGGCCACAGGCTTTAACAGCCTTAAAAATGAACTCATTCACATCCACTTCTGTCGGTCCCCCCTCTTGAGGGATATGACCAAGGTAGATGGATAGATCGAAATGTTCTTGACTCACAAGAGATGTAAACACGCTCACTGCTCACAGGGACCAAAGCTAAAAATGATTTCCTTTTTAAATTCTAATCGACTACAAACCCTTCAAAAAAAGAGAGTACCGTATTTTCCGCACCGGGTTATAGGGCGCACCCCGAAAAAATAGTTTTTGGTCCTATATCTTCCATGGATAAGGCGCACCGGATTATAAGGCGCTACAATGGGAACGTGGACAAAACAGTCAGATGATTCAGTCAAACTGATTACCCCCTTAACTTTCCCAAAGCTTGCAAAGAAGCAAATACGTGTCGAGAACACGTGCGGCTGCGGTGTCCGTACGATGTCACTCAAATGCATCCTTCCAAATATCATTCGGAAGGTTAAAGTCTTGGGATTCAAGAAATGCCAACCATTCCTTAGTTTCTATTTTCCTTTTCGCTCGCAACTTTACTGTGCATATGACAATAAACACTTGGAATTGAGTTGAATTTAAAAATAGACACTCCATTCCATCTATTATCTGCACCGCTTATCACAGAAACATCGAGTTCAGTCTGAAACAAGATACAGGGAAAATATAGAGCCGGAGTCGCTCACCGAAGTCGTTGTGTTCAATAATAATGTGCAGCCATGCTCCTCTTATATCCGTAAGTGCAGTAAATCCAGGAGAATAAAATATTTACAAATACAGAATAGTAAATAAATGCTTTCTGTATGCCGTCAACCACGTGCTATACGCATTCATCTTTTTCGGCCAATTGCAGGCTTTGTTTTGCCGCTTCAGCCTATGCCAGCCTGTAAATGATAAAAAGGATCCGCCCCTTGACCTCCGAATAATTTTAGCCAATAGTGATCGATTCAACTGATGATTGAAACATTGGTTAGCCAATGAAACGCCGGTAAATAAATCCCAGCATTCACCGTGGACTATTTGGCGTTCGGGGGAAAATCTAGTCGGCGGCTGCAAGTTAATTTGAAGACTGCGATTTAAAATTTATCCATAAATAAGGCGCACTGTATTATAAGGCGCATGGTCAGCTTTTGAAAAAAAAATACTTTTATGTGCGCCTTAAAGTGCGGAAAAATACGGTAAGTCTCCATTCGCATGATCTCAATTTTTAGCTGGCTGAGTAATAAACAATGGCAGCGTGCTCCTTTCAGCCTCAGTGCTCTACACATCGGGACATTCTTTCCCGGAAAAACAATGCAACACCCCCGTGGTGTTTCCGTGCCGTTATGGAGACTTAATCAGCTTATGGCGGAAGTGAAGAGACAGGGCCGAACAAAAAGGCAATGCATCATGGCAGGGACAAAGCACTAGCGGCTGTTTAATATAACCCTCTGCGTTCTCTGAAGCTTACTCATTGCGGCAAAGTGCAACGGCTAAGAATAAATACATCTCATCATCTACCAAATGCTCGTACGTGGCATCGCGTGGTGACAGGAGGCGACACAATTGACTCCACCAAAGGACGTTGTTCGGCCAACTCCGTCTCTGATTTCAGAGTTATCTCCGGGGTACGAACTGAGCAGCCGGGCGGAAAGGTCACCCATGCGTGATTAGAACCTGAGTTGATGATCGAGGTGTGCACAGGTTTCTCCCCTGCAGGAGGAGTGAGGGGTATGCTAATTTGTATCATATTTTATAAGATACGGTAATCCCTCGGTTATCGGGGTTAATGGGGACAGAGACCACCGGCGAAAACTGAAAATCCGCGAAGTAACGGCGCGCCTTCAAAAATGCTTAAAAAAACATATACAGGTATACAGTATACCCCCCTGTATACAGTACACCATATAGAATACAGGTAGAGAGTTAAAATCATGTTAGAACAAAAAATAAAATAAAAAAACCTGTAAAGTACGTTGTATGTACACGGAATAGGACTGCGGCGAAACCACTACGAACCATTCAGTATGATTGTATTAACCGCTCTCAACCACATGCAGCTTGTTATACCTACTGGTTACATATTGTAAATAAAAACCGTGAAAATGTGATATTTGATGAGTGTTTGTGAAGCGTTTTGGGAAACAACAGTTAAGAAAATGGTCTGTGTTCATTTTAATGAAAGTGAAAGAGCTACCTTCTGACGATAACAACATACTTTAGCTTGCGGCATCGAACGGCTTTTACAACAAATACACGAAACCACACACAATTATTCGTGTTTAGGTAGTACAAAAAAACGCTCGCTTTTGGTATAATAAAGTCAAACTTGAGATGAAATGTGACACAAGAGAATATACTTAAGTCGCATCACCGAGTTCCTCCATGATAAACAGCGCCACAGAAGAAGGGGGTGAGGTGGGAGGAGTTGAAGGAGCGGGGGTGAGCGAAGCGGTAACTCACCATGACTAAGCATTGTGTTAGGGCCTCCTCCTCCCCTTCACAATAAGAGTGTCCACACCATGTCCTCAGTTGACATAAGCTCGCGCTTGCTCAAGTCAATAAATGCTTTTATTGAGAAGGTAAGGTATATTTTTTAGACCCGCGAAGCTCTGAACCCGCAAAAGTGGAACCTCGAACTAGCAAGGTTCCACTGTATCATTTATTTTTAGTTTTTAATCATGTTGCAACATAGCACAACAAAATGAACAAATCACCTGCAAAGAAAAAAGGGATGACAGGTTGAAGCTAAAGGCTTTAATCAGATCTTTGAGCACACATTGAGGAAGCCAAACTTTTTAGTGTCGCGTCCTGTATCCAGCGAATGTGTGTAGGTGTAGTGGAGCAGTGAGGTGAAAGTATTGAGATCCGGACAAATAGTAATAGGCAGTTAACTATTCAACAAAGCTTATACCTTTCACTAAAAAAGTCCCATTATCATCATCTGGTCAGAGGGGCACCGCGGATGAGTGGTTAGCCTCATGTTACGAAGGTCCAGGGTGCGATTACCGTGCGGAGTTACCGTGGGTTTCCTCCCACAGTCATGCTAGAGTCAAGATGGCGGCGCGCACGAGTGCAGCGGCTTCAGGCTCACCAGTTCGTCTTTGTTTTCAGTGTTCTTGTATCCCTCATATTTTCCCTTCAACTCTTTTCACGACTACAATATAACATCCACAACATCCCGAGGGATATACAGAGACCACCGGATCTCCCTAAGGTATCTGCCGACAACGACGGAGCAAAAGTAAAAGGCTGCCGGTCGGGCCTAGGCTAAGAAGGCGACCACACAGACCAGCGCTTCCGAGCATGTTCCTGACCAATGCCAGATCCTTCGTCCACAAAATGAGTGAATTTGAGCTGCGGATCGCCACCAACAGTTTCGTCCGAAATTGCAGTATTTTTGTCATCACGGAGTCTTGGCTTCCCCGACGCCGCAGTCCAACAGGACGCCCGCTACACCGGCACGACCGAGACGGAGACTCCGGTAAAAACAGGGTTGGGGGACTATGCGCTGCAATAACATCCGAATCATTGACAAACACTGCTCACTCGATATAGAGTTTCTAGCAGTATCGTGTAGACCCCTTCTATCTACCGAGAGAGCTAACTGTGGTCATTGTGATTGCTGTTTACGTTCCACCGGATGCTAACGTTCCACCGGATGCTAACGTTCCACTGGATGCTAACGTGAGCATAGCTTGCACACCCCGACAGAGCTTTTATCGTCGCCGGCAACTTTAATCAGGCATGCTTAAGGACTGTACTTCCCAAATTAATTCAATACGTGGACTGAGCAACCAGGGGAAAAAACACTGGACCGTGTACAGTAATATCAAACACCTAGTTGGATCCAGCCATCTCCGTCTGTCCCTCACCCCCCTCACACACCCCTCTCCGGAGGAAAACAAAGCCTGCAACAAGGACAATACAAACATCTTCTTTGTTCCTTTCTTTTAACCTCACTGTAAAATGTGAAACTGGAGTGCCATGCCCAATATCGTTGTCACAATATGTTCAACCCATTTTGTAACAATGACAATAAAGGTATATTGTATTTTATTCTAGACAGGTCAGTTGACAATTCCAAATTGTTCCTAGGTGTGAGTGAGTGTGTGGATGGTTGTATGTCTGTTTGCCTTGAGATAGCTGGCGACCAATTCAGGGTCATCTCCTGCCCACTGCCCGAAGATAGCTGGGATGGGCACCAGCACCCTCGGGACCCTAGTTAGGATAAGCGGTGCAGAAAATGGAGGGATGGTAAAAGCTAGAAACAGACTTTTTTCTAATGAAAGATTAGACATATTTCCTATGCTTATATAGCTCCAAAACAACATTTTGGATTTGAAAAAAAAACATCTGGCATTAAATGAGTCAACAATAAGTTGCTTGTGTGATGGAATTTATTAAGACGAGAAACTCTACTTCAACAGATACATGTACTGTGGTACATGTTAAGGTTTCAATGTTGTTTTTAAATAGAATAGAATATAATATATCTTTATTGTATTCAAAAACAACATTAAATAGACTGCAAAGACCGCAAACAAGGCATTCCTGTCTAAACAAACATAATCTTTATCAGTGACTGGCAATTTTATAATTGGAGCTTTCTATTGTAACACTTTATGTAGTGAGGAATATTAAGAGTAGAGTTATGGTTCTCAGCAAATTAATTTTAATGGAAGTCTGTTCTTGTTAGCATGAATTTACTGCCTTGAGGGGTAAGCAAGATGGTTGCCAAGCTTGGAGCAGTGACTCATTTCATAAGCCTGAAGCACAAGTTGCATTTATTGTACTTCATTATACACCTCCCTGGTAAAATAGTCAATTCGTTTTGCATTTTTTTACAGCAAGCCATGGAACTGAAAAGGAAAATTCTATAGAAAAGTCTTTACGATGCAACACTCCTTGGAGTTTGAATTTCGTGCACAAATTAGAAGTAGTCAGAAAATAAATTGGGAAAATAAAGCTTTATCTATTCTCCTGAGGGCCGCTATGCCTATAGTGTGATACCACCTTGACCGATTAAATCTAACTTCTAAAGTTAGAGAGCTTTTGAGCCGATAAAAAGACTATTTGCTAAGTTTGCAGAGCAGAGCTTGCATATCATGGCAGTAGCTCTGTGACCAGTGTTTCCTCTAAGCCGCGCACAAGAAAATCTAGCCAGCGCACAAAAATCAGGGCTCAAAATTACTAATTAAGACGTGAATTAAGTCAAAGTTACAGTGCATGAAGGAAAAAATACCCGGGTTCCCCTGACGTCGTGTCCTAAATGCGGTATTTGGAAGTCGAGTCAAAGTAGAACGAAGTTGAGTAAAGTCAGTAGAGTTTTTCAAGAACCGGCTTCTTCGGCTCGGCTTGCTAAAAGGAACCGGCTCTTTCGGGTCCTAAACGGCTCTTCAGGTTGTTTTTGCTTCTTTAATCCCAACATGACCACTTGTAAAATTATGCACAAAATGACTTAAAAGAATGGGGGAATAGAACAAAAAGAAAAAAATACCAAAATGAAAAAGTAGTGAAAAGCTGAGAAAAATGAAACAAAAGGAAAAGGAAAAAAAGAAGGAAAATTTCAGAAAAAGAAAAGAAAAGAAAGAAACAAAGGAAAAAAGTAAATAGAGAACAAAAAGAAAAAAGTAGCAGCTCGGAAAAAATAAACACAATGAGATTTTTTTCAAAGGAATTTTAAAAAAAGTAGAAAAAAAAAAACACGGAAAAAAGAAGAAAAAGTTGCATTCAAATAATTTCCAATGATATCAAGTGAATCTTGTTGCCAACATTGTGCTTCCACTAAAAAAATGTGATTAAGTACAGTTCTGTATCTTACAACTGACTCAATAAGCCCCCAAAAATGTTAATATAATGCGACAAAATATATCAGGAAATAAAAAGAAATGGATATCTTGTGAAAAAATTGTAAGAACAAACGACGCTTGTAGGCCGTACAACCTTTGCAATAGTACATGAGTCGATTCATTCAAAAGAGAAAAATAATTTTGCATTGCAGGAAACTCAGCAAAATGTAACGTGATGTCAAGTTTTGGACATGTTTGATAATGAATTAATTTACGGTATTAAAGTTATGGCATTGACTGAGTTAACAGCCTTACTATCCCATTACTAAACCACATATTTCCCAGCTTTCTTAGTGAGACATTTTCAAGCAGACACAAGGTAAAGTACCTTTGTCACAGGGCCAAACAAGCATCATGAGGGCGGACTGGTTGCATTGATGTCCACACAATTGCCCCCCCGTTGCCTGATTCTCTCTCTCCCTTTTCACCCAGAAAACCAACGGCGCCATCTTAATCAGCAAAATGCCCAGCTACACTGACACGTTACCAGAGAAACTGGGATTGCGCTCAAGAGTTCGGAAATTAAAATGCCGTTTACACCCTGTTGAGAAATGATACCGACTCCTCCTCTTTCTTAACCCTCCTCAGTCCTGGAAAAATATCAGTGGTGCATATGGGGAGGAGGACAAAGAGAAGAAGAAAGCCCTTTCACATTCAGCCCTATAACAGACTAGCGATGAGGCAAAGAATTCCCTCAAATATAAAATAAAATACTCCAAGCCATTAGTGAAGAGGACACTCAAGACCAGGGTTGGGTAGGGTTACTTTAACATGATTATTTTCAATTACTTTTGGATTACTCCAATACCAAATATGCTAATAAAAGACAAAAGAAACTAAATAGGAATACAATGATGACTCACAACACGTGGTAAGCTTTCTCTTATGGCTTTGATCTCTAACATAAAATGCGACAGAAACAAAATGAAAATCAATCCAAACAGCTTGCCGACATCATTTTTGCCGTTCCATGTGTTCCGTTACTCTCCAAGCCTGCACAAAATTTTGTAATTTTATTCATATTTAGTTTCTTTTGTCTTATATTAGCATATTTGGTATTGGAGTAATCCAAAAGTCATTGAAAGTAATCCAGTTAGAGTAACCCTACACAACCCTGGTCAAGACAATAAATGAATGAATGAATGGAAACTTTATTCGAACATTGAAATAAAAACAGAACAAAAACAATAACTCAACAACAAAATAATATTACATAATATGTTCGAATAGGGGTAGTAAGAAGCAAATGCTTATATTCCCTCGCCCTTTATCTTTCCCACCAAATACACCAATGATATAACAACAATTGTAATATTAATAATAACAGTTATGATATAAGAAGAGCAACAATAACACAAAGTTAACCATAGTTCTCTCGCATCACTCATACCCGATTTTCTTCATCTCATGTGAATAGTTGGACATTGATAATGTAAATTGTTCCAAAGGTTGACTCCACACACAGACACACACATACTTTTCCTGGTGGTTCTCACCTTTGGGATTATGAATTCCCTACAGCCCCTGAAGTTATAATTTCCCTCTTTCCGAATGAATAATTTATGTTATGTTTTCTGGCACTATGTTTTTGTTGACCTTAAATAACAGTTGGTAATAAACTGATTAAAGGGATAACCAAACTTGTCTTTTTTTCCTTTTATACTCCCTTTTTTTCTTAACTGCTTTATACAAAATCATAATTCGTAATATAATGCTCCAAAGCAAGTGAGCCGTTTGAGAGCCGGCTCTCTTTAATGACTTGAGCCGAAAAAGCCGGTTCTCTAAAAAGTTTGGAGTGCGGTAAATCTTTGTTAAAAAAAAAAAAGTAATCGGGTAATAATGACAATTTGTGTCAAAAAATGTTGATTTGAGACTACGCGTCCCCATCAAAAATGATGCGTCTAGGACGCAGGGATGCGGGCAAACGAGAACATAGACAACAGCTATGGTGCATATGCAATAGCAGCTTTAAATCTAAGCCAGAAACGAGGATGTTTTGCACATTGTCTGCTCCACAAACTTTAGTATTTCATATTCTCAACTTATCCCAAGCCAACAACCTCAACTTTCTCTTCAGCTTAAACTGAGTACATGGTGTCAGGGCATCTGAATTAAACATGAAAACCTTCACAAAAGCTTCCCTCGCCTCACTGGGATGACAACGTAGCAGGGGGACATAGGCTTGAACAAGGGAAGATGGCCCATCCCAGTGAGTCAACAAGCATTTGCTGTGATGTTGCTCTTTCTCACAGTGAGAACTCTGCCAACTGTGTGTGCGTCTTTATGTGTGTCTGCTATTTCTGTCTTGACATATCCAACCTAAGGCCAGGGGCTTGATAAGGCACTGATGCATTTCACCTTGATTCAGTCTGCCACTATCTTCCCACATCTTTAACAAACCTAGATCCGGCCTGAAAATCTATACCAAGGCCACGGAATGCGAATGTGTGTGCTGTAAGAGAGAACACAGTTGCAGAACCTTTCTCTGTTTTTAAAGGTAATCCCAAATTCCTAAATCTAATAGGGAATAGGACTTTTTTTGCAAACATTATATATCTCATCTCATTAGCCGTACCGCTTATCCTTATTAGGGTCGCGGGGGGGTTGGAGCCTATCCCAGCCATCTCCGGGAAGTGGGCAGGGGACACCCTAAACTGGTTGCCAGCCAATCGCAGGGCACACAGGGACAGACAACTCACTCGCTCAGTCACACCTAGGGACAATTTTGGAACGGCCAATTCACCTGAAATGCATGTCTTTGGAATGTGGGAGGAAACCGGAGTGCCCGGAGGAAACCCACGCAAGCACGGGGAGAACATACAAACTCCGCACAGTAAGGCCGGGAGCTGGATTTGAACCCACGCAGGAGGTTCCCACGACCTCAGAACTGTGCCGCACACGCGCTAACCACTGCGCCGCCATGCTTGTTTATATATATATATATACATATATATATATATATATATTCATGCATATATAATCCATTCATTATCTGCACCGCTTATCCTCAGTAGGTTCGCGGTGGTGCTCGAGCCCATCCCAGCTATCTTCGGGCAGTGGGCAGAGGACACCCTGTACTGGTTGCCAGCTAATTGCAGGGCACAAAGAGACAGACAACTCACTCACTCATTCACATCAAGGGACAATTTGGACCGGCCAATTCACCTGATATGCATGTTTTTGGAATGTCGGAGGAAACCCATGCAAGCACGGGGAGAACATGCAAACTTCAAACATGAAGGTTTGATCCCATGATCTCAGAACTGTGTTGCACATGCGCTAATCACTGCGCTGCCGCGCTGCCCATATGTATATATACATATATATATATCCATATGTATATCCTTCCATTATCTGCACCGCTTATCATCAGTAGGGTCGCGAGGTGCTGGAGCCCATCCCAGCTATTTTCAGGCAGTGGGCAGGGGACACCCTGTACTGGCTGGCAGCTAATCACAAGGCACACAGAGACAGACAACTCACTCGCCTGTTCACACCTAGGGACATTTTGGACCGGCCAATGAGCCTGACATTCATGTCTTTGGAATGTGGGAGGAAACCCACGCAAGCACGGGGAGAACATGCAAACTCCACACAGGAGGTTCAATCTCATGACCTTTGCCACACATGCGCTAACCACTGCGCCGCTGTGCTGCCCTATATATATATATATATATATATATATATATATATATATATATATAAATCCTGGGTTCAAATCCAGCTACCAACCTTCCTGAGTTTGCATGTTCTCCCCGTGCTTGCGTGGGTTTCCTCCGCGCACTCTGGTTTTCTCCCACATTCCAAAAACATGCGTGTCAGGTGAATTGGCTGGTCAAAATTGTCCCTAGGTGTGAATGAGCGAGTGAATTGTCTGTCCCTGTGTGCCCTGTGATTGGCTGGCAAGCAGTTCAGGGTGTCCCCTGCCCACTGACCGAAGATGGCTGGGATGGGCTCCAGCACACCGCGACCAAGACGGGCCTTGACATGTTCTGGTTTAAGAAGGGGAACCTTTAGTGCCATGCATGATTTCAAATCATGATACCTTAGTGTATTAGCAACAGTAACCTTGGAAACAGTGGTCCCAGATCTTTTCAGGTCATTGACCAACTCCTGTCAAGTAGTTCTGGGGTGATTCTTCATTTTTCTTAGAATAATTGGGACCCCACGAGGTGATATCTTGCATGGGGCTCCACTCAAATTGACCGTCATGTTTAGCCTCTTTCTTTTTCTAATGATTGCTCCAACAGTGGACCTTTTTTCACCAGTTGCTCCATACCCCTTTCCAGCCTTGTGGAGGTGTACAATTTTGTCTTTCTGGTGTCTTTGGACAGCTCTTTGGTCTTCACCATGTTGCAAGTTAAAGTCTTACTGATTGTATGGGGTGGACAGGTGTCTTTATGCAGGCAATGACTTGAAACAGGTGCATCAGATTCAGGATGATACATGGAGTGCAGGTGGACTTCTAATGGGTTGACTAGCAGGTCTTTCAGGGTCAGAATTCTAGATGATACACTCGTGTGCTCAAATACTTATTTGCAGCTGTATCAAACAAACCATTTGTTAAAAAATCATGCATCGTGATTTCTAGGTTTTTCTTTTTAGTTTATCTCTCTCACAGTGGACATGCACCTACGATGAAAATTTCAGACCCCTCCATGATTTCTAAGTGGGAGAAATGGCAAAATAGCAGGAGTGTTCAAATACTTATTCTTTTCATTGTATATATAGCGTCACTGCAGATGAGTGGTTAGCACGTCCGTGGCGGAGTTCTGAGGTCATGGGTTCGAACCCAACTACTAGCTCCTGTGCGGTGTTTGCATGTTCACCCCGTGCTTGCGTGCGTTTCCTCCAGGCAGTCTGGTTTCCCTTCACATCCAAAAAAATGCATGTTAAGTTAATTGGTTGGTCCAAGTTCCCTAGGTGTGAATGAGCAATTTGGTTGTCTGTCTATGGGACCAGCTCGGTAGCCTAGATGGTAGGGCGCCCGCTCCGAGACTGGGAGGTCGCTGGTTCAAGCCTCGGCTGAGTCAGACTTATAACATTGGTACCCATTGCCTCCCTGCTTGGCACTCGGCATTAAGGGTTGGAATTGGGGGGTTTGGTCACCTAATGACTCCCAACACAGCAGTTGGGTCTAAAAACCCGGCGCCGATCGAAGGCGACGAGTCACGTCGATAGCTTCGCGTGACAAAATGATTTCCGGTAGATATCATGTTGATGGTTGATACTGGCTTAATAATAAATAATATGCGTGGCCTGCAACTGGCTGACAACCAGTTCAGGGTGTCCCATGCCTACTGATCGAAAATAACCGGGATGGACTCCAGCACCCCTGCAACCCTACTGAGGATACGCAGTGCAGATAATAAATGGATTTTATATATATATATATATATATATATATATATATATATATAATATACAGTTATTGCTGTGTGTGTGTGTCTGTCCAGCAAACAGACTTCAGGGACCAATTGTCACACAAAGTAAGTGTAAACAAATAAAAACTGTTGAACTGTAAATACATAGCACTGCAGTGTTAGCATCCAAACACTAGCCAGACTACGGCTAGCAAGAACAAGGAAGCAGGGGGACACAACATTTTGAGAAAATGTATTGTTGGTAAAAGCTTGGCAGAACTCCTATTTGGAACTAGAGCTTATTTCTTGTGCTAAATAAAAAAAAGCAGCTGCAACCTGCATTTTTCCCTGGCAAGTTATGCAGTGGAGCTGAACAGTAATCGAAAATAACAAATTGAATATTTTGAACAAAAATTGAGATTTCAATATTATATCTGTATTTTAAGACTTTATTTTATAATCGGGTAGGCAGGGTTGCGTAGGGTTACTTTAACTGGATTACTTTCAATTACTTTTGGATTACTCCAATACCAAATACGCTAATGAAAGACAAAAGAAACTAAATATTAATAAAATTACTAAATTTTGTGCAGGCTTGGGGGGTAACGGAATACATGGAACGGCAAAAATAATGTTGGCAAGCTGTTTGGATTTATTTTCATTTTGTTTCGGTCGCATTTTATGTTAGTTTTGCCGGAGATCATAGAGATCAAAGCCAGGAGAGCAAGCTTACCACGTGTTGTGAGTCATAATTTTATTCATACCGTAAATTCTGGACTATAGAGCGCACCTGATTATACATTTCGGGAGGAAAACCGATTTTGTACATACACAAGCCGCACCTGTATATTAGCCGCATGCGCCGACGTTGAGAAAATGCAACATAAACACAAAATTAACCCATACCCGACACAGTCCAAAAATCACAGCCGGCAAAATGATACCGTACTTAAGGTTTGATGCAGACCTGCAGAGTCCGGGTGCCCGTTGAAAGTAATCCAAGGAAAAAAAGTGTATATTTCCAAAGGTATGGGTGGGAAAAATAGATATCCACTATTGTCGGCCGCGTCCACAAACACGTCTCACCTTTACGCCACTTCCCGTCAGGCCGCGTTTCCCCGCCCCTTCTTTCTCATTTGCTCGTGCAAAACATCAGAATCAATTTCTAAAATTAATACATTACAAAAATATACAGTTGCAAATACATATTTTACATGGTTACACAAATTTACAAAGAAAGACGGTACACCGAGAGAGTTTTCAAAGCTTTAATAATAATATTATAACTTTCATCCCAAACCATGCCTGTGAAGGGTAGCAAAACTCTACTAGAAACACGCTCGCGACACAGTAAACGGGCCTGTTAAAAATAACATACCGTAAATGTAAAAAGCACGGCAGACCGTCCTCATCTTCCTCCCTATAACTGACGTCATCAATGTCGTCTTCCTTCAATATGGGAAAGAGACTTTGTAATATAGACGCCGTCCCACGCTCCCTTATTCAACAACACGCTAGCAACACGCTCGCAAAGTAAAGTTTACATGCAGTAGCTCTGTTTCCTTCTATATCGGACTGCTCGATTGCGTTTAGCTTGAAAGTTGCGTCATGTGCCTTTCTTTTTGCAATATGCATGATGAGACTATGTCTACGCTAATTTCATTTGTGCACAAGCTAAGAAGTTGCAGTCTTCCTCGGCGCATATATTCCACCGGTCTTAATCTTACCTTTTGTACTCGAGCGCCGCTGGCAGCCGTTAGAAAAATGACATAAATTGCCCGCATCACTAAATAAGCCGCAGGGTTGAAAGTTTGGGGGAAAAGTAGCGGCTTATAGTCCGGAATTTACGGTATTTAGTTTTTTTTGTCTTTTATTAGCATATTTGGTATTGGAGTAATCCAAAATTAATTGAAAGTAATCCAGTTAAAGTAACCCTACCCAACCCTGCGGGTAGGCACAATCCCTTTCACAATCTTGAAATGTTTGTTCTTAATACAAATGCATGATGTTTTATTCTGAAATTAAAAAGTAGTCATTCTGATTTTTAAATTACTACACCAGTGGTGAAAAAAGAAGTGAATTTGTAATATTACTTGATTGGCAAAGATCAAGGAATAATATTTGTTAATGAACTGTAATTGCTCATAACGACAATACCCACTTGATAGAAGCTCTTGTGATTGTGCAAATGACTTGATGTTGGTTGTCAGCAGTGTTCCCTCTAAGCTGCGCACTGCTCGCACATTCTCGGCGCACACGAAAATCTAGCCAGCGCACAAAAATGAGGGCTCAAAATCACTTATTAAGAAGCGACTTAAGTCAAAGTTACAGTGCATAAAGGTAAAAATACACGGGTTCCCCTGACGATGTGTCCTAAATGCAGTATTTTGAAGTCGAGTCAGAGTAGAATGAAGTTGAGTAAAGTTAGTAGAGTTGGTCGAGAACCGGCTTCTTCGGCTCGGCTCACTAAAATAAACCGGCTCTTCAGGTTGTTTTTGCTTCTTTAATCCCAACATGACCATATATTATGTAAAACTATGCACAAAACGACTTAAAAGAAGGGGGGAATAGAACAAAAAAGAAAAAAATACCAAAATGAAAAAGTAGTGAAAAGCTGAGAAAAAAAGAAACAAAAGGAAGAGAAAAAAAGAAGGAAACATTTAGAAAAAAAGCCAGGAAAAAAGAAATGTAGGAAAAACAATGTTTTTTTAAAAAATAATTTTTAAAAAAAGTAGAAAAAAACAGGGAAAAAAGAAGAAAAAGTTTGTGTTGCGTTCAAATAATTTCCAATGATATCTATTGAATCTTGTTGCCAACATTGTACTTCCACTAAAAAATGTGATGAAGTACGGTTCTGTATCTTACAACCGACTCAATAAGCCCCCCAAAATGTTAATATTATGCGACAAAATATATCAGGAAATAAAAAGAAATGGATATCTGGTGAAAGAATTGTAAGAACAAACGACGTTTGTAGGCCCTGCAACCTTTGCAATCGTACATGAGTCAATTCATTCAAAAGTGAAAAATAATTTTGCATTGCCGGAAACTCAGCAAAATGTAACTTGATGTCAAGTTTTGGACATGTTTGACAATGACTTCGTTGCCACACTTGGGATTGCTGTTGCTCACCCACTTTGTGTGTACGCTCGGACCCGTGAGGAAAATTACAGGGAACATTGGTTGTCAGCTACTAAAATCTCAATCACACCTTTAATCACAAAATGAGATCTGTGATCAGGGACCCATCACAAACTATGACTGCAAATGCATGGAATACGTTAATCATTAATCATTTCTATCATAAATACAACATTTTTAATGCTTCCTAGGCAACATTCAATAAAGCAATAATAAGATATACCCACAAAAAAACAACTGAATGTAAAAGAAACTATCATTTTTTTTACTCCCAATAAAAAGAGAAGAGCAACCTAAAAATAGGGAAAATAATCTCACTTTGTAGGCCAATTGTGTTCCCAGAAGTCTCTTTCTCTCCAAAGGCCGACTGTCAATCAGACTTGTGAAGACTCCACTCGACTCAACACGATATATTTTAAGAAATTACATTCTAAAATAAGAAGGAACTGCCTTTCTCCTAGTCTTCTGTTATACTACCACACCTCCGAGTGCTTTCAGTCAATCGTTATTCAAAATCACACTAGTAAAATTAGTAAAAAAAAAAAACAATTAAAAAAAACTCACCTCAATTTATATTATCATTTAATGCCACAATTTAAGTAACCAATTTTCCCATTTTGCAATCATTGAAACCATTATCTGCACATACAGTAAGCTCAAGAATTTTCTCATCTCATCTGATTAGCTGCACCGCTTATCCTCAGTAGGGTCGCGGGGGTGCTGGAGCCCATCCCAGCAATCATCGGGCAGTGGGCAGGGGACACCCTGAACTGGTTGCCA
The DNA here is from genome assembly GCF_059441175.1 of Urocampus carinirostris. Taxonomy (NCBI): domain Eukaryota; kingdom Metazoa; phylum Chordata; class Actinopteri; order Syngnathiformes; family Syngnathidae; genus Urocampus; species Urocampus carinirostris. The sequence continues at coordinate 2,102,091 of NC_142355.1, forward strand.
GCCAAATGCAGGGCACACGGGGACAGACAACTCGCTCGCTCATTCACACCTAGGGACAATTTGGACCGGCCAATTCACCTGAAATGCATGTCTTTGGAATGTGGGAGGAAACCGGAGTGCCCGGAGGAAATCCACGAAAGCATGAGGAGAACATACAAACTCCGCACATGAAGTCTGGAGCTGGATTTGAACCCACACAGGAGGTTCCCAAGACCTTTGAACTGTGCCGCACACGCGCTAACCACTGCGCCGCCGTGCTGCCCGTAAAGGATTTTATGTTTACAAATTACATTTAATGCAAAAGATATTCACTGGCTAAGCTGTGGGGCAAGTCATTGCGACCTAGTGGAGGATGATGTTTACAGAAAACAGCAGGAACTGGGACAAGGGCTGACGCAAGAGAAACCTCTGTGACCCAGGAAGGCAGGCATTGTTTGGAGAAGTTGTTCTGATAAGCTCTGCTGATATGAGTTTTTTTAGACATTGCGACGCCCTTTGGCGAGGAGGTGGTGAAGCTGGCACCTGGCGCGCCCATGGAGGAGTCAGCACGGCCATGGGAGGAGTCACCACGCCCATGGTAGAAGCCGGCACACCAGCTTGTGAAAAAAAACGTGGGCAGAAGAACTTCAGAAGACCGGAGAATGAGAGGGACAATCGAAAAGGAGGCTAGAGGAAGCCTCGAGTGACAATAATTCGGCTAATTCGATGGAATTCACTTAGTTTATTATTTAAGAAATTAAATCTGCCCCCGTGTGGAAATGCTGGTCTCTTGCCCATATTTTCCTGAAAAGAAACGGGCATGCATTGTTGGGTGAATGGAGGTTATGTTTGGTTAATGGAGTCAGATAACTAATTCGAACAATTTGGTAAACGATACACTCTTAAAATCATCTGAATTCTACAGCGAATTACAAATATTTTGTGATTTTATAGCATTACAGAGTGGTCAATGTTGCTTCAATAGTCAAATGGACATCGAAACTGTTTAAAAAACTATGTGGAGACGTTTTTACAAAGAGTATTATCATTTTAGAATTGGTTGTCACACACGTCCAAGTGAGGTGACTTTTGTTCAACCTGTGCCACAACAAAGCAAATGTCTTCCATTTTAAATAGAAGAAAGGAAATTCAGGACTATGCACAGGGTTGGGTAGGGTTACTTTAACTGGATTACTTTCAATGACTTTTGGATGACTCCAATACCAAATATGCTAATGAAAGACAAAAGAAACTAAATAGGAATAAAATGATGACTCACAAGACGTGGTAAGCTTTCTCTCCTGGCTTTGATCTCTTTGATCTCCGGCAAAACGAACATAAAATGCCACAGAAACAAAATGAAAATAAATCCAAACAGTTTTGCCGTTCCATGTATTCCGTTACTCCCCAAGCCTGCACAAAATTTAGTCATTTTATTCATATTTAGTTTCTTTTGTCTTTTATTAGCATATTTGCTATTGGAGTAATCCAAAAGTCATTGAAAGTAATCCAGTTAAAGTAACCCTACACAACCCTGCACATAGTACTGAATTTCCTTTCTTCTATTTAAAATGGAAGACATTTGCTACCCAACCCTGTATATATATATATATATATATATATATATATATATATATATATATATATATATATATATATACCTTAACTTGATCACTTTCAATTACTTCTGGATTACTCCAATACCAAATATGCTAAAAAAATATAAAATAAACTAAATATGAATCAAATGATGACTCACAACACATTGTAAGCTTTCTCTCCTGGCTTTGATCTCTTTGATCTCCGGCAAAAGTAACATAAAATGTGACAGAAACAAAATGAAAATAAATCCGAACAGTTTTGCCGTTCCATGTATTCCAAGCCTGCACAAAATGTAATCATTTTATTTATATTTAGTTTCTTTTGTCTTTTATTAGCATATTTGGTATTGGAGTAATCCAAAAGTAATTGAAAGTAATCAAGTTAAAGTAACCCTACCCAACCCTGACTATGTGCTGTTGTCATATTATTTAGTGATAGGGTTCAGCACTATAAATCCTTTATTTTATCGTTGAAATATTCATTTTCACAAGAATTCCACTCAAAAACACAAACACTCCTAAAATAAAACAAAGATATAAGAAAATAAACGTGAAGCCGGACGCAAATTCAACAGGGAGGATGGAAATCAAGGATGTGCAAGGTGAGACTTTCCACACATGGATGAAAAAAAATCTATTATTCATTGGCGCCAGAGACCAGACTTGAGTGCATCAACCCAAAACACAACCGTAACCCGAATCTGCCAGGCTATAGCACTTGGATGCATTGCAGATACTCAAGCCCTTATCTTTGCTCTCTGGGATCGTCATATTCTATCTGTGCAGCGAGCAGGTCAATACCAGAAGCACTCGGGAAGCCTTATACACACACGGAATGAACCAATCTCAGCCGGTATTAAAAATATTTTACGACTAGAGACTGCAACAATGTTGTTGTGCCTGATATGAATGCCCATACTGAAGGATTTTAGATTTTATTTATTTGACTATAAGTGATTTTACATATTACCGTAAATTCCGGACTATAAGCCGCTACTTTTTTCCCAAACTTTTAACCCTGCGGCTTATTCAGTGATGCGGCCAATTTATGTCATTTTTCTAACGACCGCCAGCGGCGCTCGAGTGCAAAAGGTAAGATTTAGACCGGTGGAATATATGCGCCGAGGAAGACTGCAACTTCTTAACTTGTGCACAAATTACATTAGCGTAGACATTTCCTCATCATGCAAATTGCAAAAAGAATGAACAATCGAGCAGTCCGATAAAGAAGGAAACTGAGCTACTGCACGTAAACTTTACTTTGCGAGCGTGTTGCTAGCGTGTTTTTGACTAAAGGAGCGTGGGACGACATCTATATGACAGTCTCTTTCCCATTCTGAGGGAAGTCGACTTTGATGATGTCAGTTATAAGGAGGAAGATGAGGACGGTTTATCGTGGTTTCTACATGTAGGTATGTTTTTTTTAACGGGCCCGTGTACTGTGTTGCGAGCGTGTCGCTAGTAGCGTTTTGCTACCCTTCACAGGCACGGTTTGGGATGAAAGTTATAATATTATGATTAAAGCTTTGAAAACTCTCTCGGTGTACCGTCTTTCTTTGTAAATATGTGTAACCATGTATAATATGTATTTAAAACTGTATATTTTTGTAATGTATTTATTTTAGAAACTTATTCTGATATGTTTTGTACGAGCAAATGAGAAAGAAGGGGTGGGGCAAACGCGGGCTGACGGGAAGTGGAGTTAAGGTGAGATGTGTTTGTGGACGCGGCCGACAATAGTGGATGTATATTTTTCCCACCCTTGTCTTTGGAAATATACACTTTTTTCCTTGGATTACTTTCAACGGGCACCCGGACTTTGCAGGTCTGCTTTAAATGTTAAGTACCGGTATCATTTTCTGTTCATTTTGACGGCTGTGGTTTTTGGACTGGGTCGGGTATGGGTTAATTTCGTGTTTATGTACAAGATCGGTTTTCCTCCCGAAATGTGGTGGGTGCGGCTTATAATCAGGTGCGCTCTATAGTCCGGAATTTACGGCAGCTATTAAATGCAATGAAGATTTTTCACAGAGGAGGCTGAAGTTCGAGGACAGGTCGCGCCGTTCCGAGTGTGGAGTGTTTTGGCTGGGGAATTTTGATAGCGGGGCACTGACGAGGCAATTAGGCCTTGTTTTGATAAACGCTTGGCATTGTTTTGAGCTGATATGAGTTTCCTTTAGACATGGCGGCACCTTTCAGCGAGGAGGTGGAGAAGCTGGCACCTGACCCGCCCCATGTCGGAGGGGGGGCCTTTGTGACGCACCGGTCAGACGATGGGGGTGGCCGACGCCCCGACTTGTGAAAAGACGGAAGATGATAGACGGGAGCAGAGATAGGAGAGCAGAGCGGAGATCGTGAGAGGGAGGCTCGACGAAGACTAATTAGTCTAATTCGACAATAATTCGGCTAAATTCGATGGAATTCACTGAGTTAAAAACTTTAAGAAAATAAATCTGCCCCTGTATGGAAATGCCTGTCTCTTGTCAATATATTCCCTAAATTAAGAAAGGAGCATGCATTGTTAGGAGAATGAAGTTTGTGTTTGGTTAATGGAGTCAGATAACTAATTCGAACAATTTGATAAACGCTACATTTGTAATATAGTTTTTTTCCCTAACAATACGCTAACAAATAATTCTTATGAGGTGGTTGAGTACCTTAGTTTAGGGGGGAAAGTTTAATTAAAAATGTATTTTGTTATGGTTACTAGAAGGAAGAAGTATCAATGTAACCCACAATGTATTCATTACTTTAAATTACTTAAGATATACTTGCAGAAGGCACTTTTGTAAAAAGGCGTTTATACTGTTAATTAACATTTTTTTGTTAGATACTGAGTTGCTCGACATGAATGAGGTTTCTAATGAAAAAAGTTCAAAAATGAAGTCGCTTGGACGTTCACTGTAGAAGGAAAAAATACATGCAAATATAATTAAGTAGAATAATACATTTTCTTATTCAAATTATTAATTCATTTTCTGAATTAAATTACCGTTGGTAATATACTGATTAAAGGGATAACCACAAACCTGTCTTTTTTCATTTTCTCCTTTTATACTTCCTTTTTTTTCTTAACTTCTTTATACAGCATAATCATTCGTAATATGACGCATCAAAGCAAGTGAGCCGTTGGAGAGCCGGCTCTCTTTAATGAGTTGAGCCGAAAAAGCCGGTTCTCTGAAAAGAGACGGACTTCCTTTCACTACATAACTACCACATGAAATCCGAGTCGGCAGACGCATGTGCACAGTAGCATCAAACCGCTTGCTTCGTTTGGAACGAAAACAAAACGATACTGAGATAGAGGTTACCGCGGCGAACTCGATTGACTTAAATGATTTGCCGTTTCGTGAAAGTCGGTGTATACCAGATGGTACCCGTAAATGATAAATTTGCATTTTTCCGTCCAGATTTTCTTGTACGTCGTACACGTTTTAAAATGCATAATAAATGTACTTTGTACGGCAAAACGTACAGGTTGACAGGTATGAAAATGCAATTCACCATTGGAGCACATTATCCCCAGTTGACTATTGCTGAGAGCGGGGGCTGTCAGAGCGCAAATATAAGTCATGCGAGGCAGCTTTTTTCTGTTGTTTCCGCCTTTACTGAACATCACCTGTGTTGTCCTGATCCTCGGTCGAATATTGCTAAGAGCGGTGGCCGGCATACTGCACGTTAAAAATGCGGCTGGGGGTCTTCTCGGTGGATTTTTGCATATTGCCTGGGGTTCTGATACCCATTATCTGCAGTTATCAAGGGAGTACAGTATTGAATTTGCAGTCAATGCCAATCCAAAGTTAATGCAGTAAATACTTGCCTCGTTTTATCGGTCTTCATAATTTATAGCTGGACGAAGCTTGACCACCCGTAATTCAATCCAAGCCACAGAAACAATTAAGTGAAACTGCGAAGCACAGTTCTTGATGGACAGATAGGTTGATGAGATACAGTACCCGCAGTGTCTCAACTACAGTGTCCCCTTTGTCTCAAGGTACAGGGTGTGCAGCTGGACAATAAACTGGACTGGACTGCCAACACAGAAGATCTATGCAAGAAAGGTCAAAGCCGACTGTACTTCCTCAGAAGGCTGGCGTCCTTCAACATCTGCAAAAAGCTCCTGCAAATGTTCTATAAGACTGTTGTGGCGAGCGCCCTCTTCTATGCGGCAGCGTGTTGGGGAGGCAGCGCCAAGAAGAAGAATGCCTCTTGTCTTAATAAACTGGTGAGGAAAGCGAGCTTTGTTGTGGGCACAGAGCTGGACAGCCTGACAACTGTAACGGAGAGACGGGCACTGAAAAAGCTGCGGTCAATCATGGACAATTCATCACATCAACTACACAGCATCATCTCCAAACGGAAGAGCAGCTTCAGCGACAGACTGCTGTCACAGTCTTGTTACAGGGACAGACACATTAAACCACACCCCCACATTGCATATTCAGTGTTCTGGTTTGCCCGTGTCCCTGCGTCCTAGACACATAATTTTTGCTGGGGACGCATTGTGTCAAATCAACGTGCGTCCCCGGGACGCAACTTTTTTGACACAAAATTGGCATTATTACCCGATTATTTTTTTTAACAAAGATTTACCGCACTCCAAACTTTTTGTCAGGCAGATCCGCCATTGTTGTTTTGGTCTCGCGCCGATCTCGGCAAACGAGATCTCGTTGCTCTGAGATGACGTCATTGTTTTGGTGGTTGTCGAGTGAAAGAGAAACCGTAAAAAACAGTTGGTATTAGGTGCAAATCAACAAAAAATTGGTAATTTCTTCAGTGTCGGTAATAAGTCGAAACATAACACAGAAAGTGGTAACAACGGCAATAACTCCGGCACGAAAAAACGGCAGAGAATTTCTTCAGAAGACCGCGATGGCAAGGAAAACACGTGTTTTGAAGTGAACGATTCGACAAAAGATAAACAAAAGAATACTCCTAGCAAGAAAAGGACTTTTCTGCCAAAATGGACTCAATTATATTCCTGGTTGCGCTATGAGGAGGATGATAATGAAGGCTACATGTTCTGTGATGCGTGCACCCAGCGTGACAAAAAAACTGGATTGCATAAATCATTTCGCAATTGGAACTTTCAGAAAAGCACATTGGATCGGCACAACGACAATGAAAACCACAAATTAGCTATGGAAATTCCGTTGCTGCAATTGGACCTTGAGACCTATGGCGGGACAGCAAACCACGAAGAATATGTGAACCGAAAAATCTGAAGTGATTAAAACTGCATGAATATATAGACTAATATTTCAGCATTATTATTTGGTATAATGGACAATATTTTTGTGAACTGAAAAATCGGAAGTGATAACTGCTTTGTATTATCAATTAAGTGTGATGATTAAAACTGAATGAATATATAGATTTATGTATTTATTTATATATTTGTCACCGATTCACAATTTCAACCTCGATAAAACTAAATTCTCTGTTGGGACCCATAGATTTTGGAGCATGGGAGTCCCCGGGACCAATCACATTTCAGAGGTCAAATGAACACTGCATATTACCCTATTTTTATTACAGTGTGTATTTTATGTAGCACTATCTAAATACTCTATATCAACACATTTCATTGGGTATTTCTGTATTATATTCCTTTTACTTTATTATTGTTTTATTTTCAACATAAGGATACTGCTGGAAGTGTGAATTTCCCTGCGGGGATGAATAAAGTGTCTATCTATCTATGAAAAACAAGCTAACAAAAAAACTCATTTTTAGACTTTTGAGCTCTTACAGAATAAAACATGAACATGCAAGCATCTAGGTACAGTGGATGTAAATCCATTTAATAAATAACATAATTGCAAAGCCGTTGACATTATGAAGTGTCTATCTTGGCAACACAATACCTCTTTCCTGGGAAACAGCCTGTGAAGATTACTACCGTAAATTCCGGACTATAAGACGCTACTTTTTTCCCCAAACTTTCAACCCTGCGACTAATTCAGTGATGCGGCAAATTTATGTCATTTTTCTAACGGCCGCCAGCAGCGCTCGAGTACAAAAGGTAAGAAAGGTAAACGCAGTCGAGCAGCCCGATATAGGACTTACTTGGCGAGCGTGATGCTAGCGTGTATTCAAAAAAGGGAGCGTGGGACCACGTGTATATGACAAAGTCTCTTTCCCACATAGAAGAAAGACGCCTTTGATGACGTCAGTTATAAGGAGGAAGATGAGGACGGTTTACCGTGCTTACTACAAGTACGGTATGTTTTTTTAACAGAGCTGTTTACTGTGTTGGGAGCGTGTTTCTAGTAGCGTTTTGCTACCCTTCACAGGCAGAGTTTGGGATGAAAGTTATTATATTATTATGAAAGCTTCGAAAACTCTCTTGGTGTATGGTCTTTCTTTGTAAATATGTGTAACCATGTATAATATGTATTTGCAACTGTATATTTTTGTAATGTATTTATTTTAGAAACTTATTCTGATATGTTTTGTACGAGCAAATGAAAAAGAAGGGGCGGGGCAAACGCGGGATGACGGGAAGTGGAGTAAAGGTGAGACGTGTTTGTGGACGCGGCCGACAATAGTGGATATATATTTTTCCCCCCTTACCTTTGGAAATATACACTTTTTTCCTTGGATTACTTTCAACGGGCACCTGGACTCTGCAGGTCTGCATTAAATGTTAAGTACCGGTATCATTTTCCGTTCATTATGCTGTGTTTTTTAGACTGTATCGATTAAGAGTTTATTTATTGCTAGGACCTTAGCTTGGCCTTTGATGCTAGGTCCTTAGCTTGGCCTTAGATACTAGGTCCTTAGCTTGGCCTTTTGATTTTTGCATTCCGGAGATGGAATAAGAGCTTGCTCTGTCCACTCCACGCATCGGCCCGGTATTGCAGTACCTCCGGGAACGGTGCATTCGCAATGATCGCAACAAGGCTTTAGGGCTAGGACCTTAGCTTAGCCTTTTGGCTGAGAGTAAGTGTCCCGGCTCCTAGGCTTTGTAGCATATAATGAACTGACCGATAACGGATAATGGATAATGAATAACGAAGATAGATCAATAACCCTTAAAAACCCCAAAACCCCATTTCGTGATTGTATTGCGTTTTTTCAATGTGGGCGCCTGCGGCTAATATACTGGTGCGGCTTGTGTATGTACTAAATCGGTTATCCTCCCGAGATGTAGTGGGTGCGGCTTATAATCAGGTGCGCTCTATAGTCCGGAATTTACGGTAATTCTTGTGTAACTGATGCCCTTTGAAATTCTTTATATTGAAGTCATAAAAAAATCCAACCGTACAGCGTCAATAGCACGGAATATGTGGATATGCGTCCACATAGAACATAAAACAAAGCGAGAGTCCAGAAGTACAAGGTAGACGTAGGCCACAGGGATGGAATTTTAATGGAAATGCATCTCATTATGGCAACAGCCCAGTCAAATGGATGAGCTGAGACAGAAGAGCCAGATTTAAAGTCGAAAGACCTTGGCAGGCATTGTATTGATGTGAAACTGGTAGAAAGATGCGTGGGGGGATGCGAGTCTCCATTCTCAGATCGGCTCGGAGAGCAGAATTCTGTTGTTGGAATCATAGCTCCTATCTCTTCTTTTAGTCACTTAAAAAAGGACAAAATGCTACAGAAATTTGAAATTCAGTGATCGTCATGTAGAATGGCAATAATACAATATAAGAAAATAGTTTTGCCGAACGTTGCATGTTGTGCTAAAATGCTAATTCCCCCTATGGAGATCAAAGCCAGCAGAGAAGCTTACCATGTGTTGTGTTTTGACTCATTCATTTGCAGGTAAATTGTCAAGTCAAGTCAAGTCATTTTTATTTGTATAGCCCTTAACCACAAAGAGTCTCAAAGGGCTTCACAGGTTATTACACAGACTATTTTTTCCAGACTATTATGACACCATCCCCTGATCTGGAACCAACATGAGGGCAAGGAAAAACTCAAAAACCTCAACATGAGGAAAATGAAGAAACCTTGAAATGAAATGATCTGCATTTATATAGCGCTTTTCAAGTCAAGACTTCCCAAAGCGCTTTACAATGTGCTTCACATTTTCCCAATAGCGGCCGTGCGCCCGTGTAAGGCGCTGATCTGCTTATTGGGGGTATTAGGGGTTCAGTGTCTTACCCAAGGACACTTCGACATGTAACACGGAGGAACCGGGATTCGAACTGCGATCTCTTGATCCCAAGACGAGCGCTCTACCTCCTGAGCCACTGCCGCCCCGTTTACAGTAAGATCAAACATCTAGTTGGATCTGACCATCTCTGTCTGTACCTCACCCCCTCATACACCCCCCTCCGGAGGAAAACAAAGCCTGCAACAGGGACAGAACAAACATTTTTCCTTTATCTTCTTTGTTTTCCTTATCCTCACTGTAAAACGTGGACCTGGAGTGCCACGTCCAAAAAGGACAAAATACCACAGAAATTTGAAATTAAGTGATCGTCATGCAATAATGCAATATAACAAAATTATTCAGACGTACAGTAGATACAGAAGATGGCAGCATGAGTGCAGCGGCTTCATGGTCTCCAGATCGTCTTTTGTTTTTCAGTGTTCTTTTATCCCTCATATTTTCCCTTCGACTCCTTTCACAACTACAACAACATCAACAACATCCCGAGGGATATACAGACACCACCAGATCTCCCTGGGTGATCTCCCTGCCGACAACGACGGAGCAAAAGAAAAAGGCTGCCAGTCGGGCCTGGGCTAAGAAGGCGACCACACAGACCAACACTTCCGAGCATGTTCCTGACCAACGCCAGATCCATGGTCCACAAAATTAGTGAATTGGAGCTGCAGATCGCCACCAACAGCTTCGTTCGAAATTGCAGTATTATTGTCATCACGGAGTCTTGGCTTCCCTGACGGACGGTGCAGTCAAACTAGCAGGACGCACGCTTCACCGAGACGGAGACTCCGATAAAAACAGGGGTGGGGGACTATGCGCTGCAATAACAGCTGAATCATTGACACACAATGCTCACTTGATATAGAGTTTCTAGCAGTATCGTGTAGACCCTTCTATCTACCGAGAGAGCTAACTGTGGTCATTGTGATTGCTGTTTACGTTCCACCGGATGCTAATGTTCCACCCGATGCTAACGTTAGCATAGCGCTAAATCTCTTGCCCGCTGCTATCAATAAACAGCAGCTTGCACACCCAGACGGAGCTTTTATCGTCGCCGGCGACTTTAATCAGGCATGCTTAAGGACTGTATTTCCCAAATTCATTCAATACGTGTACTGAGCAACCAGGGGAAAAACACTGGACAGTGTGTACAGTAAGATCAAACATCTATTTGGATCCGGCCGTCTCTGTCTGTCCCTCACCCCCTCCGGAGGAAAACAAAGCCTGCAACAAGGACAGTACAAACATCTTCATCGTTCCTTTACCTTCCTTGTTTTCCTTATCCTCACTGTAAAACGTGGACCTGGAGTGCCACGTTCATTTTAGTTGTCACAATATATTCAACCCATGTTATAACAATGACAATAAAAGTATATTCTATTCTATTCTATTCACCTAATGACACGTATGTTAGAAATCTTGAATCTGGACGAAGATACCTTTTTTCGTGCAAACACAGTTTAAGAAAAATAAAATATTCCAGTTTAGCAGTGTCATAGTTCAAGCTGTAAAGCTGCTTGGGGTAAATAATAATATAATAATAATAATAATAATAATAATTTCCTTGTATTGTCATTCTGTGTAACAATGTACACAGAACGAAATGTCGATTGCATCTGACCCGATGCAGCCGCAGCCAAGAGAGGGCGCCGCCGACCACTTTTTAAGTCTTAGGAATGACTCGGCCGGGGCGCGAACCCGAACCTCCCAGTCTCAAAGCGGGCGCCTTACCATCTAGGCTACTGAGCTGGTAAACAACCCTACTCTTGAGTTAAAAACAAAAAAGAGCAACAAATGTAAAAAAAAAAAAAAAAAAAAAAAACTTTTTTTTTCTGCATCGCCTAAGGCACAGGTGTCAAACAGGCGGCTTGCAGGCCAAATCAGGCCCACCAATGGTTTAAATCCGGCCCGCAAGACAACAGTGAGAGAAGCGCAAGAGGAAAATGAGCTGTAGTTTTAAGTATTTCCACCGGATGTCAACAAAGCCATTTAACACTTGCAAAACAATCGTGGTATTTCTCTATATCTCTCTTTTTTATTTCTCCCTCTTTTTCCTTCTCATGTTCACTCTCTCTTTTTCTCTCTCACTCTTTCTTTTTTTTGTCTTGCTCTCTTTCCATTTTCTCGCTCTAATTTACACTTTAATTCTCTTTCTTTCTTACCCTCTTTCTTTCCCTTTTTCAACCTCTCTTTCTCTCTCTCTCTCTTTCCCCTGCTGACTCTTTTTCTTTCTGCTATTTCACTTCTCTTTTTCTTTTTATCTTTCTCACTTTCTTTTTCTCTCTATATTCATTTCCCACTTCTTCTCCATTCATATCTCTATTCTGCCCTCTCTTTTTCTCTCACTGTTACTCAGTCTCCCTTGTTCTCCCTATCTGTTTATCGCTCTCTCTTTCCCTCTCTTTTTCTCCCTCTCTCTTTCACTTGAATTTACTAGTCCGGCCCCGGTGAGATTTTTTATAGCATTTGTGGCCCCCAGCTAAAACCAGTTTGACACCCCTGGCCTAAGGTATTAGGTTCGAGGCTCTGTATAGACAGGTACCATAAAAAAAATCTCATTTTTTTTCGTCTTTCTGGCTCGGCTGCTCTGCAAAAACCCAATGCGGCCTGGGTCTCGTAAAGTTTGCTGAACCCTGGTTTAAGACGACGCAGTTAACCTTGATCAAGGGCATCTGCATCTGGCTCTCCGGTCCCGCCTTGTTGCCATCTGCTCCAACCTGGTGCTCTTAATACTGTCCTACCATCAATGAAATATTGCTTCTTACAGACAAGATATGAAGCTGGGAGACAGCATGACAAACTGCTATGCATGAAACTTGTCATGTTAGACAAGGGTTGGGTAGGGTTACTTTAACTTGATTACTTTCGATTACTTTTGGATTACTCCTGTACCAAATATGCTAATAAAAGACAAAAGTAACTAAATATGAATAAAATGACTTAATTTTGTGCAGGCTTGGGGAGTAACGGAATACACGGAACGGCAAAAATGATGTTGGCAAGCTGTTTGGATTTATTTTCATTTTGTTTTTGTCGCAATTTTATGTTCGTTTTGCCGGAGATCAAAGAGGTCAAAGCCAGGAAAGAAAGCTTACCACGTGTTGTGAGTTATCATTTTATTCATATTTAGTTTTGTCTTTTATTAGCATATTTGGTATTGGAGTAATCCAAAAGTAATTGAAAGTAATCCAGTTAAAGTAACCCTACCCAACCCTGCACATTGTATTATGGCTGGGTGATACATTTCTGATCAAATAATCAAGTCACGGTTTAAACGATACCTACTACTAATCAACTCGCCCTATTCCCAACCCAGGACAAATAAACACATAAATATGCACATGGTTGTCCAAATGATTAAATTAAAAATCAAACGAGAAGAGGGCAATACAGTAAAAAAATAAAAAACAAATCAATAATAGCATAGAATAGAATATACCTTTATTGCCATTGTTACAAAATGGGTTGAACATATTGTGACAACGAAATTGGACGTGGCACTCCAGTTTCACATTTTACAGTGAGGATAAGAGAAAACAAAGAAGCATTTCAATAATTAATGAAGCCAAATTCCTTTTGAACTATAATGCATTGTATTTATTATATTGTTCTCTAGTTTTGCCATACTTAACATATTGTGCTGAAGTCTGGAGCAATCATTCCAAAAGTTCACTCCAGCCCCTTTTTATCCTTTAAAAACGTGCAATAAGAGCCATACACAGGGTAGGATATCGAGATCATACTCATATTTTTTTCATGCAGTCCAAATTATTAAAATTGGATGATTTCATAAAAATGTTCACTTTACAACTGGTGCCAGAACACATGCAAAAATTATTCATTCGGAAAGAGGGAAATTATAACTTGAGGGGCTGTCGTGAATTCATAATCCCAAAGGTGAGAGCCACCAGGAAAAGTATGTGTGTGTCTGTGTGTGGAGTCAAACTTTGGACTAATTTACAAGATGAGATCAAACAATGTCCAACTATTCATGTGTTCAAATTTAAATACAAAAAAAACATTACTAGCGAAATACAGGGATGAAGAAAATGGGATATGAGTGAGATTGGAAATACTGCGTTTAAAACTATGGTTAACTTGTTATTGTTGTTATTATTATATCATAACTGTTATTAAAAATATTATGTTTATTTTTATTGTGGTTATTATCATTGGTGCCGCAGTACTAGTGGCATTATGACGTCGAGGGATGGGTATTACGAAGATTAGTGTATAAAATATGTGATTATTGTAATTATTATAATTATTGATATCCGACCTACGTAATAAGTATATCCATGAGATTTTGTTATATTAGACATGAGAGGAGAAGAGGATTTGTAAAATGTATTTAATAGGGAAGATAAAGGGGAAAATAAGCATCTGCTTCTGACTACCCCTTTTCGAATATGTTATGTAATATTATTTCGTTGTTGACTCATTGTTTTTGTTCTGTTTTTATGTTTGAAATAAAGTTTTCATTCAATCATTCAATTAAATCTTCTGTCCGGACACTTGGCTTTTGGTCCGCCAAAGCAGCTTGCGCTTTATCGTTGCCACCTGTACTGCCCGTCACACTAGTGCTGGGACTGATTTTTTTGCCGTGCTCAGAATATTAATTAATCCACACATTCGAACAAGGCTTTGAGAGCCCCTACAGTCAAAGAATTAGTGCACTAAAAGATCAAGTGTTAAACACACCCGAAACTTTGTAAAAATATCAATTTTCCAACATATATATAGTACTTACCGTATTTTCCGCACTATAGGGCGCACCGGGTTATAGGGCACACCCCCCAAAAAATAGTTTTTGGTCCTATATCTTCCATAGATAGGGCGCACCGGATTATAAGGCGCTACAATGGGAACGTGGACAAAACAGTCAGATGATTCAGTCCAACTGACTACCCCCTTAACATTCCCAAAGCTTGCAAAGAAGCAAATACGTGTCGTAGACACGTGCGGATGCGGTGTCCGTACCATGTCACTCAAATGCATCATTTCAAATATCATTCGGAAGGTTAAAGTCTTAGGATTCAAGAAATGCCAACCATTCCTTAGTTTCTATTTTCTTTTTCGCTCGCAACTTTACTGTGCATATGACAATAAACACTTGGAATTGAGTTGAATTCACTCAACTCATCACAGCAACATCAAGATCGTTCTAAAACAAGATACCGGGAAAATATAAAGCCGCATAGCTCACCTAAGTACTCACGTTCAATAATGATACGCAACCATGGTCTTCTTACAACCGTGAGTGAAGTAAATCCAGGAGAGTAAAATATTTACAAATACAGACTAATGAAACATGTTTCTTTATGGCGTAGTTTAGCAAGCTTGCTATTCAAAGTCATCTTTTTCGGCCAATTGTAGGGTTTGTTTTGGCAATCTAGCCTATCCGAGGCTCCGAATAACTTCAGCCAATAGCAATCAATTAAACTGATGATTGACACATCTTTTTCGGCCAATTGCAGGGTTTGTTTTGGACCTCTAGCCTATCCGAGGCTCCGAATAACCTTAGCCAATAGCGATCGATTCAAATGATGATTGACACATTGGTTAGCCAATGAAACGCCGGTATATAAATCCCAGCATACACCGCGGACGACTCCACGTTCGGGGGAAAATCGAGTCGGCGGCTGTTGCGTTAGTTGCAAGACTTTGCGACTTAACATTGATCCATATATAAGGCGCACTGTATTATAAGGCGCATGGTTAGCCTTTGAAAAAAACAAAGGCTTTTAGGTGCGCCTTATAGTGCGGAAAATACGGTACTAATTTTTTTGTGGGGGTTCATATTTTTATTCGGAGGATTAAAACAAGGATAAAAATAATGACACATTGACAGCTCCTTAACACTTTGCGATTCCACAAAATGTTTTGGAAATGCTCTCATTTTAGATTCAAAGAAGGGGAACGTGGATCAAAATGGCATCCTTACCTTGGTCTGGCCTCAAAGTCATGCTGCAAAGTGCAAAGAGAGAGAGAAAGATCAAAACATGAGTAAAGGTAAACTATTAAAAGTCATTTTGAAATGCTACAGGTAATAAAGTACAATCTATACAACATACACATGGACTAAAGCCACAGCTGGTATGGCCTATTGATTTGATAGGCCATACCAACATATGATTATCGTTTGCAGTCATTTGTGACATTTTTACAAAAGAACTTTGCATGCACTTTGTTTTGAAACCGTTATTAAGGACAAATTTAACGGCAAAAAATTGCATCAACACTCTTAACTGAAGGTGGAAGACAAATTGTAAATGGTATATCTACATTGATTTTGGACACAGGATTTGGCATTATTATCATTTCATACATTTGATGAAATCATCAAATGACACACAGTGAAATCAAATGCGCTGAACAATAAGCTTTTGTCTACAGAGCGTGTTTGCAGTTCTTTGAATTTTGTCTGAAAATATATGATGTGGCTCTCTCAATTTATTTTGATACATTTTTTTTGCTTTTATGGCTCTTTGGGTCGAAAAGGTTCCCGACCCCCGGCCTATACTAAAGGCAAATGTATATTTATCGTTTGTTTTAAGTGCCATAAAACAATTTCTATTTTTGTAAAGTAAAACAATCCATTTTAACTGTGTTTGAAACCTTAAATACTGTGCATAAAATTGACATACTGAGGGGAAGAAATAAACAACACTCTTTTTACAATTATTTAAAAAGTTTGGCCCTGACTCCCAAAAAAAAAAAAAGCTGGACTTCGAACGCAGCTAGAAAGAACTCCGTGACAACTACTCACAAGCAGGCACAGGCTAGTTGGAAGCGCACAAAATCTATGAATTACTGATCAGTGTTGGGCAGGGTTGCAGCAACTTGCTGCTTGCTCCATCAAGCAGAAAATTTAACGTCTTTCTGAGCTTTCCAAATGTTTTTTTAACATTGGAAGAGGATGGAAAGTTACTTGGGAATAGAAAGACTACCACTTGAATTGTAATTCAAACTCAAATGCAATGTTCCCTCTAAGCTGCACGCGTGCGCAATCGCACACTGCCCGCACATTCTCCGCGCACAAGAAAATCTAGCCAGCTCACAAGAATCAGGGCTCGAAATTGCTAATTAAGAAGTGAATTAAGTCAAAGTTACAGTGCATGAAGGTAAAAATAGAAGGATTCCCTGACGTTGCGTTCTAAATGCGGTATTTGGAAGTCAAAGTCGAGATAGAACGAAGTTGCGTAAGGTCAGTAGAGTTTTTCGAGAACCGGCTCTTTCGGCTCGGCTCACTAAAAGGAACCGGCTCTTTCGGGTCCCAAACGGCTCTTCAGGTTGTTTTTGCCTCTTTAATCCCTACCAAATATTATCTAAAATTATGCAAAAAATGACTTAAAGGAAGGAGGGGGGGCAATAGAACAAAAAAATTAAAAAATACAAAAAAAAAAAGTAGTGAAAAGCTGAGAAAAAAGAAACAAAAGGAAGAGAAAAAAAGGAGAAATTCAGAAAAGAGCCAGAAAAAAAGAAAAGAAAGAAACTAAGGGAAAAAGTAAATAGAGAACAAAAAGAAAAAAGTAACAGCTACGAAAAAATAAACACGAGTTTTTTTTAAAGGAATTTAAAATAAGTAGAAATAAACCGGGAAAAAAAGAAAAAGTTTGTGTTACATTCAAATAATTTCCAATTATATCAAGTCAATCTTGTTGCCAACATTGTACTTCCACGAAAAAAAAGGTGATTATATACAGTTGTGTATCGTGCAACCAACTCAATAACCCCCCAAAAATGTTTGTATTATGCGACAAAACATACCAGGAAAAAAAAAAGAAATGGAAATCTTGTGAAAGAATTGTTGTAAAAACAAATGACGTTTGTAGGCCGTACAACCTTTGCAATAATTCATTCGTCAATTCCTTCAAAAGTGAAAAATAACTTTGCATTGCCGGAAACTCAGCAAAACGTAACTTGATGTCAAGTTTTGGACATGTTTGCTAATGACTTAGTTGCCACACTTGGGATTGCTGTTGCTCACTGTTGTTTCAAGCGTTGCTCACCGACTTGGTGTGAACGCTCAGACCCGTAAGGAAAATTACAGGGAACATTGCTCGAAAGTAATAAATTCCTTGTTTGTAAAACACATTGGTTTTACACTTCTTTATACAATATCGTTTAAGATGTCCAATCTTTTGTTCTGTTTTAGAGTTGGGATATAAGATCGAGTGTAAGATTGTGATATATTTAGGTTTTATTCATGCAGTATCTCAGTCCTCTCGTAGCTATATTCAGCTCAAATATTTATCACCGGAGTTGGAGAAAAGAAACTCTCAAAACATGCAGGACATGCGGTTCTCGAGGACCGGGTAGGATGTGCTCCAAATAAATAAAGCACCAAACATATTTATATTCAGGCACTGTAAGAAGGCAGTGGCTTGGGGCATGATTCCATAACTATTTGTTTGTTTGTCTGTTGTAGTTGTTGACTTTTTTTTTTAAATAATGGCATCACTGTATACATTGAAAACCAGATTGCTAAATAATTGAATGTCTTGTATTCAGATTTCAGTCTTTTCAGAAAATACAACCAGGCTTGGGGAGTAACAATATACATGTAACGCGATACATAATTTGGATACACAAACATCTTTTTAAATGTATTACTTTACACTTAAAGACAAAAAAAAATGAAATACAGGTGTATTTAGTTAAAATAAGTATTAATTTGAGAATTAAAATGGTATTTAAAAGTATATTTATACTCTGAGAGACAAATTGTGTCCATCATAATTCAATCACAGACACAAGAGAGACAGAGATTTGGTCTATACACACGTCAACCACAGTAAGTTCACGTTCCACCTGGTGTCATGAGAGTAATCTGTTATTGAACGTAGGTAAAACTAAGGAGATGATAATAGATTTCCGTACTAAGCCTCCCCCCGCATGTGCCCCTGTCAATTAATGGTAGTGAGGTCGAACTGGTCCATTCATTCAAGTTTCTGGGTACTTACTTGTCAGGTGACCTCACATGGACTGTCAATGCTACTGATATTCTAAAGTCAGCCAGACAAAGGCTCGACTTCCTTCGTCAACTCAAATCATTCGGAATCCGTCAATCCATTCTAGTCGATTTTTAACGTGCTATCATTGAATCCGTTTCAACTCTGTCAATCACAGTTTGGTTTAGTCTCGTCAATCAGAAAGAATTGTCAAAGATGGAATCAGTAGTGAGGACGGCAGAGGAAAATAATAGGTACTCCCGTCCCTGCAAAGTATCTACATCGAGCTAACTAGAAAACGGACACTAAAAATGATAGACGATCCCAGTCACCCTGCTCGCAGGTACTTTGGTTACCTGCCGTCAGGTTGCTACTATCGGTTAGTTTGTGTAAAAGGGAAAAGTGTGAAGCACATTGTAAAGCGCTTTGGGAGGTCTTCATTGACTTGAAAAGCGCGATATAAATGCAGACCGTTTACATTACGAGCCCTACTAGGTTTTGTGTTGGGTGTTTATTCTGGCCAGCCAATAGCAACTAATTGCTTATTGACAAATGTGTCTTTGCAGAGGCGATCTGCGCTTGAAAATGGTTTACTTTTTTTTTAATTACAATAAAACCACGTGCAAGGTTTGCTTCATGCTAAATGTAATCAAAGAGATGTCAATATTCTGTCAGGGGTAAATAATGTGTTCTTTTTCACCAGTTTGCTGCCCATTTTAAGCCGTGGCAACTTGGGAACGCGGTGAATTCAGTTAAATTGCCATCGAGAAAGAAGTTACTTTCTGTGGAAGTCGAGATTTGTTCAAGGATTACATCGGAACTGCATCAAAGTTGTGTCTATTGGATTAGCTTCCCTTAGCGAGAGTCGGGCAACACAAGTTAAAACACATTATCAACTCAGATTGTCTTGTGACCAGTGTTCCCTCTAAGCTGCTCGCACATTCTCAGCGCACAAGAAAATCTAGCCAGCGCACAAAAATCAGGGCTCAAAATTACTAATTAAGAAGCGACTTAAGTCAAAGTTACAGTGCATGAAGGTCAAAATACACGGGTTCCCCCGACGTTGTGTCTTAAATGCGATATTTTGAAGTCGAGTCGAAGTAGAACTAAGTTGAGTAAAGTTAGTAGAGTTTTTCGAGAACTGGCTTCTTCGGCTCGGCTCACTAAAAGGAACCGGCGCTTTAGGTTGTTTTTGCTTCTTTCATCCCAACATGACCAAATATAATGTAAAATTATGCACAAAATGACTTAAAGGAAGGGGGTAATAGAACAAAAAAGAAAAAAATACCAAAATGAAAAATTAGTGAAAAGCTGAGAAAAAAAGAAACAAAAGTAAGAGAAAAAAAGATGGAAAAAGCCAGAAAAAAGAAAAGAAAGAACTGTAGGAAAAAAAGTAAATAGAGAAAAAAAAGAAAAAAGTAACAGCTCGGAAAAAATAAACACAATGAGATTTTTTTTTTAAAGGAATTTAAAAAAAGTAGAAAAAAAACACAGAAAAAAGAAGAAAAAGTTTGTGTTGCATTCAAATAATTTCCAATTACACCAAGTCAATTTTGTTGCCAACATTGAACTTCCACTCAAAAATGTGATTAAGTACAGTTCTGTATTTTACAACCGACTGAACTAAAAATGAAAACAAAATGGAGAAAGAAATCTTCAAGTTTTTTGAAGCCCAGAGACAAAATGTGTATAGAGTGTCTCGGCTGAGTATGAAGGCTTCACTGCTTCCATTGGTTGGTCTCCATGTTTCCTTCCATTTATTTTATTAAGTGGCTTTTTTCAATCCGTTTTAGGGGTTAGGATCCTATATGCATATATGCATTAATTTGTAACTAAGTAGTCACTTTCAGAATAGCGCGCTACAATGGGCAGTGTTCATTTGAGCTGTAAAAAGTGATGGGTCCCGGGGACTCGCATGCTCAAAAATCTATGGGTCCACAAAATTTTGTGTTATCGAGGTTGAAATTGTAAATCGGTGACAAATATATAAAAAAAAATCTATATATTCATTCAGTTTTAATCATCAAATTATTAATTCATTTTCTGCATCAAATTATTGTTGGTAATGTCCCGATTAAAGGGATAACCACAATTTTTTTTTTTTCTCTTTTTTTTCTTAACTTCTTTATACAACATAATTCGTAATATCAATCAATCAAGTGAGCCGTTGGAGAGCCGGCTCTTTTTAATGAGTTGAGCAAAAAAAGCCGGTTCTCTAAAAAAAGACGGACTTCCTTTCACTACACAACAAGATCTCGTTGGCCGAGATCGGCGTGCAGACGAAAACTCGAACCGCGAGACCAAAACAACAATGGCGGATCTGCCTGACGAAAAGTTTGGAGTGCAGTAAATATTTGTTAAAAAAAAGTAATCGGAGTAATAATGACAATTTTTGGTCAAAAAAGTTCATTTGAGACTATGCGTCCCAGCAAAAATGATGCGTCTAGGACGCAGGGACGCCGGCAAAGAGAACACTGAATGGGTGTTGGTAAACTGAGTGTAAAGGAATTACTTTTAAAAATAAGTTATTATGACTAAGTACTGTTTTTCAGTAATCTGCCCAAACCTGCTGATAACTACAACAAGGACAGTACAAACATCTTCTTTGTTCCTTTATCTCTTTGTTTCCTTATCCTCACTGTAAAATGTGGACCTGGAGTGCTATGTCCAATTTCGTTGTCACACTATATCCCATGTTGTAACAATGACAATATAGGTACATTCTATTCTATTCTTTTCTATTCTAACTAAGTTTTTTCAGAAAGCCAAATTTGTATTTTGAATCCAAAATGTTGAGTGAGTGTAGTCAGAGAAATGAAATGAAATGATCTGCATTTATATAGCAGTGTCTTACCCAAGGACACTTCGACATGTAACACGGACGAGCCGGGATTCGAACTGGGATCCCTTGATCCCAAGACGAGCGCTCTACCTCCTGAGCTACTGCCCCCCCTTTAGGGCCGTTTAGGACCCGAAAGAGCCGGTTCCTTTTAGTGAGCCGAGCTGAAGAAGCCGGTTCTCGAAAAACTGGACTGACTTTACTCAACTTTGTTCTACTTCGACCTTGACTTCAAAATACCGCATCTAGAACACAACGTCAGGGGAACCCGTGTATTTTTACCTTCATGCACTGCAACTTTGACTTAATTTGTGATAGTGATGAAGATTGTAAACCAATTTGCAATTAAAGTCATCATTAACTGGCTTGGCACAGGGCAGAATCACAGAACAGTCAAGAACACAAAGAAAAGGTTACCATTGATCTAAGACCCGGTTCGGCTGCTTCTCTCAAGGACCCTTCTGAAGACGCAGGACCAATTTTCCCCGTGTCCAACAAATAGAGCTGATGCGTAATGCTGGCCACTTCTTCCTCCAGACGCTGAGTTTGGACATTGATCTCCGCAATCTTCTCAGCAGCAGATGCAGTCAGGAAAGCCTCTTTGAGATCTAAGAGATGCAGGGCCCTCTTCTCTTCTAGAGCGACCAATCGGCGGAGCTCATCAAACTGGCTGCTCAAATAGGCCTCCAGTTCCGTTGCGGAGGTCTGAGGACAAAAAAAAGGAAGGGTTTAACGTAGAGTCATGAAACATATGTGCACAGTGATCCCTCGCTGGATCGCAATTTACTTTTCATGGTTTTGATTTTCATCGTGCATTGTGTTCTGTTTCTCATATGCTAAACAGTCGCCCAGCCCCTTTTCTGCCTTTGTCTGACTGTGCGTCAATAACTTTGCGATCTAAGTAGAATAGAATAGAATATACCTTTATTGACATTGCTACTGTTAAAGTTAAAACTTATATAAACTCTATGTTGGCAAAATTACTCAAATAAAAACAAGCATTAAGGTAAATAAAAATTCAAAAGAGGGAGAGCCCTGTCGGGTTGGCCATTCTAGGCAAATGCCTCCGCAGCCCTGACTCCTCCTGTGTGAGAAGCTAACTTTATTCACACAGGAAACAGAAAAATACACATGAATGAGACTTCAAAATAAAAGAATACAAGACTGATAAACGTACAAGAGATGCAATTAGACTGATTATCGAAATGTTACTTCGTGTGTGTGTGCGTGTGTGAAAGATTGTTTTTATATTTAGGAATATAAAAACAAGTTTTCATACATTGAATTCTGAGAAATTTCACAACAAAAACGACCAACCTATCAGTTACAAAATGGGTTAAACATATTGTGACAACGAAATTGGGCGTGGCACTCCAGTTTCACAATTGACAGTGAGGATAAAAGAAAACAAAGAAGATAAAGGAACAAAGAAGACAAGGTTATAATTTACACATTATAAAGGAAGAAGATAAGGTTATAATTTACACAATATTTACACAAGAAATGTGGGCATGTAGGATGTTACATATAGTTTTGGGATAGTATTAGTGCAATATGCGTTATAATTTGAAACTGGAGTGCCACGTCCAATTTCGTTGTCACAATATGTTCAACCCATTTTGTAACAATGACAATAAAGGTATATTCTATTCTATTCTATGTACATATGCACTTTTTAATCCTGCTTGTGCATTTAACAAACCATATGATTTTTAGATATTGAGGAAATCGAAAATATATATGTTTTTGAGACAAATCCGTCCCCTTATAGGTGTTGGGTAAAAATTCTGTTTTCAGTTTCTGGAAGTTCTTCCCATGAAAATTTACCACTGAGAAACACTACCATAATTGATGCGTAATCCTTACACTAATACACATTTCAGAGTGCCAAGTTTATATATACAGGACAGTGCCATACAAATTAATGCCAACTGGTGTTAATCGCGACTTGAGGGAAGAAGAAATGCAATGACAAAGTGAAACCTCATTTTCAAGCAGATTTGTTCTGAAATACGGCAACAAATTCAAGCATTTTCCAATCCTAGGAAACACAACATCAAAATTCAAGCATTTTCAAGTGTATCAAGCCCCTGTACGAACCCTGTAGGTTTCTCCTGAAAGATGTTCAAACACGTGTGAAGAAAATTACTAGAACCGCTTTCTTCCATCTTCGCAACATTGCTAAAATTTGTCCTATACTGTCTCAGTCGGATGCGGAGATTATAATTCACGCGTTTGTTACCTCCCGTCTTGATTATTGTAATGCACTACTCTCCGGTCTCCCGAAGTCCAGAATCAAGAGTATTCAGCTGGTACAAAATGCCGCAGCGAGGCTTTTAACTAGGACAAAAAAGTCCGATCACATCACGCCGATTTTGGCTAACCTGCATTGGCTCCCTGTTAGCCTAAGATGTGATTTCAAGGTTCTCTTAGTATTATACAAAATCATGCATGGACTTGCTCCCTCATATCTCTCAGATCTGATTTCCCCCTATGTTCCGGTCCGAAGCTTTAGTTCTGAGAAAGCCGCTCTTCTGGTGATCCCAAGAGCCAAGAAGAGTTCCGCTGGTTCGAGAGCGTTCTCCATCCGGGCACCGGTGCTGTGGAATGCTCGTCCCCCTGAAATCCGATCTGCAACCTCAGTGGAAATGTTTAAATCTAAGCTTAAAACACACTTCTACTCTATAGCATATGAATAACCTATACTTTTCGTCGACAATATCTGTTTATTATTTGTGATTGCAACATCCTTTGCTGTCTGGTAATCCTGAAAGGGGGATGCCACATGTGCAGTCCCTTCTCAAGGTTTCTTCATTTTCCTCATATTGAAGTTTTTGAGTTTTTCCTTGCCCTCATGTTGGTTCCAGATCAGGGGATAGTATAATAATAGTCTGAAAAATAGTCTGTGTAATAACCTGCGAAGCCCTTTGAGACTCTTTGTGATTAAGGGCTATACAAATAAAAATGACTTGACAATTTACCTGCAAATGAATGAGTCACAACACAACACGTGGTAAGCTTCTCTGCTGGCTTTGATCTCTATAAGGGGAATTAGCATTTTAGCACAACATGCAACGTTCGGCAAAACTAACATAAAAAGCGACAGAAACAAAACGAAAAGTAATCCAAAGAGCTGGACAACATCAATCACATCACTGTGCATGTTGAGAGATTTGTCAGCTGTGGTTTTAATGTTTAAAATGAACTTTTTGCGGAGCACCAAAAGATCGTGTCTTACCGTTGGCAGCTCGTTGTAGACTGCCAAGAACCCCCACCTTCCTGTCGCAAAGTCTAAAGCCAAACCAAACCTTACCCCATACCAGCAGGTGGCACTGTTGGACTCATCATTGCAGGACACTTATAGAGAAACGATACAACGTATTTCAGCAGGAATTTCAATAAAACAAAAGTTATTATTACACCCGTTACTTTTGGAAACACAACATCAAAATTCAAGCATTTTCAAGCACCTGTACGAACCCTGTAGGTTTCTCCCGAAAGATGTTAACAGGTGCATGTTGCGGTCAAAGTAAAACGGCTCTAAATGACTTTCCTTCACCGTAATTAGTCTTTACTTCTACAAACATTGACATAATAGCACTCTGGTGAGCATCTCCTCATCAAGCTGCTGAGGACTTTATAGGCTTGAGCAAGTAACGGGTCAGCACATTTGATAAGATGATATAATCACATTCTGCTAAAAGTCAAACAAGTGTAATGAGGCAAGGTAATCGTTTCAGGCGGCGAGGAAAGAGTGATCATTGTTTCGTTTGGCGATATCTTTTTAACTTACTAATTGATTTATCTTCATGCATCCCAATGCACAAACACAATGTTCCCGCTGGTCATCTTCTATCATTACTGCCAAGTTGGAGCTTTCAACACTACGAGCTAAACCAGGGGTGTCAAAGTCATTTCAACTCGGGGGCCACACGATAGAACAAACATTCTGTCGGGGGCCGGACTAGTAGATTAAAGAGAAGACGCTGTACTTGTATTTCTCTCTCTCTCTCTTTCTTCCTCCCATTTTCTCTCACTCTCTATCTCTCTCTTTTTCATTCTCTGTGTCTCTCTTTTTCTCTCTGTCTTTTTACCTTTTTTGCTCACTCTTCCTTTTGTCCTTTTCTCTCTTGCTTTCCCCTTCTCTCTTTCTCCCCTACGTTTTTTCTTGCTTCTCTTTTACTATCTTTCTATTTCTCTTTGGCTTTCTTTCTTTCTCTCTCTTTCTTCCCCCTCTCTCTCCATTTCTCTTTTTATCTCTTTTGTTTCTCATGTTATTTCTCTCTCTCTCTCTTTATCTCTTTTGATTCTCATGTTCTCTCTCTCTCCCCCTCGCTCTTTCTCCTTTTCTCTCTTTGTCCCATGCTTTCTCTTTTCTCTCCCTGTCTTTCTCTTAATTCTCTCTCTTTTTCTGTCTCTCTAATCTACTAGTCCGGCCCAAGGTATAATGTTTGTTTTATCGTGTGGCCCCCAATTTTAAGTGAGTTTGACGCCCCTGGTTTAGAGCAAGCCTCACTTTAAGCTGCAGCCAGAAAAAAACTTACTTACTTACATAAGCTGCAGCTGAATATAAGCCACTGGTGCCCACATTACAACAAATAGTTTTCAAGTTTGTATTAACATAGATTCACTTTTACCTTTCAAACAGTGCCTGTAATGTGGCAGTAACAACAATAACATGCTAATATGCAGGGTTGGGTAGGGTTACTTTAACTTGATTACTTTCAATTACTTTTGGATTACTCCAATACCAAATATGCTAATAAAAGACAAAAGAAACTACATATGAAAAAAATGACTCCATTTTGTGCAGGCTTGGGGAGTAACGAAATACATGGAACGGCAAAAATGATGTTGGCAAGCTGTTTGGATTTATTTTCATTTTGTTTCTGTCGCATTTGATGTTAGTTTTGCCGGAGATCAAAGAGATCAAAGCCAGGAGAGAAAGCTTACCACGTGTTGTGAGTCATCATTTTATTCATATTGAGTTTCTTTTGTCTTTTGTTAGCATATTTGGTATCGGAGTAATCCAAAAGAAATTGAAAGTAATCAACTTAAAGTAACCCTACCCAACCCTGCTAATATGCTATTTTTGTTTATACTGAAAAACAAAGCTAAAAATTTCGAGTTGAAATAATTTCACTGATGCGGCCCACCAGATAACAAAATTCCTGGATCCAACTCCAGAGTCAAACTACGTTTGACATCCCTGGCCTAGAAGATCTTACATACCGTAAATTCCGGACTATAAGCCGCTACTTTTTTCCCAAACGTTTAGCCCTGCGGCTTATTCAGTGAAGCGGCCAATTTCTGTAATTTTTCTAACGGCCACCAGGGGCACTCGAGTACAAAAGGTAAAATTTAGACCGGTGGAATTATGCGCCGAGGAAGACTGCAACTTCTTGGCTTGTGCATAAATTAAATTAGCATAAACATACCCTCATCATGCAAAATGCAAAATGAAAGGCACATAACGCAGCACATGAGGAAGATGAGGACGGTTTACTGTGATTTTTACAAGTACGGTATGTTTTTTAACAGACCCGTTTACTGTGATGCGAGCGTGTTGGTAGCGTGTTGCTACCATTAACTGCCCTGTCACAGGCACCGTTTGGGATGAAAGTTATATTATTATTATTAATCCTTTGAAAACTCTCTCGGTGTACCGTCTTTCTTTGTAAATATGTGTAACCATGTATAATATATATTTGCAACTGTATATTTTTGTAATGTATTTATTTTAGAGACTTATTGTGATGTGTTTTCTACGAGCGAATCAAAAAGAAGGGGCGGAGCAAACGCGGGCTGACGGGAAGTGGGGTAAAGCTGAGTTAAATCTCTTTGTTGTTGCAGCGGACAATAGTGGATATATATTTTTCCCACCCTTAACTTTGGATATATACATTTTTTCGTTGGATTACCTTCAACGGTACCCGGACTTTAAAGGTTTGCATTAAATTCTAACTACCGGTATCATTTTCCGTTCATGTTGCCGATTGTGGTGGATGGATTGTGTATTAAATTTGCAGATACAATCGCGGCACCTAAAGTCAGGTTTGGGATAAACTTGTGACTGTGTTACATATTTAAATGTTGGCGCATATACAGGTGCGGTTTGTGTAAGGACAAAACCAATAATGTGCGCAAAATGTGGTGCATGCGGCTTATAATCGGGTGCGCTCTATAGTCCGGATTTTACGGTATTAGGTATTGAAAATGGAAAACATACACATGTGTACAAACAGAAGATTTTAAAAATGCATTGGCCTATATTTGCCAAACATAATGAAACTGAAATGATACTGACGTGAATATTTATTTACAGCAAGAAAATGTCTTGATAATGCTATGGAAAGCTGATCGCTTGGAGCAAATTCCCTAGAGGTGAACTTCATGCCTTCCATCTGTTGATAGAGACCGCAGAGCCTCTTTTGACTAGAACAGGCCATCTGTTTAACTTTCGAAGCTCGCTGCCAGACACTTTTAATCTACCTCTGTTTCCCAACCATGGATCTATTTGGTTATGACTCATTAGTTGACAAGAAAAAAAAACAATAAACCGAGGGCTCCATACCAAGCAACGGTTGCTTGGCCAAAACTCGTTTTCAATGTCCCTTGCCGATGTTTTTTCCACATTCCTTTTCTTAGTGTCTACAGGAATCCCAATTTTCATCAGTCATGCTAAACGAAGTGACAAAATAAGGGCATTTGTCCTCATTTGCAAAAGCATTGATGCACAGGAAATTTGAAGATACATTTTTGGCAGAGGCAATGCTACACATTTTTGCAGAGATTTGTTGCATTGTTGTATTTATTTATTCCGCCAGTATAAACCATAAACATGATCTCATCTCATCAGCCGTACCGCTTATCCTCATTAGGGTCGCGGGGGTGCTGGAGCCCATCCCAGCCAACTCCGGGCAGTGGGCATGGGACACCCTGAACTGGATGCCAGACAATCGCAGGGCACACAGGGACAACTCTTTCGCTCATTCACACCTAGGGACAACTTTGACCGGCTAATTCACCTGAAATGCATGTCTTTGGAATGTAGGAGGAAACCGGAGTGCCCGGAGGAAACCCACGCAAACACGGGGAGAACATACAAACTCCGCACAGGAAGTCTGGAGCTGGATTTGAACCCACGACAGGTTCCCATGACATGAACTGTGCCACACAAGCGCTAACCACTGCGCCACCGTGCTGCCCCATAAACATGATATATACAAGAAATCATTTGACACGCGAACTCTCAATAATGATAATATAATAGATTTAAAAACATAAAAATAATAGAGTGAAATAGATATTGTTGTGTATACTACAAGGTAATTATATAGAATAGTTTAAAAAGAAAGAATATGTAAATAACAAGACTAGAGTAGAACAGGTCGGAGGAACGTCGTTGGCATAATAATATAATACATAATAACCTAATCAATTCCAGTTGAACATACGGGTAAAAACTCTCGTTTAGACATGTAGTCTTGCTCACAATGGAGCGAAGACCGCAACCTAATGGCAGGTAATCAAAGTACCTGCGAGCAGGGTGACTGAGATCGTCTATCATTTTTAGTGTCCGTTTTCTAGTTCGATCGATGTAGATACTTTGCAGGGACGGGAGGCCAGTACCTATTATTTCCTCTGCCGTCCTCACTACTGATTCCATCTTTGACAATTCTGTCTGATTGGCGCGACCAAACCAAACTGTGATTGACCTAGTTAAAACGGATTCAATGATAGCACGATAAAAATTGACTAGAATGGATTGACGGAATCTAAATGATTTGAGTTGACGAAGGAAGTAGAGCCTTTGTCTGCCTGATTTTAGAATATCAGTAGCATTGACAGTCCATGTGAGGTCAGCTGACAAGTAAGTACCCAGAAACTTGAATGAATGGACCAGTTCCACCTCACTACCATTCATTGACAGTGGCACATGCGGGGGAGGCTTAGTACGGAAATCTATTATCATCTCCTTAGTTTTTTGCCTCCGTATAAAACAGTTGGTATTAGGTAACGGCAATAATTCCGTCACGAAAAAACGGCGGAGAAATTCTTCAGAAGACCGCGATGGCAAGGAAAAACGACGAAAGATAAACCAAAGAATACTCCTAGCAAGAAAAGGACTTTTCTGCCAAAATGGACTCAATTATATTCCTGGTGACGCTATGAGGAGGATGATAATGGGGGCTACATGTTCTGTGATGCGTGCACCCAGCGTGACAAAAAAACTGGATTGCATAAATCATTTCGCAATTGGAACTTTCAGAAAAGCACATTGGATCTGCACAACGACAATGAAAACCACAAATTAGCTA
The DNA here is from genome assembly GCF_059441175.1 of Urocampus carinirostris. Classification (NCBI taxonomy): domain Eukaryota; kingdom Metazoa; phylum Chordata; class Actinopteri; order Syngnathiformes; family Syngnathidae; genus Urocampus; species Urocampus carinirostris. Next base: position 2,131,913 of record NC_142355.1, read on the forward strand.
TGGAAATTCCGTTGCTGCAATTGGACCTTGAAAAGGCATTACAACTGTGGTGGGACGGCAAACCACGAAGAATATATGAACTGAAAAATTTGCCATCTGTTGATAGAGACCGCAGAGCCTCTTTATAGACTAATATTTCAGCAACATTATTTTGTATAATGTACAATATTTTTGTGAACTGAAAAATCTGAAGTGACAATTGCTTTGTATTACCAATTAAGTGTGATGATTAAAACTTAACGAATATATAGATTTATATATTTTTTTTTATAAATTTGTCACAGATTTACAATTTCAACCTCGATAAGACTAAATTCGAGGACCCATAGATCTCTGTTGGGACCCATAGAGTCCCGGGACCCATCACTTTTCACAGGTAAAATGAACACTGCTGAATTCACATTAATTTGAATCAAAAGGTTTTGGAATCAAATCCAAGACTAAAAAAAGTTGAATCATAAAGTGAGATGATAAAAGATTCCTACTGATGGCTAATGCATACATTTTTAAACACCTAAATGCAGGATTATATTACAGCTGGTGCAAGTGTAGTCTTTCTACTCCTTTCTTATTATTTTACTGTCAGTCTGCTTTGTCTTTGATTTCTACAGAGCAGTCTTACTAATGTAGAATGTGAACTTTTGATGTCAAAAAAATAATCTTGAGTCTATACCAGGGATGTCAAACTCAATTGCACAAGGGGCCAAAATTAAAAACACACTTCAGGTCACGGGCCAACCAGGATAAACATGTATTAAATACACTTAAACTGAATGTTTTTGGAACATAAATATGAATAAAAACATACAAGAATATTAATTTTAAACCGTAAATCATTTATACAGTATTTATTATTTTGCTGAAAATAAAAATATCTTGTTAAATTATACAACTTAGAACTTAACATTAAAATAACATTCAAATTCCTTTGCTCCTATGTCAATGGATATATTAAAAAAAACTTAAATATCCCAAAAGATTTTGCTCTTCTAAATATATCTCCTGTCAAAAGTAGAAATATGAAAATGCTATACAAATTATTTTGTAAAAACGTCACAACATTCTGAGAACAGGGAGCCTGATGTGCTTACCTTTGGCGCAGACGGAGTAGGGCGAGAGATGGGAGGGAGTGCTTGCACTTTTTGCATAGCTCCACCCATCCCTCCCACTCACCCAATCAAATAACATTCTCTTCCGGTGTTTTGGCGTATTTACAATTTGTTCTGTGGATTCATCAAAAAGTATCTGAACACAGTAGCGTTGTACAGTCAAAACAAGTTTTTTTTTGTTTGATACCTTGACTGTAAATAGTAGTATATTCTGAAAAGTACTGCCTATCGTTTCAGCTTTGGATTGGCTTTGCGTGTAGCTGAGTTAGTTTCAAGTTTTGAACAAGATGGAGAAAATTGCATGCAATTAAATTTGTCTCTGAGCCATAGGTACTCATAGAAAGAGCCATATCTGGCTCGCGAGCCATAGGTTCCCAACCCCTGGTATATAGTATAGTATACATCATATATGAAGGAATAGGTACAGTGACTAAAACGTCAGAATATGATGTCCAGGGATGAGACAGCATTGTTCATATTGACGGGCCATTAATAACAATTAATGTAAAATGGTCTTGCGGGCCGGATATGATTACACGTATGGGCCGGACGTGGCCCGCGGGCCGGGAGTTTGACACATGTGGTCTATACTGTATGTAGCCCCCGTTAAAAAGTAAGTTGCAAATACATAAAGGATAATCATTTTAAACTGAAACAAAATATAGGAAAAACATTGTCGTAAATATGTGATCTTACAACTAAATTATCAAAAAAATATATATATTTTAATGAACAATGACCCCCCCACAATAGATTTGCACATAAAATTCCAATTTGCAACTAATATGTGTATCGATCAAAATTAAAGTACATGACCGGTCATTAAACTAAAATACAGTTGAGATTAAAAAAAGTGCTATTAAAAGAAGATTAACCAAATGTAAAACTTTGCATTTGACATTTTAAACTAAATAAGAATGTTATTTTATTTTAATTTCTGTTAAATGGTGTCTACGTTCTTATCCATGTTCATTAAATTGACGGCTTTTGCAGTGTTCTTTTTTTTCTGAATTTTTCCTTCTTTTTTCGTTTCCTTTTGTTTCTTTTTTCCTCAGCTTTTTACTACTTTTTCATTTTGGTATTTTTTTTTCTTTTTTGTTCTATTCCCCCTTCTTTTAAGTCATTTTGTGCATAATTTTACATAATATTTGGTCATATAGGGATGAAAGAAGCAAAAACAACCTGAAAAGCCGTTGAGGACCCGAAAGAGCCGGTTCCTTTTAGTGAGCCGAGCCGAAGAAGCCGGTTCTCGAAAAACTCTACTGACTTTACTCGACTTTGTTCTACTTCGACCTTGACTTCAAAATACCGCATCTAGAACACAGCGTCAGGGAAACCCGTGTATTTTTACCTTCATGCACCGTAACTTTGATTTAATTCGCCTCTTAATTAGCAATTTCGAGCCCTGATTTTTGTGAGCTGGCTAGATTTTCTTGTACGTGGAAAAGCTCTGGGTAGTGGGCAATTGTGCACACACGCAGCATAGAGGGAACCTTGATCATGTGTATCACTTTTTTTATAGTCTAAGTCTAAAATTGGAATGACTTTTTCAAAAGCAGTCTCGAAAGTTAGCCTTTACGACCACTTTGCCTGTCCTTTTTGAACTTTCAATGAACATAAGTAGAAAGCCGTGAACATAAATCCACTGAACAATCCTTTGTCCAAGCCACACCAGGATTTAAAATATAAATGTGATCACCCTTTATTATCTGTCGTGATCTGAGACATTCTTTCACGACCACAACCAATCTCCAGGACCTCCTTAATACCCATCGATCTCTCTGCCCTCTCGGCTCCTTTGTGGCCTCAACGGCAGATGGGGCCTAGAAGCCAACCCTTTGTTGTTTGTGGGAGACACTGTGTGCCGTTACTTTTTTTTTTAAACACAAGCAAAGCGTTTCCAGGAGAATGTTCCAAGTTTGCAGGGCAAATGCATCCACGCTTGCTTAACATAATTAGCATTTCGGTAAAGGCAAAGTCTCAAAATGAGGCCTCAGGAGAGTCTGGCTATTTGTAGGAAATTCATAAGAGAAAGCAATGAGGAGAGAAATTCACATGGTACAAAATGTCTTTATCGCCCCCCAAAAATATACCGTAAATTACAGACTATAAGCCGCTACTTTTCCCCCAAACTTTCAACCCTGCGGCTTATTCGGGGCGGCAGTGGCTCAGGAGGTAGAGCGCTCGTCTTGGGATCAAGGGATCCCAGTTCGAATCCCGCCTCGTCCGTGTTACATGTCGAAGTGTCCTTGGGTAAGACACTGAACCCCTAATACCCCCAATAAGCAGGTTAGCGCCTTACATGGCTGCAAGGCCGCTATTGGGAAATGTGGAGCACATTGTAAAGCGCTTTGGGAAGTCATTGACTTGAAAAGCGCTATATAAATGCAGATCATTTCATTTCATTTCATTATTCAGTGATGCGGCCATTACAAAAGGTAAGATTTAGACCGGTGGAATATATGCGCCGAGGAAGACTGCAACCTCTTGGCTTGACTAGCGGCGAGTAATCTTTCACTAAAACCGGCCGCATGCGAAAGGCAACTTTTTCGCAAGTCTGCCAGTGGATCCTGACAGCATCAAAAAATCCACCATCACCAACGGGTTCCGAAAAGCTGGTCTGCTGTGAGTGAGACACTGTTTCTTTCCGACACTGTGGAAGACGACTTTGATGGCTTCAGTTCTAAGGAGGAAGATGAGGACGGTTTACCGTGATTTTTACAAGTACGGTATGTTTTTTTAACAGACCCGTTTACTGTGTTGCGAGCGGGTGTTGCTACCATTAACTGCCCGGATGAAAGATATATTATTATTATTAAAGCTTTGAAAACTCTCTCGGTGTATCGTCTTTCTTTGTAAATATGTGTAACCATGTATAATATGTATTTGCAACTGTATATTTTTGTAATGAATTTATTTGTATCTATTATGGACACTTATTCTGATATGTTTTGGACCGGCGAATTAAAAAGAAGGGGCGTAACAAACGCGGGAAGTGGAGACCGGTAATTGTGTTTGTGGACGCGGCGGACAATAGTGGATCTATATTTTTCCCACCCTTACCTTCGGAAATATACACTTTTTCTTTGGATTACTTTCAACGGGACCCGGACTCTGCCGGTCTGCATCAAACCTTAAGTACCGGTATCATTTTCCGTTCATTTTGCCGGCTGTGATTTATGGACTGTGAATTTCAATGAAGTATATTCAGTCACTATCGCGAGACTTAAAGTCGGGTCTGGGTTAATTTTGTGTTAGTGTTATGTGGGCGCATGTGGCTTATATACAGGTGCGGCTTGTGTAAGTACAAAATCGGTTTTCCTCTTAAAATGTGATGGGTGCAGCTTACAATCAGGTGCGCTCTATAGTCCGGATTTTACGGTATATATTTTTGAAAAAACATCAACGAAAGTATTACTGGAATAGTGGAGCTTTTCGAAAATCCAGTGAAAAGTTGTGTTATATTTCAAATTGATATATATTAAACGGAGGGACCCCGCGACTGAGGATAAGCGGAGCGGATAATGAATCGATGGCTAAACGGAGGGTCTAAAAATAACTACGAGTAGATATTGATCGGATAACTCGGTGATTTTCAACCACTGTGCCACGGCACACTAGTGTGATTGTCAGGTGTGCCGTGAGAAATTATCCAATGTCACTTTTTAAAATTTTATAAAGCATCTATGAATCAGGGCAGCACGGTGGCGCAGCGGTTAGCGCGTGTGCGGCACAGATAGATAGATAGATAGATAGATACGTGCGTGGGTTCAAATCCAGCTACCGGCCTTACTGTGCGGAGTTTGTATGTTCTCCCCTTGCTTGCGTGGGTTTCCTCCCACATTCCAAAAACAGGCCGGTCCAAATTGTCCCTAGGTGTGACTGAGCGAATGAGTTGTCTGTCCCCGTGTGCCCTGCGATTGGCTGGCAACCAGTTCAGGGTGTCCCCTGCCCACTGCCCGATGATTGCTGGGATGGGCTCCAGCATCCCCGCGACCCTACTGAGGATAAGCGGTGCAGCTGATGAGATGAGATGAGATGAGAATACCTAAATATGTAACATTGATGCAATTTATTCATATACTTATGCATTTCGTTATTATTTCGGTATTTTGTTGTCGTACTTTGTCATTGTTGTATTTTGTTATCTTTGTATTGTGCTGTGCAGTTCTGAGGTCATGAGATCGAACCTCCTGTGTGGAGTTTGCATGTTCTCCCCGTGCTTGCGTGGGTTTTCTCCAGGCACTCAGTTTCCTCTCACATTCCAAAAACATGCATGTCAGGTTAATCGGTCCAAATTGTCCTTGGGTGCGAATGAGCGAGTGAGTTTTCTGTCTCCGTGTGCCCTGCGACTGGCTGGCAACCAGTTCAGGGTGTCCCCTGCAAACTGCCCGAAGATAGCTGGGATGGGTTACAGCACCCCCGCGACCCTATTGAGGATAAGCTGTGCAGATAATGGATGGATGGATGTTTATTTGTGAACAGAAACAATGTGGCGAAATGAACAGATTAAAAGAAAGTACGTTTAAGGTGGATTTCTATTTATCCGACGGCATCATCGTGTGATATGGAAAATTATTTTACACGGTTGGATTCTATGGATTCTCCTTGAGGTAACGAAGCCATTTTTGCAGACATTCAGAGAAGTTAAAGATGGACAGGGGACGTAATGTTGAGTTAAGTTAGCTTTATAGTTTCTGGGTATCCTGTTTCAGACTGATTGTGATGTTTCGCTGATGGGTATATTTTAAAATGGTCAGCATATCTTGAATCCCAAGAGTTTAAGATTTCCAATGATATCTGGCATGGCGTACTTCACTGACTGGTGACATCGTACAGACACGTATTTGTTTATCAAGAGTTCGGCAGGCCATCAAAATGTTAAGCGGTTAAGGTACCGCATATTATTAGAAGTCCATCCATCCATCCATTCATTATCTCCCGCTTATCCGGGGTCGGGTCGCGGGGGTAAGAGCCTTAAAAGGGGAGCCCAGACGTCCCTATCCCCAGCCACCTCCTCCAGCTCATCCAGCCGAGAAACATAGTCTCTCCAGCGAGTCTTGGGTCGCCCCCGGGGCCTCCTGCCGGTGGGACATGCCCGGAACACCTCCCGAGGGAAGCGTCCAGGAGGCATCCTTATCAGATGCCCGAGCCACCTCAACTGGCTCCTCTCAATGCAGAGGAGCAGTGGCTCTACACAGAGTCCCTACCGGATGACTGAGCTTCTCACCTTATCTCAAAGGGAAAACCCAAACACCCTACGGAGGAAACTCATTTCGGCCGCTTGTATCCGGGATCGTGTTCTTTCGGTCATGACCCAAAGTTCATGACCATAGGTGAGGGTAGGAACGTCGATTAACCGGTAGATCGAGAGCTTTGCCTTTCGGGTCAGCTCCCTCTTCACCACGACGGACCGATACAGGGTCCAAATGACGGCAGACGCTGCACCGACCCGTCTGTCGATCTCCTGTTCCATCCTACCCTCACTCGTGAACAAGACCCCAGGGTACTTGAACTCCTCCACTTGGGGCAAGATCTCATCCCCAACCCACAGGGAGCATGCCACCCTTTTCCGACTAAGTACCATGGTCTCGGACTTGGAGGTGCTAATCCTCATCCCGGCCGGTTCACACTCGGCTGCGAATCGCTCCAGCGACAGCTGAAGATCACGGTCTGAGGAAGCCAACAGCACCACGTCATCTGCAAAAACCAGTGACGCAATGCTGAGGCCCCCAAACCGGACTCCATCCCCACCAAGGCTGCGCCTAGAAATTCTGTCCATAAAAGTTATGCATTTTTTGCATTTATTTTTTAAAAAAGCGCCTTTCAGGCCACCCAAGGACACTGTACAAACAATGAAAAGAAAAAATACAATTTAAAAAGTTGTAAACGAAATAATAAATAAAAACAAGACATAAAATCATAAAAACATAAGAAATGGAGAAGCTATGTGTTGTAGGCAGTCCTGAACAGGTGTGTTTTTAGACGGGACTTAAAAGTGGAGAGAGGTGTGCAGTTTTGGAGGTCCAGAGGTAGATTGTTCCAAAGCTTGGGAGCAGCGCGACTGAAGGCTCTGGCTCCCATGGTGCTCAGATGGGCAGGGGGCACTGACAGTCGGAGGGAGGACGAGGATCTGAGGGAGCGAGTGGGGACGTGCACCTGGAGAAGGTCGGACAGGTAGGGAGGAGCCAGGTTGTGAATGGCCATATATGTATATAAGATGAGTTTGTAGCTGATGCGATGCTGAACAGGAAGCCAGTGTAGCTGTTGGAGAACGGGGGTGATGTGCTGCTGGGAAGATGTTTTTGTGATGATGCGAGCAGAGGCGTTTTGAACCAGCTGAATTTTATGGAGGGACTTTTGAGGAAGTCCGAAGAGGAGAGCATTGCAGTAGTCAAGGCGGGATGTGACAAGACTGTGGACGAGAATAGCAGTAGTGCGGGGGGTGAGGGAAGGGCGTTATGAACAGAATCTGTGACAAACAGCCCTGGTGGAGTCCAACCCTCACCGGGAACGAATCCGACTAACTGCCGGCAATGCGGACCAGACTCTGGCACCGGGCATACAGAGACCGCACAGCCCGGATAAGACTGTGCGGTACCCCATACTCCTGAAGCACCCCCCACAGGGACCCCCGAGGAACAGGGTCGAATGCTTTCTCCAAGTCTACAAAACACTTGTAGACCGGACAGGCAAACTCCCATGCACCCTCAAAGACCCTGCAGAGTGTGTAGAGAAAAGTCTTTCTATGTAAATATCTCATGTTTCAAAATGTACCGGGCGGGGCTTATATTTAGATGCGTTCCAGAGTACGAATTTTACGGTAATAATAGGCGTTACTTTTCAAGGAAGCATTTTGTTAGCAACAGCAGGAACGTTGATATGCTCTGACCTTTACAGGAAGGATTGCTTAATGTTTTTTTGACCTTTACACAGGTTATCCTTAATGAGTTGCCATTTCCATTAGGTCTCATGTGGCTGGTTGGATTATTCAAAACAACCTTTTGAAAGGAACAGCATTATGGTAAATAACAATTTGAACATTGATTTGAGCCTCACCATTTTCTCTCTGTGAGTCACTCAAACCTAGCTCATATTATGCTTTGAATGTAAGTTCTCTTTTTCATTTCCCACAGTTATTCCAGTTAGACCTCTCCTGGTCTGCAAACACCAAAACAGTGGTAGAGAAGGCTCAGCAGCGACTCCATTTCCTGAGAGTGCTCAGGAAAAATCATCTGAAACAGCAGCTGCAGGTGTCCTTTTACCAAGCCACAGTGGAGAGCATTCTAACATACTGCATTACGGTGTGGTATGCTGGGTGCACAGCAGCAGACAGGAAAACGCTCCAGAGGGTCATCAAAACAGCCCAGAAAATCGTCGGTTGCTCTCTGCCCAGTCTGGAGGACATTGCCTGCCCTCTCTACCTCAGCAAAGCAGAAAACATCATCAAGGACTTTTCTCACCCCGGCCACTACCTCTTTGACCTGCTGCCTTCCCGCAAGCGCTACAGGTCACACAAAACAAAAACAGACACAGAGATAGTTTTTCTTTGTGTAAATATTGTGTAAATTATAACTATAACCTTATCCTCCTTGTTTTATAACCTTATCTTCTCTGTTCCTTTATCTTCTTGGTTTCTTTTTATCCTCACTGTGAATATGTGAAACTGGAGTGCCATGCCCAATTTCATTGTCACAATATGTTAACCCATTTTGTAACAATGACAATAAAGGTATATTCTATTCTATTCTAACATTCTCAGCTGTTCACCTTCCCACTTTGTTGCAAAACCCTCTCCAGAGTCGAATCAACTTGCTCATTTTTAAACGGGTCCAATCAGTATTCATCGCGACTCTTTCTTTCTTCCCATTACTGCTCTTGGATCCTACTTCTTCACTTCAGATTTTTCAGTTCACAATATTGTACACTATACAAAATAATATTGCTGAAATATTTATATATTCATGCCGTTTTAATCATCACAGTTAATTGGTAATACAAAGCAGTTATCACTTCAAATTTTTCAGTTCATATATTCTTTGTGGTTTGCTGTCCCGCCACAGTTGTAATGCCTTCTCAAGGTCCAATCCATTATCATCCTCCTCATAGCGTCACCAGGAATATAATTCAGTCCATTTTGGCAGAAAAGTCATTTTCTTGCTAGTATTCTTTTGTGTATTTTCTTTCGTCGAATCGTTCGCTTCAAAACACGTGTTTTCCTTGCCTTCGCGGTCTTTTGAAGAATTTCTCCTCCGTTTTTTCGTCCCGGAATTATTGCCGTTGTTACCACTTTCTGTGTTGTTTCGACTTGTTACCAACACTGAAAAAATTACCAATTTTTTGTTGATTTGCACCTAATACCAACTGTTTTTTCGGAGGCATACTTCTCTTTCAACGACGTCATCCCGAAGCAACGAGATCTCGTTTGCCGAGATCGGCGCGAGACCAAAACAACAATGGTGGATCTGCCTGACGAAAAGTTTGGAGTGTGGTAAATCTTTGTTAAAAAGGAAAAAGTACCGTATTTTCCGCACTATAAGGCGCACCGGGTAATAGGGCGCACCCCAAAAAATAGTTCTTGGTCCTATATTTTCCATACATAAGGCGCACCGGATTATAAGGCGCTACAATGGGAATGTCGACAACAGTCAGATAGTTCAGTCCAACTGATTACCCCCTTAACATTCCCAAAGCTTGCAAAGAAGCAAATACGTGTCTCAGACATGTACGGAAACAGTGTCTGTACGATGTCACCAATCACTCAAATGCATCGTTCCAAATATCATTCGGAAGGTTAAAGTCTTGGGATTCAAGAAATGCCAAACATTTCTTAGTTTCCATTTTATTTTTTGCTGGCAACTGTGTGGACAGCAAAGTAAGAATTTGATTGTGCAGGTAAATGGGGTTCTTTACTGTGCATATAACAATAAACACTTTGAATTGAATTGAGTTTAAAAATAGACTCATCACAGACACATCAAGATCGTTCTAAAACAAAATACCGGGAAAATATAAAGCCGCATAGCTCACCTAAGTTCTCTTGCAGCCTTCACGTTCATTACTGATACGTAACCATGGTCTTCTTACAACCGTGAGTGTAGTAAATCCAGGAAAGTCAAATATTTACAAATACAGAATAGTAAAACATGTTTTCTCTATGCCGTAGTGCAACCCAATGTGTGATTCACATTCATCTTTTTCGGCCAATTACAGGCCTGTTTCGCCCCTTCAGCCTATGCGAGCCTGTAAATGATAAAAAGGATCCGCCCCCTTTACCTCTGAATAACTTTAGCCAATAGTGACCGATTCAAATGATGATTGACACATTGGTTAGGAAATGAAACGCCGGTATATAAATCCCAGCATACACCGCGGACGACTTCGCCTTCGGGGGAAAATCGAGTCGGCGGCTGCTTTCATTAGTTGCAAGACTTTGCGACTTAATATTGATCCCTATATAAGGCGCACTGTATTATCAGGCGCATGGTCAGCTTTTGAAAAAAATAAAGGCTTTTAGGTGCGCCTTATAGTGCGGAAAATACGGTAATCGGGTAATAATGACAATTTGGTGTCAAAAACGTTGCGTCCCGGGGACGCACGTTGATCGGACCCAATGCGTCCCCAGCAAAAATGATGCGTTTAGGACGCAGGGACGCGGGCAAACGAGAGCACCGGGTATATTAATGAGTATTGAAAAAAAACGATGTATGAAAAAAAGGATACTTCATTGTTGGGCCACATGAACTAGGCTCCACTTTAATTTGAACTAAAAACAAGAGATACAAATGTTAAGCCCATTTTTTTTCCCTTCCCCCTTTCAACTTGTTTTGAGAGGAGCCCAAGTGGCAAGTTAAGCCACTTTTCTTTGGGAATGATACTGGGTCATTCGATTAAAATTCTGCGAGCAGAGGCACAGCTACAGAATTACGACGCGATGGCTGAATCGGCTAGAGAGGGAAAGTGGGAGGAGTGCGCATAAGGCAAAGTAGAGGAAGGGGATAACTATTATCAAGTCATGTTTAAAGAGACGGACATTTTTTTCCAGGAGTGTTCCGTCAGCTTTTCCTTAGACCGGGGGTGTCAAACAGGCGGCCCGCGGGCAGGATCAGGCCCGCTAAGAGGAAGAAATCTGGCCCGCGAGACAACGCTCAGAGAAGCGCAAGAGAAAAACAAGCTGCAGGTTGAAATATGTCCACTTGATGTTGCCAAAGCCAGGTTCCTCTCACAAAGACACTGAACTTGTATTTCTCTCTCTCTCTCTCTCTCTCTCTCTCTCTCTCTCACACCCCTTTTCTCCGTCTCTTTCACTCCCTGTGTCTCTCTCTCTTTTTCTCTTTCGTTGTTGCTCTTTGTCTCTTTCTCTCTGTGTCTTTTTAACTTCATTTGCTCTAACTTCCTTTATTCCTTTTCTCTTTCTCTCTTCCTACCCTTCGCGCTTTTCTTTTCTCTTTTCTCTCCTTCTGTCTTTCTATTTCTCTCTGGATATCTTTCTTCCTCTACCTTTCTTTTCCCCCTCTCTCACGACTTTTTATCTTTTGTTTCTCACGCTCTCTCCCTCTCTCTTTTCTTTCTTTGTCCTGCCTTCTCTCCTCCCCCCCTCTTTCTCTTATTTCTTTATCTCTCTTTTTCTTTCTCTTTAATCTACTAGTCCGGCCCCCGACAGAATGTTTGTTCTAGCGTGTGGCCCCCGAGTTCAAATGAGTTTGACACCCCTGCTCTAATGTGTCTAACGGCATTTTAAGAAGTGAAATTAATGATTTTTGAAGAGTGTTACGTTTTAAAGCCAAGTCGTGGTTTAATTTTAAACGAATCATCATTTTCTTCCACAAAAGACTTTAATACTTTACAACTTTAACTCAAGGTTAGGTTTTGCTCGTTTACCAACTCTCACAAAGGGACCTTTCCTTACCAGAAGCCGTCAGTCTGATGCTCGCCTGACATGCATAATAATGCGAGCGTTGACATTTGGGGGTGCGGAGAGGACACGCTGACAAATTCACATTATATCTCTACCGATGCCCTGTGAGAGGATGGGAAAGAGGGCTTCAAGCCAGTCCTGTGCACCTCCATATTGGAATAGCAGATGACTGATTAATGTTAAGGCAGTCCTTGGGGCGGCAAGCATATTTCACTATGATAATATGACGCAAATTTGGCTATGGTGCCAGCTGCCGGTTACTCAAATTAACCTTCCGCAATATGCTACTGCACTTAGGTCAAATCTCTGCAGGCGCTTAACAATGCTACGGAGTTCTCGTTTTCCCCACCGGGTCCAGACCCGGTTAATGTGGAGCCACATGGGTAGCCGATAGAGCAGGAATATGGATGCTCTCTATGATGGATGGCGACTTGAGACTGCAGTCATCGTACCTGTCCTTGACGCTCGCATTGGCATGGTGCAGAGAGGACAGTCAAGTTTGACTTGCAAAATATGTCCCAAGATGGTAATTACATACTGTATTTTACAAAGTTGTTTTCCTTTATTTGAACCCGAGCCCTCTTGTCAGGAATAGTTTGCGTTCAAGTGGAAGTCAACCCCAAAACTTTGCCAACAAGAATACAGTCATACCCAATGTTCCCTATCGCGCACTGACTGCACATTCTCAGTGCACAAGAAAATCTAGCCAGCTAACAAAAATTAGGGCTTGAAATTGCCAATTAAGAAGCGAATTAAGTCAAAGTTACGATGCATGAAGGTAAAAATACAAGGGTTCCCCTGACGTTGTGTTCTAAATGCGGTATTTGGAAGTCAAGGTCGAAGTAAAATGAAGTTGAGTAAAGTCAGTAGAATTTTTCGAGAACCGGCTTCTTCGGCTCGGCTCACTGAAGGAAACCGGCTCTATCGGGTCCTAAACGGCTCTTCAGGTTGTTTTTGCTTCTTTAATCCCAACATGACCAAATATTAAGTGAAATTATGCACAACATGACTTAAAGGAAGGGGGGAATAAAACAAAAAAGAAAAAAATACCAAAATGAAAAAGTAGTGAAAAGCTGAGAAAAAAAGAAAGAAAAGGAAGAGAAAAAAGAAGGAAAATTCTAAAAAAAGGCAGAAAAAAAGGCAAGAAAGAAACAAAGGAAAAAAAGTGAGTAGAGAACATAAAGAAAAATGTAACAGCTAGGAAAAAAATAAACACAATGAGATTTTTTTTAAAGGAATTAAAAAAACAGGGAAAAAAGTTTGTGTTGCATTCAAATATTTTCCAATTATACCAAGTCAATCTTGTTGCCAACATTGTACTTTCACTAAAAAATGTGATTAAATACAGTTGTGTATCGTGCAACCGACTCAATAAGCCCCCAAAAATGTTAGTATTATGCGACAAAAGATACCAGGAAAAAAAAGAAATGGAAATCTAGTGAAAGAATTGTTGTAAAAATAAATGACGTTTGTAGGCCGTACAACCTTTGCAATAATACATTAGTCGATTCATTTATTGCCGGAAACTCATCAAAATGTAACTTGATGTCATCTTTTGGACATGTTTGCTAATGACTTAGTTGCCACACTTGGGATTGCTGTTGCTCACTGTTGTTTCAAGCGTTGCTCACCGACTTTGTGTGAACGCTCAGACCCCTGGAAAATGACAGGGAACATTGGTCATACCTCAAGAATTTTGATTTACGAGAGAAAATCCAAGTAACAAGCATTCCCAGTCCTATCAGACGCACACTTGTTTATATCACTCAGAATATCCGTTTTTATCATACAGCATGTCCTTTTTGTGACTTAAGCAATAAGATACAGAAAGGATAATGGTAAAGTTTATAAGAAAAAAAGGAGATTTATGTAAACTGGAACAAACCAGGAAATAACAGACACACATTAGCATGGTGTTTGTGTGAGTAACGAAGCTAATGAGTACGATCGATCAAAACATCCTTTTTGTACGCTATTGAAAAAAAAAGATGGCATCAGGGCCAATGTTCCCTCTAATTTTCCACGGGTCTGAGCGTTCACACAAAGTCGGTGAGCAGCGCTTGAAACAACAGTGAGCAACCATAATCCCAAGTGAGGCAAGATAATTTATTATCAAACATTTCCAAAACTTGACATCAAGTTACATTTTGCCGAGTTTCCGGCAATGCAAAATTATTTAGATCTCGTTGTGGAGTGAAACGAAGTCCGTCTTTTTTAGAGAACCGGCTTTTTTGTCTCAACTCATTAAAAAGAGCCGGCTCTCAAACGGCTCACTTGCTTTGATGATTGATATTACAAATTATGTTGTACAAAGAAGTTAAGAAAAAAAGGAAGTATAAAAGGAGAAAATCGGTATATTACCAACAATAATTTGATGCAGAAAATGAATTAATAATTTGATGACTAAAACTGAATGAATATATAGAGTTATATTATATATTTGTCGCCAATTTACGATTTCAACCGCGATAACACTAAATTTTGGGGACCCATAGATCTCTGTTGGGACCCATAGATTTTTGAGTATGCGAGTCCCCGGGACCCATCACTTATAACAGGTAAAATGAACACTGGACTTAATGTAAATATGTGGTGTTGCCACGGTGCCAGACCACTTTACAACACAAATTACACGTCACACTTTCCTTTCTGTATTTGCCTTCCTATTTGCCTGTGATTTTTAGCTTCTGGTAGGAATGATCACATAGATGTGGTCCTGTCCTCTGCCTGGCAGGCAGAATACAGTAACAGGCCAGGTAGGGAGAGGTGCTAAAAGTGTACCCGTCAGTTACACATTCAGACATAAACTTATAAGTGAGCGTGGTGGATTAGAGAGAAGGACTCTACAAAGAGAAGCGGCGCTTTGAGGAAAAATGAGAAAAATAAATGGTATTGATCCCAGGAAAATAGTATCGAACCGATCCAAGTCATCAATATTTGGATGCGCCCACTCCTCCAATTTGTTCCAGTCCTGTTAAAATTGTATTCATCACTACAGACATCCATTGAGCAACGATGATAAGTTACAGAAGCTTAACCAATAAACTTGACAAGCAACAATAAATTCCTAAGAGGGAGGTAGCTCTCCATGTTCTGCTCCCCGTTAAATTTCCATCAATAAGAACGCAAAGCAAAGAGCTGTAGTGCTATTAATAAGTCTGACGAGAGTAACAGACAAGCAATACCTTACAGAGGGGCTGTAATTAAAAAAACTCAGAAAGTGTCCCTGAAGTAATTACTTGGAATATTATTTATGTTGCACTGCTGTGTAGCATTACCGTATTTTACGCACTATAAGGCGCACCGGGTTATAGGGCGCACCCCCCAAAAATAGTTTTTGGTCCTATATTTTCCATACATGAGGCGCACCGGATTATAAGGCGCTACAATGGGAACGTCGCTAAAACAGTCAGATAGTTCAGTCCAACTTATTACCCCCTTAGCATTCTGAAAGCTTGCAAAGAAGCAAATACGTGTCTCAGACATGTACGGAAACGGTGTCTGTACCATGTCACCGATCACTCAAATGCATCGTTCCACATATCATTCGGAAGGTTAAAGTCTTGGGATTCAAGATTTCGCTGGCAACTGTGTGGACAGCAAAGTCAGAATTTTATTGTGCAGGGAAACGGGGTTCTTTACTGTGCATATGACAATAAACACTTTGAATTGAATTGAGTTTAAAAATAGACGCATCACAGACACATCAAGATCGTTCTAAAACAAAATACCGGGAAAATATAAAGCCGCATAGCTCACCTAAGTTCTCTTGCAGCCATCACGTTCAATAATGATACGTAACCATGGTCTTCTTACAACCGTGAGTATAGTCAATCCAGGAGAATAAAATATTTACAAATACAGAATAGTAAAAAATGTTTTCTCCATGCCGTAGTGCAACCCAACGCGTGATTCCCATTCATCTTTTTCGGCCAATTGCAGGCTTTGTTTCGCCCCTTTAGCCTATGCGAGCCTGTAAATGATCAAAAGGATCCGCCCCCTTTACCTCCGAATATCTTTAGCCAATAGTGACCGATTCAAATGATGATTGACATATTGGTTAGGAAATGAAACGCCGGTATACAAATCCCAGCATACACCGCGGACTACTTCGCCTTCGGGGGAAAATCGAGTCGGCGGCTGCTTGCCTTAGTTGCAAGACTTTGCGACTTAATTTTGATCCATATATAAGGCGCACTGTATGATAAGGCGCATGGTCAGCTTTTGAAAAAAATAAAGGCTTTTAGGTGCGCCTTATAGTGCGGAAAATACTGTATATCAAAAGTTGCGTCCTTTTTATTCCATTTATTATTTAAATGGATGTTCCGTCGGTATTTATCACCGTTTAAAATACATAACATGTGCGGCACTCAGCTTGAGACTTGATTCAATTAACTGATTTTGGGCCGCAAGGGTTTGAGTCAAAGCTAAAGAAAATCTGGTTAGACGTGTCCTCCTTAATTCTGTGGGTGACAATCTTGGAATTAACCTTATCATGGATGTGAAGAAGTGACATCAAGTGAAGGCTGAAGCTGGTAATCGCATAATAACTTCCAAGTCTCTTAACCATTCTTCGTAAATCTGCATGAGCCAAGTCCTGCTCTGTGACGAATAAAAGGTATAAAACTAGAGCTATAAATCATGGATTCAAATAAATCCCTCAGCACTTTTGTGACACATATTTTCCTGATTATTTTTTAAGTCAAGTCATGTCATTTTTATTTGTATAGCCCTTAATCACAAAGAGTCTCAAAGGGCTGCACAGGTTATTACACAGACTATTTTTCAGACTATTATTACACCCTGATCTGGAACCAACATGAGGGCAAGGAAAAACTCAATAACCTCAACATGAGGAAATTAAAGAAACCTTGAGAAGGGACAGTCTCCAAGGGCTGCACAGACCACAGACTATTGCAATCTACAGACTATTATTACACCATCCACTGATCTGGAACCAACACGAGAGCAAGGAAAAACTCAAAAACCTCAACAGAGGAGGAAAATGAAGAAACCTTGAGAAGGGATAGTCTCCAAAGGCTGCACAGACCACAGACTATTGCAATCTACAGACTATTATTACACCATCCCCTGATCTGGAACCAACACGAGGGCAAAGAAAAACTCAAAAACCTCAACATGAGGAAAATGAAGAAACCTTGAGAAGGGACTGTCTCCAAAGGCTGCACAGACCACAGACTATTGCAAAATCCATTCACTTCTTAAATCAGAGGTGTCAAACAGGTGGCCCGCGGGCCAGATCAGGCCCGCTAATGGATTGAATCCGGCTCGCGAGACCACACTCAGAGAAGCGCAAGAGCAAAACGAGCTGCAGGTTTAAATATGTCAACTTGATGTTGCCAAAAGCCGTGGGCCTTTCACAAATATGCTGTACTTGTACCTCTCTCTCTCTCTCTCTCTCTCTCTCTCCCTCCTCCTTTCCACCCCTTTTCTCCCACTCTGTTTCTATCTCTTACTCTCTGTGTCTCTCTTTTTCTCTTCCTTTGTTGCTCTTTGTCTCTTTCTCTCTCTGTGTCTTTTAACCTCTTTTGCTCCAACTTCCTTTTTTCCTTTCCTCTCTTTTCTCTTTCTCTCTTCATACCCTTCGCGCTTTCTTTTCTCTTTTCTCTCCTTCTGTCTTTCTATTTCTCTTTGGATTTCTTTTTTCCTCTCCCTTTCTTTTCCCCCTCTGTGACGACTTTTTATCTTTTGTTTCTCATGCTCTCTCCCTCTATCTCTTTTTCTTTCTTTGTCCCGCCCTCTCTCCTTTTCACTCCCTCTTTCTCTAATTTCTTTATATCTCTTTTTCTTTCTCTTTAATCTACTAGTCCGGCCCCCGACAGAATGTTTGTTCTATCGAGTTAAAATGAGTTTGACACCCCTGTCTTAAATAGAGAGAATTTCTATGCATGACGTAACGGAGCTATTGAGGTCAAACAGCTGAAACCATTTTTAACAGCAACAGAAATTTGTTTAAAAAGCATGACAGCTGAAAGGATTCCACTACAAGGATAAATGGGCCGCTACTGTTCTATACCTATATTACAGTTTGATCCATATTCTGTTTGCAAAATAGAAGTTAAGAAGCTTTATGGCAGCAATTTCAAGCATTTACAAGCACTTGATCTAATTCAAGCAATTTTAAAACCTTTCGAACACAACATCATATATTCAAGCCTTTTACAGGATTTTAAGCAGCCGCACGAACCATGATTAAATGGTTGCTTTTGTCTACTCGAAATAATATTGATAGATGGACATAATACTCCACAATCTCCCAAAGCTAGAGATAAACCTTTCACAGGGTTTAGAGAGCCTATTTTTTTCTATATACAGTGGAACCTCGCTAGTTCGCAATTCCACTTTTGCGGGTTCAGAGCTTCGCGGGTCTAAAAAATATACCTTACCTTCTCAATAAAGGAATTTATTGACTTGACGCCGTTGAGCGCGAGCTTGTGTCAACTGAGGACACGGTGTGGACACTCTTATTGTGAAGGGGAGGGGGAGGCCCTGACACAATGCTTAGTCATTGGAAGAACGCAAGGAGAAGGGAGGAGCTGCGAACCGGAGCGAAACGTCAACGGCGTGTTCCGTACTTCGCAACCCGTACAAGGCGCGCTCCATCCGGTGTTTGGACCTTACGGCTATGCGGTAGATCTCTGAGTTTCCTTGCGCCATGGAGTCTGTGTGTTCCTGCATCAACCGAACACCGAGCCAGTAAATCTGTGGGAATACTTTTAACCCAAAACTATTTTTTGGCAACTTCTTCAATACGTATATATTTAAAAAATTTTATACTGCCACTCACTTTTGGGAACGTTTCTCCTGCTTGTCGGGGCGGCAGTAGCTCAGGAGGTAGAGCACTTGTCTTGGGATCAAGGGATCCCAGTTCGAATCCCGGCTCGTCCGTGTTACATGTCGAAGTGTCCTTGGGTAAGACACTGAACCCCTAATACCCCCAATAAGCAGGTTAGCGCCTTACATGGCTGCAAGGCCGCTATTGGGAAATGTGGAGCACATTGTAAAGCGCTTTGGGAAGTCATTGACTTGAAAAGCGCTATATAAATGCAGATCATTTCATTTCATTTCAAATCCTATTCATAATCCTTTTTTTTTTTTATTTTTGAACGTTCATGTTAGCGTAATCTTTCGTACGGAAGATTACGCTAACGCGAACGTACGATTAGCCTGGGTTAGCTTCATGTTTACGTTCATGGTAAACATGCAGGGTGTTGGAACGGATTAAAACGATTTTACATTACTTTTAAAATCGGTTTTCGAACAGGGTTCTGGAACGGATTATGGTCGAGAACCGAGGTTCCACTGTAACATGAATTTCACTCTCTCCCTCTCTCTCTACCCGTATTCTATATGGTGTACTGTATACAGGGGGGTATACTGTGTACCTGTATACGTTATTTTAAAGTATTTTTGAAGGGGCGCTGCTACTTCGCGTATTTTCAGTTTTCGCGTGTGGTCTTGGTCCCCATTAACCGCGATAACCGAGGGATTACTGTATCCGTTTTTTTCTTACCTCTGAATTAGTCCACTTCTTTGAAATCGCTTCTTCCATTTGTTGGGTACAGTCCAGCAGGTCAAGGCCCTGCCTATTCTACAAAATCAACACAAACAGATTATTATTGATAAGTTCCACATACTATAATTCTCAAACACTGTATGGTCAAAGATGTGTGAGGCAATTTGAAGGGCAAACATTACCAAAGTAAACCGAAGGAATCTATATCAAGTTTCTGGCAATTCCCTCAAAATACAGAAAGAGGATAAAAATATTTACCGTAAATTCCGTACTATAAGGCGCACCTGATTATAAGCCGCACCCCCCACATTTCGGGAGGAAATCCGATTTAGTATACACACAAGCCGCACCGGTATATTAGCCGCATGCACCCACCTTTTTGATTGGACAAATTTAATGGGGGTAATTTGTGTAGATTTATTATTTCTTTATCATTTTTCCATTATCCATTATCGGTCATATTATGATACACTTCAAAGCTATTAGGCCGAGAAATGTGTTTGCAGTGAAGAGGCTGGGTCAAGGTCCTAGCCTAACCGGGGGGGATTTTGTAAGGTTTATTGTTCTACATTCTTTATCAATTATCCATTATCGGTCAAATCATAATACACCACAAAGCCAAGAGGCCGAGACACTTGCTTACAGCCAAGAGGCTGAGTCAAGGTTCTAGCCATAGGGCCAAGCAGCGATCAGTGCAAATGCATCATAGATGCACTGATTACTATTGTAACTCCTGGATAGTACTCGAATCCGGAACAACAGTTTGCCTAACCGACACATATCAGCAGAGTCCAAAACTCACAACCGGCGAATTGAATGTAAAATGATACCGGTGGTTATCATTTGATGCAGACCTGCAAAGTACGGGTACCCGTTGAAAGTAATCCAAGCAAAAAAAAAAGTGTATATTTCCAAAGGTAAGGGTGGGAAAAATATATATCCACCTTTGTCTGCCGTGTCCGAAAACACTCACCTTTACCGGTTCCCCCCTTCCATAATCCCCCGCGTCTGTTACGCCCCTTCTATTTAATTGGTCATTGCAAGACTTATCAGAATAAGTGTCCAAAATAAATACAAATAAATACATTACAAAAAGATACAGTTGCAAATACATATTATACATGGTTACACATATTTACGAAGAAAGCTGGTACACCGAGAGTTTTCAAAGCTTTGATTATGATATTATAACTTTCATCCCAAACCGTGACTGTGAAGGGTAGCAAAACGCTACTCCTAACACGCTCGCAACGCTTAAAGCGTAGCTGTTAAAAAAAGCCATACCGTAAATGTGAAATTCACGGTAAACCGTCCTCGTCTGTCTCCTCATAATTGTCGCCATCAAGGGCGTCTTCCTCATATTTGAAACGAACCTCTGTCCCCTGTCATACGGACAATTCGATCGTAGACTAAGAGGATGCAGTCTACCTCGGCGCACAATGCCACCGGTCTAAATTTTACTTTTTGTACTCGAGTGCCGCTGGTGGTCGTTAGAAAAATGACATCAATTGGCCGCTTCACTGAATAAGCCGCAGGGCTGGACATTTGGGAAAAAAGTAGCGGCTTATAGTCCGGAATTTACGGTAGTTCTTTTAGCAAAGATAATAAGGCCTTGGGCTTAGAGTGACCCCGTTTTGTCTCGCGCCAATCCATAGGGGGACCCGATGGAAGGGAAAACGTTGCAGCAAATGGGAGCGACTTTGTTTTTCAGGAGCTGAGCTGCCAGCCAGAGAAGGTTTAGATATACTACTGAACTCTGATTGTCATTGATCCCATTTTATCTTGTATGTTTTCCTGCTAAAAGTGCCGTTACTTGTAACGGATCAAAAGAACAAGCATTTTTTTCGACCATTGTGCAAAACCAGAGCTGAGATCAGTGATCAGATCACAGAACATTTCACGGACTGAAATTTTTCAAACGAAAAAAATGTTACGACAAGTCAATCGGAAACATGTAATGAAATTTTTTTTTTTACATCCTCCAATTTAAATTTCATTTGAACAAAATACAAAACTTTCTCCCCGTGCTTGCGTGGGTTTCCTCCGGGCACTCCGGTTTCCTCCCACATTCCAAAAACATGCATGTCAGGTGAATTGGCCGGTCCAAATTGTCCATAGGTGTGATTGAGCGAGTGAGTTGTCTGTCCCCGTGTGCCCTGCGATTGGCTGGCAACCAGTTCAGGGTGTCCCCTGCCCACTGCCCGATGATTGCTGGGATGGGCTCCAGCACCCCCGCGACCCTACTGAGGATAAGCGGTGTAGCTAATGAGATGAGATGAGCCAAAACTTTCGTCATGTTAGGATTACGTTTGAACTCTCATGTCAGCACCAATGTTCCCTGTAATTTTTCCCGGGTCTGAGCGTTCACACAAAGTCGGTGAGCAACGCTTGAAACGACAGTGAGCAACAGCAATCCCAAGTGTGGCAACTAAATCATTATCAAACATGTCCAAAACTTGACATCACGTTACATTTTGCTGAGTTTCTGGCAATGCAAAAAAAAAATTCACTTTTGAATGAATAGACCTATGTATTATTGCAAAGGTTGTATGGCCTACAAACGTAATTTGTTTTAACAACAATTCTTTCACAAGATTTCCCTTTCTTTTTTTTTCCTGGTATCTTTTGTCGCATAATATTAACATTTTTGGGGGCTTATTTAGTGGGTCGCACGATACACAACTGTATTTAATCACATTTTTAGTGGAAGTACAATGTTGGCAACAAGATTCACTTGATATAATTGGAAATTATTTGAATACAACACAAACTTTTTCCTCTTTTTCCCTGTTTTTTTTCACCCTTTTTTAAATTCCTTTCTAAAAAAATCTCATTGTGTTTATTTTTTCCTAGCTTTTACTTTTTTCATTCTTTTTTGTTCTCTATTACTTTTTTCCCTTTATTTGCTTCTTTCTTTTCTTCTGGCTTTTTTTCTGAAATTTTCCTGCTCTTTTTTTCTCTTTTTCTCTCCTTTTGTTTTGTTTTTTTCTCAGCTTTTGACTACTTTTTCATTTTGGTAGTTTTTTCTTTTTGTTCTATTTACCCCCTTTCTTTTAAGTCATTTTGTGCACAATTCTACATAATATTTGGTGTAGGGATTAAAGAAGCAAAAACCACCTGAAGAGCAGTTTGGGACCCGAAAAGTGAGCCGAGCCGAAGAAGCCGGTTCTCGAAAAACTCTACTGACTTTACACAACTTCGTTCTACTTCAACATTGACTTCAAAATACCGCATTTAGAACACAGCATCCAGGGAACCCGTGTATTTTTACCTTCATGCACTGTAACTTTGACTTGAGTCGCTTCTTAATTAGTAATTTCGAGCCCTCATTTTTGTAAGCTGGCTCGATTTTCTTGTGAGCGGAAAAGCTCTGGGTAGTGCGCAATTGCGCACACACGCATCTTAGAGGGAACATTGGTCAGCACCTTTTCAATTTCACATAAAAGCATTAGATTCAGAAATTTGATAAACAGGGAAAATGCAGCAGTCTCACTCACTTAAGTCACTTATTTTGTTGAAAAGTGTCAGCATCTAACAGGTAATTCATACATCATAGCAGATGTCAGGGATGACATCTTGAATCTTATCTGCTTGATGCACTGTCACAGCATGAAAGCAAATAATCTTGCAGTCATTTCCTGCGCCATGTGTCAATCAAAACATCTACAGCCAAGTGATTCATTGGGTTCACTACTGATAGGACAAGCAGAGGCTCAGGAGGTAGAGCGCTCGTCTTGGGATCAAGAGATCGTAGTTCGAATCCCGGCTCGTCCGTGTTACATGTAGAAGTGTCCTTGGGTAAGACACTGAACCCCTAATACCCCCAATAAGCAGGCTAGCGTCTTACATGGCTGCAATACAAGGCCGCTATTGGGAAATGTGAAGCACACTGTAAAGCGCTTTGGGAAGTCATTGACTTGAAAAGCGCTATAAAAATGAAGATTATTTCAACCCAAATTGCATGCATAAGGCAACAGTGGATGCATCTTGAAATTAATGTGGCAATTTCTTGAGGTTATGTGATGGTGACAATAGCATACCTGTCAACCTGTACGTTTTTGCTGGTTATTATGCATTTTAAGACGTGTACAAGAACGGCAGATCAATCAAGTCAAATGAGTTTCAATTGTGTAGTGAAAGGAAGTCCGTCTCTTTTTAGAAAACCGGCTATTTCGGCTCAACTCATTAAAGAGAGCCGACCCTCAAACGGCTCACTTGCTTTCATACATTATATCAGAATTATGATGTTGTATAAAGAAGTTAAGAAAAAAAGCAAGTATAAAATGAGAAAATGAAAAAAAGACAGGTTTGTGGTTATCCCTTTAATCAGTATATTACCAACAATAATTGTTTCTCACGCTCTCCCTCTCTCTCTTTTTCTTTCTTTGTCCCACCGTCTCTCCTTTTCCCTCCCTCTTTCTCTTATTTCTTTATCTCTCTTTTTCTTTCTCTTTAATCTACTAGTCTCCGACAGAATGTTTGTTCTATCGTGTGGCCCCCGAGTTAAAATGAGTTTGACACTCCTGATCTATGCACTATTTTATGCGTAGCTAGTTTATACTGTAATCTCACTTTTGGGCACCTTATAGTATGGTGGGACTTATGTATGAAAAATATAAGACAAATGACATTTTTAAGGGGAGGCGGGGCTAATTATCCATGGCGCCTCAGTGTTCATTTTACCTGTGAAAAGTGATGGGTCCCGGGGACTCGCATGCTCAAAAATCTATGGGGCCCAACAGATATTTATGGGTCCCCAAAATTTTGTGTTATCAAGGTTGAAATCGTAAATCAGCGACAAATATATAATATAAATCTATATATTCATTCAGTTTTAATCATCAAATTATGAATTCATTTTCTGCATCAAATTATTGTTGGGCGGCAGCTCGGCGGCGCAGTGGTTAGCGCGTGTGCAGCACAGTTCCAAGGTCTTGGGACCCTCCTGTGTGGGTTCAAATCCAGCTACCGGACTTACTGTGCGGAGTTTGTATGTTCTCCCCGTGCTTGCGTGGGTTTCCTCCGGGCACTCCGGTTTCCTCCCACATTCCAAAGACATGCCTTTCAGGTGGATTGGCCGGTCCAAATTGTCCCTAGGTGTGAATGAGCGAGCGAGTTGTCTGTCCCCATGTGCCCTGCGATTGGCTGGCAACCAGTTCAGGGTGTCCCCTGCCCACTGCCCGATGATTGCTGGGATGGGCTCCAGCACCCCCGCGGCCCTACTGAGGATAGGCGGTGCAGCTGATGAGATGAGATGAAATTATTGTTGGTAATATACCGATTAAAGGGATAACCACAAACCTGTCTTTTTTTAAAATTCTCTCCTTTTATACTTCCTTTTTTTATTAACTTCTTTATACAACATAATCATTTGTAATACATATAATGCATTAAAGCAAGTGAGCCGTTGGAGAGCCGGCTCTTTAATGAGTTGAGCCGAAAAAGCCGGTTCTCTAAAAAGAGACGGACTTTCACTACACAACTCGAACTCGAGATCGGCGTGCAGACAAACTCGAACCACGAGACCAAAACAACAATGGCGGATCTGCCTGACGAAAAGTTTGGAGTGCGGTACATTTTGTTAAAAAATGATAATGACAATTTTGTGTCAAAAAGGTTCCGTCCCTTGGACGCACGTTGATTTGACACGATGCGTCCCCAGCAAAAATAATGCGTCTAGGACGCAGGGACGCGGGCACACCAGAACACTGCTTATAGTGCGGAAAACAAGATACTTGGCCTACCTTCTGCCAGATGTATGCATCATACAGCGTGATGATTTCATGTCCTTGGTGCTCACCCTGCATTGCACACAACACGCAGATGATCTTCTCGTCTTGTTTACAATAGAGGGAACCTTCATGCCCATGCTCCTTGCAACGTAGCCTAAGAACTGTTACAGTGTCCCTCTTCACATTCTTTTCAGCAGACTTGTCATTCTGTCCATCCTCTGAAGCCACTGCTCCTTGCAGCAGGAGGGGAGTCTTGTTTTCAATTTCTTCCATTTCTTGTTCATTTGCCAACACGTTCAAAGCATCTTCCTTGGTCCCACATCCAAATGGAACTAAGTTAGGATGAATCCCACCTTCCTTGTAGGTTTTTAGTGGGTGGTGTGTACTGGAGACATGTTTATCAGCATGCAAACAGCAAAAGGCAAAGTTACAGGTGTTGCACACTTGCGTGGCCAGATGAGCCTCATCGGGCTCACAAGCATCACATGTTCCATCCATCTCTGGTAGCTCCTCCAAGCTCATGACGCCTTCCAAAGGTTCAGATGATATAAAACCTGGTGGCAGATGAAAACAGTGACCATCTTGGCGTGGTTCTATTATACCGTAAATTCCGGACTATAAGCCGCTACTTTTTTCCCAAATGTTCAACCCTGCCACTTATTCAGTGATGCGGCCAATTTATGTAATTTTTTTAACGGCCACCAGCGGCGCTCGAGTACAAAAGGTTTAGACCGGTGGAATATATGCGCCGAGGAAGACTGAAACTTCTTGGCTTGTGCATAAATTAAATTAGCGTAAACATACCCTCATCATGCAAAATGCAAAAAGAAAGGCACATGACGCAGATTTCAAGCTAAAAGCAATCGAGCAGTCCGATAAATAAGGAAACAGAGCACAGTATCAGGAGTGGATGAGAGTTCCAGCGACAGTTACAGCGCGAGTGTGGCTGCTGGAGCGTGGGACGACGTCTATATAACAAAGTTTCTTTCCGACACTGAGGAAGACGACTTTGATGGCTTCGGTTCTAAGGAGGAAGATGAGGACGGTTTACTGTGATTTTTACAAATACGGTATGTTTTTTTACCGAACCCCTTTACTGTGTTGCGAGCGTGTTGCTACCATTAACTGCCCTGTCACAGGCACCGTTTGCGATTAAAGTTATATTAGTATTATTAAAGCTTTGAAAACTCTCTCGGTGTACCGTCTTTCTTTGTAAATATGTGTAACCCAGGTAAAATATGTATTTGCAACTGTATATTTTTGTAATGTATTTATTTATATTTATTTTAGACACGTATTCTGATATGTTTTGCACGGGCGAATGAAAAAGAAGGGGCGGAATAAACGCGGGGTGACGGGTAGTGGGGTAAAGGTGAGGAACAGATAGACCTGTTAGTGGACGCGGCGGACAATAGTGGATATATATTTTTCCCACCCTTACCTTTGGAAATATACACTTTTGTCCTTGTATTACTTTCAACGGGACCCGGACTCTGCAGGTCTGCATCAAACCTTAAGTACCGGCATCATTTTCCGTTCATTTCCCGGCTGTGATTTTTGGACTGTGTACTTTAATGAAGGACATTTAGTTTCAATCGCGGGACTTAAAGTCGGGTTTGGGTTAATTTTGTGTTTGTGTTACATTTTTTAATGCGGGCGCTTGCGGCTTATATACAGGCGCGGCTTGTGTAAGTACAAAATCGGGTTTCCTCTAAAAATGTGGTGGGTGCGGCTTATAATGAGGTGCGCTCTATAGTCCGGAATTTACGGTAATGTTTTTAGATCCATGCACAGTGGAAACATAACGACACACAAAGCTTTTGTATTTTTGGACTACAAGGTGCACCCAAAACCCCCAAATTGTCCAGAAATGGAAGAGACAAAGAGCAACAAAGGAAGAGAAAAAGAGAGACACAGAGAGTGAAAGAGACTGAGACAAAGTGGGAGAAAAGGGGTGGAAAAGAGAGAGAGAGAGAAATAAATACAAATACAGTGTCTTTATTCAAGGCACCTGGCTTTGGCAACATCAAGTTGACATATTTCAACCTGCAGCTCGTTTTTCTCTTGCGCTTCTCTGAGTGTTGTCTCGCGGGCCGGATTCAATACCTTAGCGGGCCTGATCTGGCCCGTGGGCCGCCTGTTAGACACCTGTGATCTAGTGCATCATAATGCGGAATAATGTGGTGTATTTTGATGTCATCATACAGGGGAAACATCAAGACACACAAAGCTAATTCCCTTTGATAGATTGCTGGGATGGGCTCCAGCACCCCCGCGACCCTACTGAGGATAAGCGGTTCAGCTAATGAGATGAGATGAGATGAAAAAAGTGTTCGAAAAAAATCAAAAGGGTGGAGGGAGACTGCGGAAACAGGAAAATGTTTGGCTAAAACACATGACTTTACCAAAACAAGGATCGGAAAGGAAAATCAATAGCCACAGATTTATTTGAGTGCAAAAACACTCGCTTTGTTTTAGAGGCTCAATACATGCGGGCAGTGTGTAGGCTGATGCCTGACTCCCTAATAACAGAGGTGACACAATGTTTGCTCTGCAGAAGAAGCATCGAGCAATTTCTCTTGATACATTTCGCAGCACTATAGCAATAATATATATGTGTAGTGAGAAAGATTTATTTAGAAATGAAAAAAGGGTGAAAATGTACCGTATTTTCCGCACTATAAGGCGCACCTAAAAGTCTTAATTTTTTTTCAAAAGCTGACCATGCGCCTTATAATACAGTGCGCCTTATTTATGGATCAATATTAAATCGCAAAGTCTTCCAACTAACTTGCAGCCGCCGACTAGATTTTCCCCTGAACGCCAAGTGGTCCGCGGTGTATGCTGGGATTTTTATACCGGCGTTTTATTTCCTAACCAATGTGTCAATTATCATTTGAATCAGTCACTATTGGCTAAAGATATTCAGAGGTAAAGGGGGCGGATCCTTTTCATCATTTACAGGCTCGCATAGGCTAAAGGGGCGAAACAAAGCCTGCAATTGGCCGAAAAAGATGAATGGGAATCACGCGTTGGGTTGCACTACGGCATAGAGAAAACATTTTTTACTATACTGTATTTGTAAATATTTTATTCTCCTGGATTTACTAAACTCACGGATATAAGAGGACCATGGTTGCCCATTATTATTGAACACAACGACTTCGGTGAGCTACTTCGGCTATGTATTTTCCCTGTATCTTGTTTCAGACTGAACTCGATGTTTCTGTGATGGGTCTTTTTTAAAATTAAACATAATTCCAAGTGTTTATTGTCATATGCACAGTAAAGTCGCGAGCGAAAATAGAAACTAAGGAATGGTTGGCATTTCTTGAATCCCAAGACTTTAACCTTCCGAATGATGGAACGATGCATTTGAGTGACATCGTACGGACACCGCATCCGCACGTGTTCTCGACACGTATTTGCGTCTTTGCAAGCTTTGGGAATGTTAAGGGGGTAAGAAGTTGGACTGAACTATCTGACTGTTTTGTCGACGTTCCCATTGTAGCGCCTTATAATCAGGTGCGTCTTATGTATGTCAAATATAGGACCAAAAACTATTTTTTCGGGGTGCGCCCTATAACCCGGTGCGCCTTATAATGCGGAAAATACGAGAATTCATAATAATGAGTTAATAATGGGGCAGCACGGGCAGAGCAGTGGTTAACGCGTGTGCGGCACAGTTTTGAGGTCCAGGGTTCAAATCCAGCTACCAGACTTCCTGTGCACTCCGGTTTCCTCCCACATTCCAAAAAAACATGCATTTCAGGTGAATTGGCCGGTCCAAATTGTCCCTAGGTGTGAATGAGTGAGTGAGTTGTCTGTCCCTGTGTGCCCTGCAACTGGCTGGCAACCAGTTCAGGGTATCCCCTGCCCATTGCCTGAAGATAGCTGGGATGGGCTCCAGCACCCCCGCGACCCTACTGAGGATAAGCGGTGCAGATAATGGATGGATGAATATTTCTAGTTAAATATAATCTGTGGGCGATGGGGTGGACCGTGAGGCACCACAATGGGATTTTCTCATAAAGCATTCAAACGAAAGACACATACCTCGAATAAGAAAAAAAAAACTCATTTGTGCCTGTGTTCATACATAATTATCATTTTCTACGTCATTTTTGCAAGTTGTTTCCTGACAAAAGCGCACACGGTAAAGAGGAGTGCATCGAGTTTACTCACCGACCTGGGTTTTTGTGCACGGCATGGCTTTTTTGACGACGGATTCCTATTTATACATTAATTTAGAGGATCAGATCAGTTTTGGGGGTTTTAACGTGGAAATAAATGACTGACATGCATTATCCAAGCCCGAATGAAGATTTTTTTTTCACGGGGAAGCAAAGTTTACTTCCTTGTTTACCGACTTCCGGGTTTACGTCACACTATGACATGGCTGCTATTATTTTAATTGAAAAAAACATTACATCATGGTAGCGTAAACAATAATTGCATAAGCATTTTTTTAATGTCATATTTTGTGCTTTGAAACTGGGACCTGTTTTATTAATTTGGTTTTATTCTGAAAAGAAAAAAAACAGCAACATAAGTAAAAAATAATACTACAACCATGACTGAAATACAGTAATCCCTTGGTTAACGCGGTTAACGGGGACCAAAACCATCCGCATATAGTCAAAATCCGCAAAGTAGCGACGCCCCATCAAAAATGCTAAAAATAATAATAATAATAATAATATATATTTTTTGTTTTATTATTTTCTTTATTAATTTTTTTAAACCCGCAAAGCTCTGAACCCGCGAATGTGGAACTGCGAAGTAGCGAGGTCCCACTGTAACTACCACATAAATACGACAACAGAAATACTTAACAGGAATACTTTCACAGAAATACTATGAAAATTGCTACACCAGATATACTACAAAAATACTACTACAATAATACTACAGAAATACCTAAAAAAAAACACGACTGCAACAATAGTACAACAATTCTTTAGGAATGCTACAAATACTAAAAGATATACTACAAAAGTACTTCTACAGTGATACTACAGAAATACTACAAAAACACTACTACAGAAATACTACAACAATACTATAGGAATACTACGAATACTGTACTACTAGAGATACTACAAAAGTACGACTACAGTAATAATACAAAATATGACAGAAATACTACAAAAGCACTGTATACTGTAATCAGGGTTGAGTAGAGTTACTTTAACTTGATTACTTTCAATTACTTTTGGATTACTTTTGCAATACTTTTGGAATACCAAATATGCTAATAAAAGACAAAAATAAAAAAGTGAATAAATGTATCAATGAAATCGGACTGCGTGGATTGTTACTTGGCCTGGGGTACAAACTGAAGCGGCATCCGGAGAGCGGGCAATAACGGCGCCGCAAGTTTGCCCTACTGCCGCTAGGCTACGTACCAACTCTCGCAAGCCACCCCTGCCGTGCCTGTACCTCACCAATGCCAGATCCATTACCCATGAGACGGATAACCTGGAGTTACAACTTGTGGGAGACCTTTATACTCCAGGCGATTGAATTTTAATCTTTGCGGGGACCTGGAACAACCTGAGGATACCGGAGGCTAGCGTGGGGCTAGCCAGCAGCTATCTAAATCGCTTTCTTATACTGTAACAAGAGTCCATTTGCGTTGTACTTTTGTATACTTTCAATAAAGAGCATGAATGCATTCATTCAACTGTAATTCTGTGTTCTATCCATCCATTTTCTGCATCACTTATCCTTGTGGAGCCCATCCGAGCTATCTTTGGGTAGAGGGTACCCTGTACAAGTTGCCAGCCATTCATCCATCCATCCATCCATTATCTGCACCGCTTATCCTCAGTAGGGTCGCGGGGGTGCTGGAGCGCAGTGGGCAGCGGACACCCTGAACTGGTTGCCAGCCAGTCGCAGGGCACACAGGGACAGACAGTTTGCTCACTCATTCACACCTAGGGACAATTTAGACCGGCCAATTAACCTGACATGCATGTTTTTGGAATGTGGGAGGAAACCGAAGTGCCCGGAGGAAACCCACGCAAGCACGGGGAGAACATGCAAACTCCACACTGGAGGTTTGATCTCATGACCTCAGAACTTTGCCGCACACACGCTAACCACTGCGCTGCCGCGCTGCCCGGTTGCCAGCCAGTTCCAGGCAATTCTGTGTATCTATTTGTAGATCTACAGTTGTTATTTTGTAGGAGTCGTATACTCTCAGTCGTTAAGGTTGTCATTTCGAATTAAGTTTGACCCTTTTATAAAGGGGCGTCCCTAGTTTGTGGATTTTCAAATTTGGGGGGGGTTCTGCCCCCCATTAACCACAATAACCGAGGTAAAACTGTGTTCTTGTTTGGTTGGGTCGAAGTATATATTATATCCGCCCAATCACTGACTTCAAATGTTGGCGTTAGACAAATGGAAATGCTAAGGGTCCATTTAAATACAATAAAATGGTTTTGGCTCCCGGCATAAAGCGACAAGGGCTGACACAGAGAGTCATTTGCATGATTTGTTTGGCACAGCTTTCATATAGGATGCATTTCTTGATGCAATGCACTTTTTTTTATTGCTTGGACTTGCCGCGATTGAAATCCAGCCAATGGCGGAGAATCAATGTGCCGTCTGCATTAAAGGCGTCCTGCTTCAGCACACCTCTTAAAAGATTGTGCAGGATTATTTTCGGCCTTATGAGGTGGATGTACACCAAGATAATATCCAAAAGTGTTTACTGTTCCACCTTTCACACAAACTAATGTCTTCTCTAAATGGATTGGTAATCTTTCTATCAAGAAGCAAAACCCATCCGAAAAATCATATTTATGATGGCATTGTGTGACGCTTACCAATAAGGACGAGCTTCTGCCTTCTTTCCTATTCATACATCAAACAGCGAGTGCTATCAGAAGTGGGCAGGAGGAGGAGTACAGGAAATTGATTCAGGACTTTGTCCAATGGAGCGACGCTAACCACCTGCACCTGAACACCACCAAGACCAGGGAGATGGTGGTGGACTTCAGGAGAACTACAACTCACCCGGTTCCTGTAACTATCAAAGGAGAATGTGTAGAATTTGTCCAGACCTACAAATACCTGGGTGTGCAGCTGGACAATAGACTTGACTGGACTGCCAGCACAGAAGCTCTATGCAGGAAAGGTCAAAGCCGACTGTACTTCCTCAGAAGGCTGGCCTCCTTCAACATCTGCAAAAAGCTCCTACAAATGTTCTATGAGACTGTTGTGCCAAGCGCCCTCTTCTATGCGGCAGCGTGTTGGGGAGGCAGCGCCAAGAAGAAGGATGCCTCTCATCTTAATAAACTGGTGAGGAAAGCGAGCTCTGTTGTGGGCACAGAGCTGGACAGCCTGACAACTGTAGCTGAGAGACGGGCACTGAAAAAGCTGCGGTCAATCATGGATAATTCATCACATTTACTACACAGCATCATCTCCGGTAGAACAGCTTCACGACAGACTGCTGTCACAGTCTTGTTCCACCGACAGACTGAGGAGATCATTTCTTCCTCATGCCATGAGGCTCTTTCACTCCACCCGGGGGAGTATATGCCCACATTAAACCACACCCTCACATTGCATATCACCCTGTTTTTATTACAGTGTGTATTTTATGTAGCACTATTTAAATACTCTATATCAACACATTACATTGGATATTTATGTATTCTATTCCTTTTACCCGGTACTTTATTATTGTTTTTTTCTCAAAACAAGGATACTGCTGGAAGTGTGAATTTCCCTATGGGGAGGAATAAAGTATCTATCTATCTATCTATCTATCTATCTATCTATCTATCTATCTATCTATCTATCTATCTATCTATCTATCTATCTATCTATCTATCTATCTATCTATCTATCTATCTATCTATCTATCTATCTATCTATCTATCTATCTATCTATCTGTCCGTCCGTCCGTCCGTCCGTCCGTCCGTCCGTCCGTCCGTCCGTCTGTCTGTCTATCTATCTATCTATCTATCTATCTATCTATCTATCTATCTATCTATCTATCTATCTATCTATCTATCTGGATCTCAAAGGACAGTAAAAATTGAGTCTCATTTATAATATACAGAGTTATATTAATGGTGTTCAAAGACGCTAACCTTGTAAGGCCGATCTAGGGAAGTCAGAAGCCCCCTACCAACTACACAGAAATAGATTCAGAATGGTCAGCTATGACGGACTCTTACTGCAAATTTAAAACAGGGTATGTAGACCTCATTGTTTTCCCTTCTAACAGACCTTTATGAGTTTTAGATATGTCACCTCATTCTTCTGTCTTCTGATGTTAGAAAAGAAGCAACATTTTCTTTAGGCTATCTTTGCAGATAACTTCCTAAGTTCATTACCTATGACATAACGGACCAATTCCGGAATAATTCAAGGTAAATGGTAAATGGTCTGCATTTATATAGCGCTTTTCAAGTCAATGAAGACCTCCAAAAGCGCTTTACAATGTGCTTCACACTTACCCATTCACACACACCAATAGCAACCATGCAGCCATGCAAGGCACCGACCTGCTTATTGGGGAATTAGGGATTCAGTGTCTTGCCCAAGGACACTTCGACATATAACACGGAGGGACTCGAACCTGCAATCACGATCTCTTGATCCCAAGACGAGCGCTCTACCTCCTAAGCTAATGCCGCCCAAGGCATGTTCTGGTGTCATTTTCATGGTATCATACCAGATTAACGAGGCAGGGAGGAGCTACATGTCATGCATTAGGGATTCAGTGTCTTGCCCAAGGACACTTCGACATATAACACGGAGGGAATCGAACCTGCGATCTCTTGATCCTAAGACGAGCGCACTACCTCCAGAGCTAATGCCGCCCAAGGCATGTTCTGGTTTCATTTTCGTGGTATCATACCAGATTAACGAGGCAGGGAGGAGCTACATGTCATGCTTTCTGGCGGACAAGGTGCTATGTTATAAAAAAATAGTTAAAATCGTAACCAACTGACTTTCTCAGCATGATTTAGGCCAGGGGTAGGGAACCTATGGCTCGGGAGTCATATATGGCTCTTTTCATGAGTACGTATGGCTCCGAAATAAAATGTTACTATTGCACATCTCTCTGTGGCGTTCCAAAGTCAAGTGATTTCATCCCGATTTTGGTCCATATAAAGCCCAAGCAACTTCATGCAGAAGTTCGATAAAAAAACATTTAAATTGATAAATAAAAACGCTGAAAAACGACTTGGATTGGGTGAGCAGTACCGGTGGGTGGATCCCTGCACACAGCGCAAGGCACTTCCTTCTCTCTCTCTCTCTCTCTCTCTCTCTCTCTCTCTCTCTCTCTCTCTCTCTCTCTCTCTCTCTCTCTCTCTCTCTCTCTCTCTCTCTCTCTCGCTCAGTGCAGTCCACACCCAAAGTGAATAGAATATGACGATATGCTTATCCTTTGCAGTCATTTGTGACATTTTTACAAAAGAACTTTTTATGCACATTGTTTTGAAACCGTTATTAAGGACACAATTCATGGAAAAAAATTGCCTCAACACTCTTAACTTAAAGGTGGAAGACAAATTGTAAATGGCATATTTACATTGGGGCAGCACGGCGGCGCAGTGGTTAGCCTGCACAGTTCTAAGGTCTTGGGAACCTTCTGTGTGGGTTCAAATCCAGCTACTGGACTTCCTGTGCGGAGTTTGCATGTTCTCCCCGTGCTTGCGTGGGTTTCCTCCGGGCACTCCGGTTTCCTCCCACATTCTAAAGACATCCATTTCAGGTGGATTGGACGGTCCAAATCGTCCCTGGGTGTGAATGAACGAGTGAGTTGTCTGTCCCTATGTGTCCTGTGATTGGCTGGAAACCAGTTCAGGATGTCCCCTGCCCACTGCCCGATGATTGCTGGGATGGGCTCCAGCACCCCCGCACCCTACTGAGGATAAGCGACGCAGCTAATGAGATGAGATGAGATATTTACATTGATTTGGCACACAGGATTTGGCATTATTATCATTTTATACATTTGATTAAATCATCAAATGACACACAGTGCTGAAGAATTAGCTTTTGTCTAGAGAACGTGTTTGACAGTTTTTTCAATTTTGTCTGAAAATATATGATGTGGCTCTCTCAATTCATTTTTAAAACATTTTTTGCTTTTATGGCTCTTTGGGTTAAAAAGCAAAAGCCCGTCAATCATAGGTGATGCGAGACATGAGTTCAAGCCCTTATGTCTTAAGCGGGTTGGACAACAGTGGGATCAAAATCAGATCTTCTCATTCTATTTATTTTCATTTTTTTTCCCATTGAGTCTCAATGGACTCTGCTACCGTGTGGTTAGACTGCTGAAGACAAGAGACGTCCTTGCGTGCGGAACCCTGAAGAAGTTTCTTCACATCAGTTGTCCTCCCTCTGATAGAAAGGACATGCCATAATCAACTATAAATCATGTTTCAAGAATTGTTTCTCTCTGGTGGTACTCTTGGCAAAGAGAAGAGGATTGCTTCTAAAGATAAATAGCTAGAGTCAGGTTTTTATGGTATCTGAAAAGAAAGATACGGAGCTGTAAAAATTAAATACTGCCGGGCGTGCTATTTGCTAAGGGTCATATGCATTAATTGGTGTCTTAATTTCTGGCAATATACGGTATATAAAATAATTCCTAGCTGTAGAAAATGCAGATGCGCACTAAAGGATTTTATACATTTTACCATAAAGGATTTTATACAAGTTACATTTATTGAATGCAATGAAGATTTTTCACAGAGAAGGCTTTAGTTCAATGATAGGTCACACCGTTCCGAATGCGAATGTTTTGTTCAATTGATAACAGGACTCTGACAGAGGTGGCCAGACGCAGGAGGCCAGGCACTGATTTAATAATCGCTCGGGGTCCAGACATCGAGGCGATGAGGTGGAGCCCACATGGGCGTTCCTGGCCCGCCCACGGGAGGAGCCGGCACACCAGCTTGAGAGAGACGTGGGTCAAGAGAAGAACTTAAGAAGAACTTCAGAAGATCGGAGAACGAGAGGGACAATCGAGAGAAGAAGCTCGACGAAGCCTCGAGCGACACTAATTCGGCTAATTCGGCTAATTCGATGGAATTGACTTAGTTAAATACTTTAAGAAAATAAATCTGCCCCCGTGTGTAAATGTCGGCTATTCTTGTCCATATTTTCCCGAAAAAGAAAAGAGCATGCATTGTTAGGTGAATGAAGTTTATGTTTGGTTCATGGAGTCAGATAACTAATTTGAACAATTTGGTAAACGGAACATTTTAATATATTTATTTCCTAACAGCACCACCAAATCATCTTTTATTAGTTAATCTAATTTGGTTTGGCATGTTGTTAACATGGAGATTGGAGGTCTACCATACACCTCAGGCATCATTCTAAGTTTTAAATGTCCTTCAACACGTCTTGGAGTTATTTAGTTCCTATAATGTCTAATCACATACGTTTTCTTGTCCTTCATTTTTCTTTTTCTTCATTTTAAAAATACTTCTGTTTTCTTCAACTGTTACTTGTCATAACTGTCAAATGTAATCAGGGTTGGGTAGGGTTACTTTAACTGAATACTTTCAATTACTTTTGGATTACTCCAATACCAGATATGCTAATAAAAGACAAAAGAAACTAAATAGGAATCAAATGATGACTCACAACACGTGGTAAGCTTTCTCTCCTGGCTTTGATCTCGTTGATCTCCGGCAAAACGAACATCAAATGCGACAGAAACAAAATGAAAATCAATCCAAACAGCTTGCCAACATCATTTTTGCCGTTCCGTGTATTCCGTTACTCCCCAAGCCTGCACAAAATTTAGTCATTTTATTCATATTGAGTTTCTTTTGTCTTTCATTAGCATATTTGGTATCGGAGTAATCCAAAAGTAATTGAAAGTAATCAAGTTAAAGTAACCCGACCCAACCCTGAATGTAATGCAATCATTTTTGATCATTTTTTTACAAAGTTATCTTCATATGCGTGTTTATTACCACAAGGAGGTAAAGTCAATTAAAGTTGACACACCAAATCTGCAGTCTGATGAGGTACCAGATGGTGAATTTAGTTCTTCATCTACTGGAATAAATTAGCAAATCGGTTTTGTGGGACGTGCCCTTATACAAATCAAACACACTTTTAGAACATAAAGAATACATAAAGAGTACACAGAGTGTGCAGCAGGAAACAAATTTGTCAATTTTTTAGTGAGATAAAGGAGGGAGGAAAAATGGTATAGGAACAATGCTTGCCCAGTACGGTTTTATTTCAACCTCAATTCTCGTGTTAAGTTCGTCCATTCTATTTGGCTGTCAACGCTTTTGCAAGCCAAAGACAAAAATTTGATGTCTCTGAGAGATTGTTTTGAATCTCATTACCCCAGTACCTCAGTTTACTCTAGGCAAGCTTTCCGACCCTGACTCACTCCTGTTTCTGCTCCTGTCTGTTTCCCGGCTACTGACCCGTTTTTTATATACCGTATTTTCCGCACTATAAGGCGCATCGTGTTATAAGGCGCACCTTCAATGAATGATATATTTTAAAACGTTTTCCATACATAAGGCGCACCGCATTATAAGGCGCCATAAGTGCATGCTGGTTTAAGATCAGGTAATTGTGCAATTTTGTAATTGTAACCCTGTGCAGTCCTTCGAGACTTTTTTGTGATTAAGGGCCATATAAATAAATGTGACTTGACTTGACTTGGCGACAGTAGAGGATGTAGTTACGTTATGCAACCATTAGATGGTGCCGCGCTAAAGGGAATGTCAACAAAACAGTCAGATAGGTCAGTCAAACTTTATTAATAGATAACAAACAAGCTTTCCATTCACTCCCAAAATGAATAAACAGCTGTTTTATTTTTTTCTCTGAGGTAAAGCATTTTCGTGACCCATTTTTAACATCTTTGCAAGGCATAACATTTTACTTTTCCTCCATTTAGTCAACTCGCAAAAAAACCGTCTAATACTGTTATGGTAAATTAAACGTTAGTGCAATCGCAATATAGTGACACTCGTAATGTGCAAAAACAATAACAAGTGCAAAACAATAACAATAAAGCAATAACATAATAACTGTAAAATATGAAACGTAAACAGCTCATCCTCATGCTTCTTCCACTTTCGCAACATCGATTCATTAATGTTAAACTCTCTTGCTGCTGCTCTATTTCCGTGTTCTACTGCGTGACTGATCGCCTTGAGTTTAAACTCTGCGTTATAAGCGTGTCTCTTAATAGGAGCCATTTCAGGGTCTTTATACAAACGCACAAATAAAAGAGAATCGTTGTTTAATATTTCCTAGTATGCACAGGGCACTTCTTCTTCTACGCGAAAAATGGAGTCGGTGGCTGCTTCTCTTAGTTGCGAGACCTTGCAATTCAATATAGATCCATATCCGGATTATAAAGCGCATAGTCAGCTTTTAAAAAAAAACAGATTTTAGGTGAGCCTTATAGTGCGGAAAATACGGTATATAACAACTAGTAGGCTGATTATATATATATATATATATATATATATATATATATATATATA
This sequence comes from Urocampus carinirostris, assembly GCF_059441175.1. Classification (NCBI taxonomy): domain Eukaryota; kingdom Metazoa; phylum Chordata; class Actinopteri; order Syngnathiformes; family Syngnathidae; genus Urocampus; species Urocampus carinirostris. The sequence goes on from NC_142355.1 coordinate 2,170,718, forward strand.
TATGCCGAGTCATACCTAAGACTTATAACATTGGTAAAATGGCGGCGCCCTCTGTTGGCTGCGGCTGCATCGGCTCGCTACAACGGGTCAGGTGTATCGACATTTCGTTCTGTGTACATTGTTACAAAGAATGACAATACAAAGGAAATTATTATTATATATATATATATATATATATATATATATATTTATATATACATATAAAAACTAGTGAGCTCATTCATCTTTTTTAACACTGCCCATCAGACTTAGCTCAAGAGGTAGAGCGCTTGTTTTTAGGATTAAGGGATCCCAGTTCGAATCCCGGCTTGTCCGTGTTACATGTCGAAGTGTCCTTGGGCAAGACAATGAATCCCTAACGCCCCCAATAAGCAGGTCAGCGCCTTGCATGGCTGTATGGCAGCTATTGGTGTGTGAGTGAGTCTGAATGGGTAAGTGTGAAGCACATTGTAAAGCGCTCTAGGTCTTCATTGACTTGAAAAGCGCTAGAGAAATGCAGACCATTTATCGTTTACCATTTACCTCCTCTTTAATTAGGAGAGTCCAAGTGAAACACTCCACGTTTGGGTTGGGGTAGTCAAAAGGCATTTTCAAGTTTAGCAAATAATTTTTGTTTGTTTTATCCATCCCCGACCACAGGTTTTTGCTTCTCCGTATACTTGAGATGCAAATCAAAACGCATCTCTCGAAAGTGTCCTCATTAACAGTACATTTTTATGTTAATAAACGCCTGGCAAGGCATTTTTGTACGTTTAGCTTTTTAAGCAAGACATTTAGCGTTCCCTCGTTGTAGCTGTACTTTCCAGACAGAACGTTTTCATCTTCTGACTTATTCAGTGGTCTTGGCGTTGATTGCTGCCTCCTTGCTTATTTTCTTTGATCCTAACTTGTTATCAGCCTCTTCCGCACACTCTGTGATCCGGGTAATGCTTTACGCCACAAATTGTAGGGCAGTCATATACAAGGAGCCGTTTCTGTCGCTTTTATGGTTAACTCTCATCTCGGAGAGGCAGAAACCGAACATCTGGGGATCACAGACATGATTAGTAAAAACCATTAAAAAATGGCTGGGGTCGCTTATCTGGGGTCCTCGAGAGTTGAAAATGAAATCAAATCAAATAGGAGTAGAATGTACTGGTCTGGATCATCATGACCACCTACCTGATTTTGTGGAGGTCAAGCCATTGGTGCCGAAATAGTGAGAGCCCACTGAGGCACAGTCCAGATGTTGCACTCTGGTAATTGGCATCAAGACAAGGCAGTAAATTGATAGGGCTGCTCTGGAACTGACTTCTTCTGTGCTTCCCAGCAAGGACAGATCTCAGAGTTTCGGTACAGGGTGTGCCTTAATTCTCATTAGAAGTTGAATTGTCTTTATTGTCATTGATGACGATGCAGTAAACATCATTTACAATGAGATTAGACATGGCACTCCAGAATAAACTTTGAATAAACACTCAGATGTAAATGGTAAATGGTAAATATGTGCGGTCCCTTCTCAAGGTTTCTTCATTTTCCTCATGTTGAAGTTTTTGAGTTTTTCCCTGCCCTCATGTTGGTTCCAGATCAGGGGATGATGTAATAATAGTCTGAAAAATAGTCTGTGTAATAACCTGTGCAGCCCTTTGAGACTCTTTGTGATCAAGGGCTATAGTCAAGTCAAGTCATTTTTATTTGTATAGCAAAAGATGTTGCAATCACAAATAATACAGAGATATTGTCGACGAAAAGTATAGGTTATTCATATGTTATAGAGTAGAAGTGTGTTTTAAGCTTGGATTTAAACATTTCCACTCAGGTTGCAGTTCGGATCTCGGGGGGAAGAGCATTCCACAGCACCGGTGCCCGGATGGAGAACGCTCTCGAACCAGCGGAACACTTCTTGGCTCTTGGAATCACCAGAAGACCGGCGCTCTCAGAACGTAGGCTTCGGACCGGGACATAGGGGGAAATCAGATCTGAAAGATACGAAGGAGCAGGTCCATGTATGATTTTGTATAATACTAAGAGAACCTTGAAATCACATCTTAGGCTAACAGGGAGCCAATGTAGGTTAGCTAAAATTGGGGTCATGTGATCGGACTTTCTTGTCCTCGCTGCAGCATTTTGTACCAGCTAAAGACTCTTGATTCTGGACTTCGGGAGACCGGAGAGCAGTGCATTACAGTAATCGAGACGGGAGGTAACAAACGCGTGAATTACGATCTCCGCATCTGACTGAGACAGTATAGGACAAAATTTAGCAATGTTGCGAAGATGGAAGAAAGGGGTTCTAGTAATTTTCTTCACACAGATCGGGGTCAAATATGACACCTACATTTTGACTTGAGTCACTCTGGGTGATATTACATTTGTCAATGTTCACAGCAGTTTTTGAGAATAAGTCACGGCATTTAGATGGACCAATGACTAACATTTCGGTCTTTTCAGAGTTAAGACGCAAGAAATTGAGTGACATCCACTCTTTTATCTCAGTGAGGCAGGCCTCCAAATTTCCACAGTTTAGTGTGAAAGATTCCTCCAACGGAAGATAGAGTTGAGTGTCGTCTGCGTAGCAGTGGAAACTGATATTATACTTGCGAATAATATCACCTAATGGAAGCATGTAAATGCTGAAAAGAAGTGGGCCAAGCACTGAGCCCTGCAGAACACCACAGGTAACACTAAAGGGCTCAAATGACTTGACTTGACTTAAATGTAAATGGTCTGCATTCCTATAGCGCTTTTCAAGTCAATGAAGACCTCCCAAAGCGCTTTACAATGTGCTTCACACTCACCCATTCACACACTCACTCACACACCAATAGCAGCCATGCAAGGCGCTGACCTGCTTATTGGGGGCATTAGGGATTCAGTGTCCCGCCCAAGGACACTTTGACATGTAACACGGAGGAGCCCGGAATCGAACCTGCGATCTATTGATCCCAAGATGAGTGCTGTATTGTATAGAGCAACTGATAGACAACTGCTAAAAACACTCAAAATAACAATCTTCTAACTTTTTTGCCCAGTCTTTGTTACAAACAACGAGTAAAGAAAGAAAAACTATGGTAAAGAAGTAAAAAGAAGGAAGCAAAAAACAAAAAGAAAAAGAAAATAAGAAAATAAATAAACAAGCTCAAAAAAGAAGGGGAAAAAAAGAAAAAAGAAGAGTAAAAAAAAACAAAGAGTAAAAAGAACAAAGGGTATGTTGGGAATTAAATATTAAAATGTATCATTTACGAAATTTTTCAAATTAGTTATCTGACCTCACTAACCAAACACAACCTCCATTCACCCAACAATGCACGCTCGTTTCTTGATGGAAAAGATAAACAAGAATAGCTGACATTTTCACACGGAGGCAAATTTAATTTTATTAATAATTGAACTAAGTGAACTCCATCGTAAATGGCCGAATTAGTCGAATTACTGTCGTTAGAGTCTCTGGGAAGCCTTCTCTCTCAAGTTCTCCCGCTTTCTCCTCTCGGCCCACGTCTTTCCGCAAGATGGTGTCCCAGCTCCTCCCATGGGCGTGCCAGGGAAGTCCCATGTGGGCTCCACCACCTCGCCTCTATGTCTGGAACACTCAAAACAGCGGAGAGCGTTTCTCAAACAATGCCTGCCGTCCTCCGTCATCAGTGCCTTTCTGCGTCGTCGGATGTGCTGACTATCTTATTAGCCTCACGTCCCGTTCCCGCTGTTCCCGTAAACATCATTCTCCACTAGGTTGCACAGCCCAGCCAGTGAATATCTTTTGCATTAAATGTAATTTGTATTTGATCGTACAATATCCTTTATAGTCAAATGTGTAAAATCCTTCAGGTAAAACAACGGAAAAACAAATATAATAGTCTATATAATGTGCTTGTTATTCATATCCCCCCAAAACACACTGTCCCTTTAAAAGAGAGAAAAAAAAAATAATGTCAGGATAAGTAAGAGATATGTAACCATAGTGCAAGGAAAAATAATGCAAGAGGTCCCAAAATTGTTTGGGTGGATACAAGTATTGCAGTGGAGCAGTGGTTAGCGCGTGTGCGGCACAGTTCTAAGGTCTTAGGAACCTCCTGTGTGGGTTCAAATCCAGCTACCGGACTTACTGTGCGGAGTTTGTATGTTCTCCCTGTGCTTGCGTGGGTTTCCTCCGGGCACTCTGGTTTCCTCCCACATTCCAAAGACATGCATTTCAGGTGGATTGGCCGGTCCAAATTGTCCCTAGGTGTGAATGAGCGAGTGAGTTGTCCGTCCCAGTGTGCCCTGCGATTGGCTGGCAACCAGTTCAGGGTGTCCCCTGCCCGATGATTGCTGGGATGGGCTCCAGCACCCCCGCGACCCTACTGAGGATAAGCGGTGCAGCTGATGAGATGAGAGAGATGAGATATTCATTCAGTTTTAATCATCAAATTATGAATTCATTTTCTGCATCAAATTATTTTTGGTAATATACCAATTAAAGGGATAACCACAAGCCTGTCTTTTTTTATTTTCTCCTTTTATACTTCCTTTTTTTCTTCACTTCTTTATACAACATAATTCGTAATATCAATCATCAAAGCAAGTGAGCCGTTTGAGAGCCGGCTCCTTTTAATGAGTTGAGCCAAAAAAGCCGGTTCTCTAAAAAAAGACAGACTTCCTTTCACTCCACAACGAGATCTCGTTGGCCGAGATCGGCGTGCGGACGAAAACTCGAACCGCGAGACCAAAACAACAATGGCGCATCTGCCTGAAGAAAAGTTTAGAGTGCGGTAAATCTTTGTTAAAAAAAAGTAATCGGGTAATAATGACAATTTGGGGTCAAAAAAGTTGCGTCCCGGGGAGGCACGTTGATTTGACACGATGTGTCCCCAGCAAAAATGATGCGTCTAGGACGCAGGGACGCGGGCAAACGAGAACACTGCAATAGTCGTCTTTCTCTTCTTGATGTGTAGCATCCTGGCACTGGAGACTGCCAGCTGTCGACAGGCAATAACCGTTACCTGGTTGCCAGGCAATCGCAGAGGGACAGAGAGACACAGAGACACAGTTACATGCGCTTTTGTAATCATGCAATTTATACTTGTCCGTCAACCTGTCTGCCTGGGGGAGGTAGGAAGGTTGCACAGTCAAGGACAAAATGTTAACTCCACACAGGAAGGTGGTTGGTGCAATCCAACATGGGGTGTCATAACTGCGAGGTGAATGTGAAACCACACTAAAAAAAAACCTTACTGTCCCTGAAAAATGCAATGTTTCATATGTGTAAAAAATGGTAATTTTTGAACCATTTTCATGGTTCTAACATTGTGTAGTGTAGGGAATTAAACTATTAAAAATGTTGTGTTTACCAAATTGTTCGAATGAGTTATCTGACTCCATTAACCAAACATAACCTTCATTCACCCAACAATGCATGCTCTTTTCTTTTTCGGGAAAATATGAAATGAAATGATCTGCATTTATATAGCGCTTTTCAAGTCAACGACTTCCCAAAGCGCTTTACAATGTGCTCCACATTTCCCAATAGCGGCCGTGATCTGTGCAGCCATGTAAGGCGCTAACCTGCTTATTGGGGGTATTGGGGTTTCAGTGTCTTACCCAGGGACACTTCGACATGTAACACGGACAAGCCGGGATTCGAACTGGGATCCCTTAATCCTAAAACAATCGCTCTACCTCCTGAGCTACTGCCGCCCCGATATAATATAGGCAAGAGACTGGTATTTCCACACGGGGGCAGATTTATTTTCTTAAAGTTTTTATTTAACTAAGGGAATTCTATCGAATTAGCCGAATTATCGTCGAATTAGTCGAATTGGTCTTCGTCGAACCTCCTTCTCGATTGTCCCTCGCGGTCGATCTTCTGAAGTTCTTCTGCCCACGTCTTTTTCCCAAGCCGGCGTGTCGACCCCTCCAATGGGGCGTGCTGACCCCTCCCATGGGCGTGCCGACTCCTCCCATGGGCGTCAGGTGCCAGCTTCACCACCTCCCCGCCGAAAGGCGTCGCGATGTCTAAAGAAAACTCATATCAGCAAAGCGCTTCTCAAAACAATGCCTGACGTCCTAGTGCGTCTGTCTTTCTCTGTCAGATTCCTGTTATCAACAGAACTAAACAAAACATTCGCATTCGGAACAGCGCGACCTGTCATTGACCTTAAGCCTTCTCTGTGAAAAATATTCATAGCATTTAATAAATTTAACTTGTATAAAATTGTATAAAATCCCTTATAGTCAAATAAATAAAATTTAAAATCCTTCAGTAGGCAGCTGAGTGGTTAGTGCGTTCGCGACACATTTTACAGTACTAAAGGCTCGCTCACAGATTTCCTGTGTGGAGTTTGCAGGTTCTCCACGTGCTTCCGTGGGTTTCCTTCGGGCACTCTGGTTCCCTCCCACATTCCCAAAACGTGCATGTCAGGTTAAATGACCTGTCCGAATTTTTTTTCCCTCTAATTATTTTAAGTGATGTTGCGATAAGTCTTCCATAATCTTATCATACCACCTGAAAAATCCAGCCGGGTCCAGTCTTAACAAAGGTCTTACTTCCACTGATACTTCAGTTTCATCCTTAAGCTAAGTTTCATTTTTGTCATCCACGCCAGTTTCCTATGAAAACAATTGTCATTATTTTTCCATGCTTGTTTAAGGGATGACTTTGTCCTGTTTACAAGCCCAGAATATTCCATATAGCATTTATTTGGTTTCTTATTGTCTCATCTCATCTCATTAGCTGCACCGCTTATCCTCAGTAGGGTCGCGGGGGTGCTGGAGCCCATCCCAGCAATCATCGGGCAGTGGGCAGGGGACACCCTGAACCGGTTGCCAGCCAATCGCAGGGCACACAGGGACAGACAACTCGCTTGCTCATTCACACCTAGGGACAATTTGGACCGACCAATCCACCTGAAATGCATGTCTTTGGAATGTGGGAGGAAACCGGAGTGCCCGGAGGAAACCCACACAAGCACGGGGAGAACATACAAACTCCGCACAGAAAGTCCGGTAGCTGGATTCAAACCCACACAAGAGGTTCCCAAGACCTTAGAACTGTGCCGCACACGCGCTAACCACTGCGCCGCCGTGCTGCCTGTTTCTTATTGTGTTTCTTTGTAATAAAAGTCCACAATTGATCGGTCGTCAATGCCATGGTGAAAAATAAGTCTTTATTCATGAAAAAAAACGTAAAAAAAATACCGAGATAGAGGCTACCGCGGCGAACTCATTTGACTACATTGATTTGCCGTTTGGTCATAGTCTGTGTTTGAGTTTTTCCGTACAGATTTTCCACTAAATGTACTCTGTACGGCAAAAACGTACAGCTTGACAGGTATGCAATAATATCAATATTTGGATCGATCCACCCAACCCTATTGCTGATCTCATCAAATGGAGGAGAGAAAAAAAACAAAAAAAAAGAAACACAAAGTAAGATCTTTGAGGGGGCCAAGGAGAGAACAGGTTTAGCAAAAGCTTTTTTAAGAAACCCCGGAAGGCACTGAGTGAAAAGATTGATATACAGTTTCATCTTCTGAGCTGAGAAAGCAGTCTGCGAGCAAACAAAGTATGAAAAGATGACCTGCAGTGGATTTGCAATTGACAGGCTGCCATTTTCCTGCGGCCCATCCCCCTCCCGCTCGATGCTTCCTGTGAATCTCCACTGTCAACTCTTAAAGCGATGATTGGCCTGCCAGAGGGCGATCACAGTGCCGTGTCAGCAAACATTCATGGAAAACTACGTTTCAAAGAAGGTGGGGGGCAAGCAATGGATGAGCGCTAAAGGTTGGATGAAGAACGAAAAAAATGTAGCTCGGAAATAAGTAATGAAGGGTTTTATACATTTGACTATAAGGGATTTCGTACGATCAAATACAAATTACATTTAAATGCAAAAGATATTCACTGGCTGAGCTGTGGGGCGAGGTCAATGCAACCTTGTGAAGAATGATGTTTACAGAAACAACGGGAACTGGGACAAGGGCTGAGAAGATAATCAGCACATCCGACGACGCATAGGGGCCCTGATGACGGGGGACGGCAGGCGATGGTTGGAGAACAAAGCCCTGATGATGTGGAATCGCTCTGGGATGTTTTGACCGTTTCAGACATCGAGGCGAGAGGGCGTTCCTGGCCCGCCCATGGGAGGAGCCGGCACACCAGCTGGCGGAAAGAAGTGGGTCGAGAGAAGAACTTTAGAAGATCAAGAGGGAAGAATCGAGAGAGAAGGCTCGACGAAGACTTGAGCGACACTAATTCGGCTAATTCGGCTAAATCGATGGAGTTCACTTAGTTAAATACTTAAGAAATTGAATCTTCCCCCGTGTGGAAATGCCAGTCTCTCGTCCGTCTTTTCACAAAAAGAAATGAGCAAGCATTGTTAGGACAGAATGTATGTTGTGTTTGCTTAATGGAGTCAGATAACTAATTCGAACAATTTGGTAAACGCTACATTTGTAATACTTATTTCCTAACAGTAATGTAATGATTGTTAAAATGCTCAATAATTTAGTCGGGTTCAGTTTGCGGAAGCGTGTACATGCCTTGCAGTCTGCCACTCTTTATTCCCCACCGCTGAATGAATTCAAGACGAGTCACGGCAAAAGCAGATTATGAGATTAATTGGTTTGCTTGTGGGAAGAACACGTCCGTACACTACATTGGCTCAATGTGCAACGCAAATGCAATTGCTAACGCAGAAGGTCATGCAAGAGTGTGGCGTATTACCAGGCAAAATAGGACGTGAAAGGTGAAGGATTTCATACCTTTTACTATAAAGGATTTTATACAGGTTACATATATTGAATGTAACGAAGATTTTTCACAGAGAAGGCTTAAGTTCAATGACCGGTCACTGCGTTCCGAATGCGAATGTTTTGTTTAGTTCTGTTGATAACAGAATTCTGACGCAGGTGGCGGGCGATGTTTGGAGAACGGGGCCCTGGTGATGTGGAAGCACTTGGTGTTGTTTTGAGTTTCTTCAGACAGCGAGGCGACGAGGTGGCGACGAGGTGGAGCCCACATGGGTGTTCCTGGCCCACTCCATGGGATTGGCCGACACGCCAGCGTGGGAGAAAGGCGTGGGCAGAGAGAGAACTTCAGAAGATTGGAGAATGAGAGAGACAATCGAAATGGAGGCTCGATGAAGCCTCGAGCGACACTAATTCGGCTATTTCCCTGCGGGGATGAATAAAGTATCTATCTATCTATCTAATTCGATGGAATTCACTTAGTTTATTATTTAAGAAATTAAATCTGCCCCCGTGTGGAAATGCCGGTCTCTTGCCCATATTTTCCCGTAAAGAAACGAGCATGCATTGTTGGGTGAATGGAGTCAGATAACTAATTCGAACAATTTGGTAAACGCAACATTTTTTAAATAGTTTATTCCCCAACAAATGGTTAAACTGACTTTGCGCAAGATGACTACGAGCAGGGAATCGGATCTTGAAATCATTAGCAAGAAGCTTTGCTAGCGGAATAACCTGCGGAGAATCACAATGGCTGCTTTTATCTCTTGCCGGGTTGCAATCCTTTACAAAATTGCCTTGCAAATACACAGCTTAATCCCAAGGGATTAATTTTTATTTGCATGCATGTGTTGCACTGAGGAAGAATTTGTTAACAAATGGAAATTTGAAATCAGGATTTCAATCCAGACCCGTATCGGTCTTTTAACTCTTCTCCCTCTATTTATTCTTCTCTTTCTTCCTTCTCACATTCTCACTCTTGTTTTGAAACAAGATCTGGTTGCCTCAAAAAAGGAATAGGTCCTTTCCACAACACTCGACACATGGCAACAGATATGCGAAGGGGGAGGGTAAAGGGCAATTAAAACAGGGGAGGCAAATGGAATGAAAGGGAGAGAGGCAACTACCGTACTTAAAAAACAGAAGAGAGAATAGGGCGGGGGAGGTGTGGGAACACTGCAAAGAGTGATAGGTGTGAGGGGGAGGGGATGGAAATAAAAACGAGTTAGGAGGCTCTCAAATGCTAGGTGTTGCAGATGCCACATTTTGTCTGGCACAATAACATGTGGGCCGCCACTATTTACACCCTCTTTGTGGCACGTCAGGGCAAGAATAGGACGTTTGCACGTTTACACCCAACAATAACGACAGATATGTAGCTGGTGAAGGATTTTGTACATTTGACTATAAAGGGTATTATAAAATTAACTATAAAGTAAGTACATGTACTCAGTTTTGATGCAGTAGAAAGATTCGCTGACTGTTTTTCTTCGAGGTACATTAGAAGGTTAGGCTGTCTGGAACGCATCAGTATTTTGATAACAGAATTCCTGTGAGTGCTGACGGGAGAAGGCCAGACGCATAAGGACAAACATCGCGACGCCCTTTGTCGAGGAGGTGGTGAAGCTGGCACCTGGCGCGCCCATGGGAGGAGCCGGCACGCCAGCTTGTGAAAAGACGTGGGAAGATTGGAGAAGATCGGAGAAGATCGGAGAAGATCGAGGGAGAAAAAGAAAGACACTATTTTGGCTAATTCGGCCAATTCAATCTATTATTTATTTTCTTAATTTATTTTTCAGGTGAATTCCATCGAATTTTGCTGAATTATTATCGAATAAGTCCAATTAGTCTTGTCGAGCCTTGCTCCCATTTGTCTTTGGCCCTGTCTGTCTGTCTTTGCTGTTCCTTTGACACGTCGGGGCGTCGGCCCCTCTCCCTTGGGCGGGCTGACTCCTCCCCTGGGCGACTCCTTACGTGGCTTCCACCCAGTCGCCACCTCCTCCTCGCCGGAAGACGCCGCCACGTCTAGAGGGCTCAAAACAAAAAAGCTTATCAGCTCAAAGCAATCCCAAAAACAAGGCCTACTTCCCTCGTCAGCGCCCCGCTATCAAAATTCCTTAGTCAAAACACAAGATGTACATACCGTAAATTCCGGACTATAAACCGCTACTTTTTTCCCAAACGTTCAACCCTGCGGCTTATTCAGTGATGCGGCCAATTTATGCAATTTTTCTATGCGCTCGAGTACAAAGGGTAAGATTTAGACCAGTGGAATATATGCGGTGAGGAAGACTGCAACTTCTTAGCTTGTGTACAATTTAATTTACTGTAGACATATCCTCAACATGTAAATTGCAATAAGAAAGGCACGTGACGCAGCTTTAAAGCTAAAAGCAATCGAGCAGTCCAATAGAGAAAGAGACAGAGCTACTGCACGTAAACTTTAATTTGCGAGTGTGTTGCTAGCGTGTTTTTGAACAAGGGAGCGTGGGACGATGTCTATATGACAACGTCTCTTTCCCATACTGGGGAAGACGACTTTGATAACGTCAGTTATTAGGAGGAAGAGGAGTACGGTTTACCATGATTTCTACAGGTAACATATATTTTTTCTTAGTAGCGTTTTGCTACCCTTCACAGGCACGGTTTGGGATGAAAGTTATAATATTATTATTAAAGCTTTAAAAACTCTTTCGGTGTACCGTCTTTCTTTGTAAATATGTGTAACCATGTATAATATGTATTTGCAACTGTATATTTTTGTACTGTATTTATTTTAGAGACTTATTCTGATATGTTTTCCACGGGCGAATCAAAAAGACAGGGGCGAAAACAACGGGGGCTGATGGGAAGTGGAGTAAAGGTGAGACGTGTTCCTGCACGCAGCGGACAATAGTGGATATATATTTTTCCCACCCTTACCTTTGGAAATATACATTTTTTTCCCCTTGGATTATTTTCAACGGGACCCGGACTCTGCAGGTCTGCATCAAATCTTAAGTACCGGTATCATTTTCTGTTCATTCTGCCGGCTGTGGTTTTTGGACTGTGTACTTTATACTCAGTTACAATCGCGGACTCAAGGTCGGGCTCGTGTTCATTTTGTGATTGTGGTACATGTTTTAATGTGGGTGCGTGCGGCTTATGTACAGGTGCGGCTTATGTACAGGTGCGGCTTGTGTAAGTACAAAAGCGGTTATCCTCTTAAAATGAGGTGGGTGCGTCTTATAATCAGGTGCGCTCTATAGTCCGGAATTTATGGTAATGTATTTTTTTGTAAATCTGACTGTGCCTTAGCAGACACAAACGTTATAGCATGGAAGATTCCATAGACACATCATCCACACATGCCTATCAAGCTGAAAGAAAACCAGGCCATGAATGTGTCCCCCGGTGATAGACAAACAAACACAATCCTGTCGCGCCGACATGGCGACGGTGTCGGGCGATCGGATGACTTTGGGCGCCCGGGTCATGTTGTGCAAAACAGAAAGCGTCAGGTCAGACACTGACCCCGCTCATGTTGTGTTTCTATAACCCTAACCCTTTAAAGACCAAACCCGTCCCTGACAACGGTCTTAAATTCTCCCATATGCCGTAGCTACTTGGTATGCCAGCGTGTATCGCAAGACCATTTCCATTTTTAATTATGAGTTTCAAAATGGTTAACCTCTGACTAAGCCATCTGCTTAGCTGCATGTCAGCATGTTGCTTTTCATAGGTTTAACGATGGATAGAACCAGCGCTGGTGCGGCAAACCCTTTTATCCATTCCAGGTGTTCCCATAATTCACAGAGCCTGAAACACCATAAGGACATTCCTGAACTTCAGAGGCAGCCAATGAGACAGGAGATTTATGAGCTGCTGATGGTGTTAGAGATGGGCGATACTGGGAATTTTCTCCTTGATCCAATACATTTTGGTTGGAAATTAATAATATACCGTAAATTCCGGACTATAAGCCGCTACTTTTTTCCCAAACGTTCAACCCTGCGGCTTATTCAGTGATGCGGCCAATTTATGTCATTTTTCTAACGGCCGCCAGCGACGCTCCAGTACAAAAGGTAAGATTTAGACCGGTAGAATATATGCGCCGAGGAAGACTGCAACTTCTTAGCCTGTGCACAAATTAAATTAGCGTAGAAATATCCTCACCATGCAGATTGCACAAAGAAAGGCACATGACGCAGCTTTCAAGCTAAATGCAAACGAGCAGTCCGATAAAGAAGGAAACAGCTACCGCACGTAAACTTTACTTTGCGAGCGTGTTACTAGCATGTTTTTGAATAAGGGAGCGTGGGACGACGTCTATATGACAGTCTCTTCCTCATACTGGGGAAGACGACTTTGATTACGTCAGTTATAAGGAGGAAGATGAGGACGGTTTACCGTGATTACTACAAGTACGGTATGTTTTTTTAACAGAGCCGTTTACTGTTTTGCGAGCGTGTTGCTAGTAGCGTTTTGCTACCCTTCACAGGCACGGTTTGGGATGAAAGTTATAATATTATGATTAAAGCTTTAAAAACTCTCTCGGTGTACCGTCTTTCTTTGTAAATATGTGTAACCATGTATAATATGTATTTGCAACTGTATATTTTTGTAATGTATTTATTTTAGAGACTTATTCTGATATGTTTTCCACGGGCGAATCAAAAAGAAGGGGCGAAAACAACGAGACGTGTTTGTGGACGCAGCGGGCAATAGTGGATATATATTTTTCCCACCCTTACCTTTGGAAATATACATTTTTTTCCCTTGGATTATTTTCAAGGAGACCCGGACTCTGCAGGTCTGCATAAAACCTTAACTACCGGTATAATTTTCCGTTCATTTTGCCGGCTGTGGTTTTTGGACTGTGTACTTTATATTCAGTTACAATCACGGGACTCAAAGTCGGGTTTGGGTTAAATTTGTTATTGTGTTACATGTTTTAATGTGGGCGCATGCAACTTATATACAGGTGTGCCTTGTGTAAGTACAAAAGCGGTTATCCTCTTAAAATGTGGTGGGTGCGGCTTATAATCAAATGCGCTCTCTAGTCCGGAATTTACAGTAACCAGTTCAGGGTGTCCCATGCCTACTGCCCAAAGATAGCTGGGATGGGTGCAGAAACTGGATGGTTGGAACTTCAAAATCATTAAATGAATGAACCCTTCTCCTCTTTAGTTGGTTTTGAATTACGATAAACAAATCACAACAATTTTAGCCACTGAAAATATTTCATTTTTTATTCAATAACTACGATGCAAATTTTAACAGTATATGAATAATATCTATCTATCTATCTATCTATCTATCTATCTATCTATCTATCTATCTATCTATCTATCTATCTATCTATCTATCTATCCATCCCTCCCTCCCTCCCTCCCTCCCTCCCTCCCCCTCTCTCTCTCTCTCTCTCTCTCTCTCTCTCTCTCTCTCTCTCTCTCTCTCTCTCTCTCTCTTTCTCTCTCTCTCTATCCATCTATCTATCTATCTAGCTATCTATCTATCTAGCTAGCTATCTAGCTATCTATCTATCTAGCTAGCTATCTAGCTATCTAGCTATCTAGCTATCCATCCATCTAGCTAGCTAGCTATCTATCAATCTATCTATCTTGGTCATATCCCTCAAGAGGGGTGACCGACAGCAAGACAAACACATACAATAACAAAGAAAATAAATGGAAAAAATTGCAAAAAACACACACAAAATTTCTGGGGGGACCATGGCCAACCCAATTGCCCAAACACCCAAACAAGTTAGTCACCTGGGCGCCTAAGTTGGTCATGCTTTCGTCCCTCCAGATGAAATTTTTGTGTGTGTGTTTTTTGTTTCCCCCCCCCCCCTTTTATTTTCTTTGTTATTGTATGTGTTAGTCTTGCTGTCGGTTACCCCTTTTGAGGGATATGACCAAGGTAGATAGATAGATAGATAGATAGATAGATAGATAGATAGATAGATAGATAGATAGATAGATAGATAGATAGATAGATAGATAGATAGATAGATAGATACTTTATTCATCCGCTTTGGGAAATTCACATTTCCAGCAGCATCCCTTCGCTGAGAACAATACAATAATAAAGCAAAAAGAATACAATATACAAATACCCAGTGTGACGTGCAAATACCCACTGTAGCGTGTTATATAGAATAACTAAATAGTGCTACACAGAATACATATTACAATAAGATTCGGTAATATGCAATGTAGGTGGTGTGGTTTACTGTGGGCTTTTACTCTGCCGGGTAGAGTTAAAGAGCCTCGTGGCATGAGGAAGAAAAGATCTCTTCAGTCTGTCCGTAGTACAAGACAGTGACAGCAGTCTGTCGTTGAAACTGCTCTTCTGTCTGGAGATAATGCTGTGTAGTGGATGCGATGGATTGTCCACGATTGACCGCAGCTTTTTCAGTGCCCGTCTCTCAGCTACTGTTGTCAGGCTGTCCAGCTCTGTGCCCACAACAGAGCTCGCTTTCCTCGCCAGTTTATTGAGACGAGAGGCATCCTTCTTCTTGACGCTGCCTCCCCAACACGCTCGCCACTACTGTCTCATAGAATATTTTCAGGAGCTTTTTGCAGATTTTGAAGGATTTAGTTGCCACACTTGGGATTGCCGTTGCTCACTGTTGTTTCAGGCGTTGCTCGCCGACTTTGTGTGAACGCTCAGACCTGTAAGGAAAATTAGAGGAATCATTGGTTGGGACCCATAGATTTTGGAGCATGCGAGTCCCCCAGGACCCATCACTTTTCACAGCTAAAATGAACACTGTGATAATATCGATATTTGTATGGAACCCCTGTCCCCCACCCTTACTGCACGGACGAGAAAAGGCAAAAGACCTGGAAAATTCAGATGCTTTGTGCTTTTGACAAATGCAGCGTCCAATCTTTACTTTGCACACATTTCATTTTCATTTCATTCTTCATCCGTCGTGACAAGAGCAGCAGGCAAACTCGCTCCATGCCCCATTTAAGATTTGTCCATCTTTTTCTAACACATATCATTTTGAAAGACAAGGTTTAGCTTTTCATTTGTCATCATTTCAAAGGTGACTCTGTGGATTGCCTCCATTTTTTTTCATCCTGCGCTGAATACAATCTTTCCCGGGCACTCAAATGCCACATCCTTCTTGAGCTGAAGCTGCTGACTTTGGTGGTAAAATCCAAGGTCATTTAAAAGCATGTGTCTGGCTCAGTGCTTCTGAAATAAAGGGGCGGGGCTCTCCAGGGGGCTGCCATGTGAAGATATTAGGGGAGGCGGGGGGTTCTGCGGGTGCACGTGACTCAGTAGTTCTTATTTTGATTTCTATTTTGTAGAATTGTAAAGGATACATACTGTGTCATAGGACCGGACCAGATCGGAGGCAGGAAGAGTGAACTCATTCGCGTTAACGATCAGTTACTTTTATTAAGGAAATAAAAGTCGTCCAACACTCGTGGGCAAAAACAAAAAACAGGCTTACAGGCAAACAGGAACTCAGACTAGGAATACTCACAAAACAGGCTTTTACTCAGAACGGGCAAGTACAGGTTTCCTCAAGTCAAACAGAACAGAATAATGCAAAGTAATGCAATGAACCCGCAACCGACAATCCCCAAAACCAGCCCTTAAGAAGCACACACGCAAATTAGAAAATCTGCTACAGCCGGTGCCAAGGGGGCGGGGCCAGCCGGTCGCCACGGCGACCGTGCTGGACATGACATACTGTATAGATACTACTTACTAGAGTGTATTTGCACAAATGTCTTCTAGAGGCTAATGAAGGCACTTATTTTCACATGATGTAGCTATCATGTGCAAAGGCACATTTATTACAAAACCATTTGTCCCGAACCAGGTCAGGAAACAGTAATGGAGAACCCAATCGCGTAACGTACTCACAGTTTATTAGGGAGAGGAGGAATACGCGCACATTCGATCCGGGGATCGATGGTCGCGGAAGTGGATTGAAATCCAAACAGATCAAAAAGATCAGGCCAAAAATAAAACAGGATCAAAAACAGGCAAATTCACAGTTTAACAGGAGTCTTTCAGAAGTTTCACACACGCTCTGACACCTGGCACTTCGCAAGACTGCGTTTAAGTAGTCCGGCAGCAATCTGTCAACGCGTTTCAGCTGGTGTCCATGGGCAGGGCCAATTGGGCGCCGTGGCAACCGTGACAGAACCAGGCACCACACGGCTGGGACTAATTGGGCGCCATGCAACCGTGACACCATTATTTTTTTTTAATAATCTATAATATCCATATGATACAAATACTGATTGTACTGTATCTGTATCTGTTATTGACATATCATTTTATATGCATTGGGGGTGGACGAATCGATCCAAATATAGATATGAAAAGTTATTATAATAAATAAAAATGGCCCTAAAACAAACATTTAATTATTAAAAACGGCCTTTTAAAATAAAAAGCCTTAGGAAAATGATTGTGATCAAAACGTTATCATATTTAAATTTTACATGTTATATCACTGTAAGTGGGCAGCACAGTGGGGCAGTGGTTAGCGCATGTGCGGCACAGTTCATGTCATGGGAACCTCCTGCCTGGGTTCAAATCCAGCTCCAGACTTCCTGTGCGGAGTTTGTATGTTCTCCCCGTGCTTGCGTGGGTTTCCTCCGGGCACTCCGGTTTCCTCCCACATTCCAAAGACATGCATTTCAGGTGGATTGGCCGGTCCAAATTGTCCCTAGGTGTGAATGAGCGAGTGAGTTGTCTGTCCCCGTGTGCCCTGCTGGCAACCAGTCCAGGGTGTCCCTTGCCCACAGCCCGATGATTGCTGGGATGGGCTCCAGCACCCCCGCGACCCTACTGAGGATAAGCAATGCAGCTAATGAGATGAGATGAGATCACTGTAAGTGAAAACCGTTTTGAACCGGCCAAACGCTCTGAACCTAAAATCGCCCCTACCTGTTGTTACTTGTTACTTGCAATTTTCAGCAAATTCTTGTAAAACAGAAATATTTTGTGTTTTTAAAATACTCTATTTCAAATCACTGAGATTATTATCATTGTGAATATGTGAGCAAAGTTTTATGCATTGTGCTAGCAACTAGGTTGCATTATACTGCAGCAGCTTTTGCTTTGTAACCATGCTGCTGTGATGTGGCGTTTCGATTTCCGAGAGCTGCCACTTTGAGATTGGCTTTGAAGGATTTCATGCATTTAACTATAAGGGATTTTGTACAATCAAATACAAATTACATTTAATGCAAAAGATATTCACTGGCTGGGCTGTGGGGCTAGTGGAGGATGATGTTTACAGAAAACAGCAGGAACTATTCTATGAGACAGTTGTGGCAAGCGCCCTCTTCTATGCGACAGCGTGTTGGGGAGGCAGCGTCAAGAAGAAGGATGCCTCTCGTCTCAATAAACTGGCGAGGAAAGCGAGCTCTGTTGTGGGCACAGAGCTGGACAGCCTGACAACAGTAGCTGAGAGACGGGCACTGGAAAAGCTGCGGTCAATCGTGGACAATCCATCGCATCCACTACACAGCATTATCTCCAGACAGAAGAGCAGTTTCAGCGACAGACTGCTGTCACTGTCTTGTACTACGGACAGACTGAAGAGATATTTTCTTCCTCATGCCATGAGGCTCTTTAACTCTACCCGGCAGAGTAAAAGCCCACAGTAAACCACACCACCTACATTGCATATTGCCGAATCTTATTGCAATATGTATTCTGTGTAGCACTATTTAGTTATTCTATACTCAGGGATGCTGCTGGAAATGTGAATTTCCCTTCAGGGATGAATAAAGTATCTATCTATCTATCTATCTATCTATCTATCTATCTATCTATCTATCTATCTATCTATCTATCTATCTATCTATCTATCTATCTATCTATCTATCTATCTATCTATCTATCTATCTATCTATCTATCTATCTATCTATCTATCTATCTATCTATCTAGACATCTCTCTCTCTCTCTCTCTCTCTCTCTCTCTCTCTCTCTCTCTCTCTCTCTCTCTCTCTCTCTCTCTCTATCTATCTATCTATCTATCTATCTATCTATCTATCTATCTATCTAACTGGGACGAAGGGCTGATATGATAATCAGCGCTTCCCGACGCAAAAGGGGCCTTTGTGATGCAGGAACGCTTGGGGTCCAGACATCGAGGCGAGGAGGTGGAGCCCACGTGGGGATTCTCTGGCCCGCTCATGGGAGGAGCCGGCACACCAGCTGGCGGAGAGACGTGGGTCGAAAGAAGATCGAGAGAGAAGATCGATAGGGAGAATCGAGAGAGGAGGCTTGACGGAGACTCGAGCGACACTAATTCGGCTAATTCGGCCATAAGTTCACTTAGCTAAATTATTTAAGAAATAAATCTGCCCCCGTGTGAAAATGTCGGCTATTCTTGTCCATCTTTTCCCATCAAGAAACAAGCGCGCATTGCAAGGTGAATGAAGGTTGTGTTTGGTTAATGGAGTCAGATAACTCATTCGAACAATTTGGTAAACTGTACGTTCTAAAATTGTAAATTCCTTACAGTGTTCGGGATCTAAAAGTGGGTCTGTGGGGTCCAAATTGTGGGTAAACCCCGTGTGGCCGGTCATCAGATATAAAAGGAAATTCAGGCAGAGACAATGTACATTTTCGTTCCGCTGCAGCGGGGAAGAATCGGGGAGAAACACAGCGGATGTGTTCTCGGCTCCACAATCATCCTCCTCCTCTGCAGCCGGCTTTATTTAGTACAAGTATGGTGGACTTTAGACTAAAACATCGTTGGCTAGACATTAGACTGACACATCATTTGGTAGTCATGAGACTAAAACAGCAAAAGATGTATAGACAGTGAATATTAGGGGAATGTTCAGAGAAATACACAAAATATATATATATATATATATATATATATATATATATATATATATATATATATATATATATATATATATATATATATATATATATATATATATATATATATATATATATATATATATATATATACAGTATATAGACTTCACAGGGTCGTAGGCCTTTGCTAATGCTGAGAAAACATGTAGGGGCAATTAAACTCCTTAACAGTAGAAGGCAATAATAGCAAGATTGTAACAACGAGCTGGGAAAAAATGAAATCTAAATCTACCCCCGTGTGGAAATGCCGTGTGGTGCCTGGTTCTGTCACGGTTGCCATGGCGCCCAATTGGTCCCAGCCTCGTGGGGCCTGGTTCTGTCACGGTTGCCATGGCGCCCAATTGGCCCCGCCCATGGACACCAGCTGAAACGCGTTGACAGATTGCTGCCGGACTACTTAAACGCGGTCTTGCGAAGTGCCTGGTGTCAGAGCGTGTGTGAAACTTCTGAAAGACTCCTGTTAAACTGTGAATTTGCCTGTTTTTGACTGTCCATCTTTTCACATCAAGAAAGGAGCACGCATTGTTAGGAGAATGCAGGTTGTGTTTGGTTAATGGAGTAAGATAACTCATTCAAGTATACATTTTTAATATGAAATTCCTGACAGCTTGTATTGGCAAGACATAAGCGGCATATTTCTTGATATCGTGCTAGGCAATGCAGAACAACAAGCAGGTCGCAGAAAAAGTACCAACACCTTGCTTGTTTTCAGCTCTCTCAAGTATTGCCTTTTGTCATGAAAACTAAAATACAGGAAGATTTTTTTTCTTTTTCTTTTTAACAACCCTTCTGCTCGTCATCAATAAAGGAGCGACACTGCTCCACTTCGGTCTGTTGTTTCTTGGAACTAGGGTGATCGAAAGAGGATTATTTGATCATGCTCACGTCTCTCTCCTCGGCATAAGCTGGCAGATCGCCCAGTGAGTTTTCACAACAAAAAGTTTATATTTAGTCCCACTGCAAAATTGGGTCTTGGAGGCATTGCTATTTTATGACAAATATACTGTGTTTTGTATCAAATCTTAGTATTGTTGGGAAATTAATATTAAAATGTACCGTTTACCAAATTGAAAACTAAGTGAACTCCATCGAATTAGCCGCATTACTGTCGCTCGAGTCTTTTTCAAGCCTCCTCTCTCGATCTCCTTTTTCCTTGCTCCTCGACCCGCGTCTCTCTGCAAGCTGGTGTGCCGGCTCCTCCCTTAGGTGTGCCAATGAAAGCCCCTACGCGGGATCCACCCCCTCGCCTCAATGTCTGGAGAAACTCAAAACAGGAGAGGGTTTCTACGTCATCAGGGCCTTGTTCTCCAAACATCGCCTGCCGTCCCCCCGTCAGAGCCCTGTTATCAAAATTCCCCAGCCAAAACATTCCGCATTCAGATCAGCGTGACCTGTCATTGAACTTCAGCCTACCCGGTGAAAATCTTTATTGCACTCGATAAATGTAACTTGTATTTAATCGCATAAAATCCTTTCCAGTAAAATGTATAAAATCCTTCATTATTAATGTTTGATATTTGAATTGGCCGGTCCAAATTGTCCCTAGGTGTGAATGAGCGAATGAGTTGTCTGTCCCTGTGTGCCCTGCGATTGGCTGGCAACCAGTTCAGGGTGTCCCCTGCCCACTGCCCGGAGATGGCTGGGATGGGCTCCAGCCCCCCCCGCGACCCTAATGAGGATAAGCGGTACAGCTGATGAGATGAGATGAGATGAGATGAGATACAGAGAAGAAGATGGTAGTTTGATTTATTTTCAGTGTAGAAGAAAATAATGAAATGCTTTAAACTCAATCATACAAATAAAAAATATTGTTTTAATTTTCCAGGTAGTTGTCTTTAAAGTTCAAGATAAAATATGTATGATACAGCTTTTAGGATAAATGACTGTCATGATTGTTGATTCAGAGCACCTGCGACTGCTTAATTGACCGCCAACAGCCCGGACAGCTGATTGGCTGATGTACTCCTTGTAAACCCCCAACTTCTAAGAGATCCTTGTCAGATCGTTATGCGAACCGTTGCTCCCAGCTCGGCAAGCCCTTACAGCAGACTCTGTTCCTGACCTGTTTTTCTTTGCCTAATCCTTGTTGCCAACCGGTTTCCGTACCTGACTCTGCCCCGTTCTGCCTGCCCGTTATCCGATCTGTTTTGCCCCGCTACCTACCTGCCTCCTGTTGCCGACCTCGTTTCCGGACTTGACACCGCCCTTGCTCTCCT